>NC_043701.1:58880191-58959709 GCF_006229205.1 Suricata suricatta | reverse complement strand
ATGATGACCTAAGCATACCTCAAGAGTGAGGTGCTTAGCTGACTGAGCTACCCTGGCACGCCCATAATCTTCCACTATAAGCATATTAAAGGTTTCAAGAAGTCCTGAAATAAAAAATACTTGTGTAACATTATTTAACCCTGCACTTCCCGTGTGGATTTGTTAACTTCTTATAAGATTACTATTCACTGGAGAATGATTTGGGGAACTGTTTCCTCTCTCTGCATCATATGAATTTCTCTGATCTTCACTACAAAAACAGGTCAGGAATTACAATTACATATGAATGGAAAACCCATTGATCATTTGTAAGAGGGTTCTCTTTGTTCAGACCTGCCTGCTCCAGAGAGAAAATAATCAAATTTAATAGAGGAAGGAATTCAGTAATTCTGGATTGATTTGCTCAGGTAGAAGCTCCATTAGCATGTGAATTCTCTGGTTTTGGAGAAGTCCTAAAGGAAAATGGCGAATGTTCCCTGTGGGTGAAACAGTGACAGGAAGCAGCATATCAAAGTGACAAGGAGTGTGCTGGGTTTGAAGGAGGTTCACATCCCACTGGGTCCCTGGGAGTCTGCCCTGGGCAAGGCTCTTCATCTTTCTGTAGTAGTTTGCTCATCTGTAAATTAAGGAAAATACACGTACCTAACTCAGCATATGGTTTGAAAATTAAATGGTAAAATACATGTAAAACTTCTTTTTTAGAGGGAGAGAGCGTGCAAGCAGGGGAGAGGAGTGAAAGGGGAGGGGAGAGAGAGAGCTAGGGAGCTGGAATCAGAAGCAGGCACAACACTCAGCAGGGAGAATACCGATTCTGGGAAGATTAAATGAGAACACAAGCAAAAGAGCCTAACTGATACCTGACTCCAACAGGTGCTTTTTAGTAAAGGTTGATTCTTTTTCTTCTCTTTGGTTTGACATCTAAACTGCAATGTAAAGGAGCTGACAGGGAGCATGGATTTCATGCAGTCTAACTTGCTCATCTAACAGATGAGAGTCTGAGGAAAGTGTATGGCCAACGTCATATCTTCAGCGTTCTAGGATACCGAGGGTCTTTCATGGTTAATGAGACACTCTGAAGACTAGGGAACCATCTTTAGTGAGAGCATGGTTTGTTAGCAGTTATTTTTTGCAGCTCAGGAAATACTTCTCGGACAATTCTCTAACTCCAAGAAACACACATGTGTCAGCAACATTGCCAAGGCAACCAAGAGTAGCCTAGAGTAGCTGTCTAGGTTTCTAGAAACTGTCTTTAATAGCAACTCCTCCGTGTTACTGAATCAACTGAGGAGAGTTTTAGAGCAGCAGGAAATAGAATTCTTACATGTGATTCTCATATTTACCAGAAGACCGAACGTCACCATCAGATCTGCTCCCGCAAATCCTGAATCAGGAAAATCTGTGCCTGGGGACTGAGGGTGAAATTTGGGCTAATACCAAGAGTACTTCATTCTTTCCTCATTTTGGTTTTATATTTTTAAGACCAATTATTATTACAACATGTACCATGGTTGGGGCACCTGGGTGGCTCAGTCGGTTAAGCTCCAGCTCTGGCCCAGGTCATGATCTCGCAGTTCATGAGTTTGAGTCCCGCGTCGGGCTCCGTGCTGACAGCTGAGAGCCTAGAGCCTGCTTGAGATTCTGTGTGTCCTTTCTCTGCCCTTCACCGGCTTACGCACGCTCTCTCAAAAATACACAAACTTAAAAAATTTTTTTAATAAAATAAAAAAAGTGTAGCATATTCTTTTGGAAAGAATAGTATGACCACAATCCTCACATTCAAGTCCCCACTGCAGTCCTGCCTGGGGCCACTGAGTGACATCAGGAAGGCCACTCATGTCTTAAGCAAACTTGCCTTTTTTTTTTTTTTAATTAAATGATGCCTCTGGTAACTTGCTTGTCCCTGACTTGCAAACACACTGTGAATGAAGAAAAGGAGAAAGGCTACAGGGTATTTAGAAAACCTCTCAGAACATGTTCTGCATAATCTCAGATTGGAGGACCACCAAAATACCACAGGTTTTTAAATGCCCCCAAGCCGGGCAGTATACCCCAAATGCCAGGCTCACTATCACCAAGGATTTTGGATGCATCCACCAGGCTGTGTGGGCAAAAGGCAATTTCACAGGCGTTTCTATCTTTAATGTTTATTGCTCCCAAAGTAAGAATGATACGTTTTTAAAACCCAAATTTTGTACAACTTGCAGGTTTGAATGGGTGTTAAAAAAATGGCAATCGCTAATAGACTGAAAACAGTACTTCCTCTGAAAATTAATCCTGACATAGGAGTAGACACAGTGTTGACAGCTCAGTGTGTTCCTGTGATTGTTTTCTAAGGATCTGTACTCAAGAAGGAACTCTGAGTGCCCTCATAACCTTCTCTAAAAAGCACTGGAACAGAGACCAACAGAAGGTGCTGGGGACACTTGTGTGAGAAAGAGGCCGCTCCTCCTAGGTACCCGCAGGCTGCCTGGGTGAGAGCGGGGCCGCTTGCTCACGGCCACTCAGAGCTGAAAACACTTCTCAGCGAAGAGTATGCAATCACCACAGGCAAAGAGATAATACACAAAGAAAAAAGTAAATCGTGCAGCCCTAATAATTTTTGCATGCATTTCTATATTTTGATTTTATGCATTTTATGCATTTCAGTTTTCTACAGCCATTTTAAAACTCTGATCAGCATGAAGGAAATGGGAAGAGAAAGCACAGTTTCGTAGAATGCCTGATCTTCAGATTTAACTTGGGCCTTCTGAATAGGAATCACCCTGTTCCTACAGTGAACATGGATATTTTATAACATGGAATGCTATGAGTTTTTAAAAGCAAATCAACACTGTGCTGACAGTAGATTGCTTTGGGTTATATCCTCAGACCCTTCCCTGCCATTTAGGAATACTTTAGGGGGATGTTTGTAGAAACAATCTGGTGAACGAGAATTATTATGGGATAGAATGGGTGGGAAGAGCACGATCGTCTTCTGGAGACCCCGAGTGATAGTCACACAATGCTTGCGTACGTGAAAAGAGGCTTCTGGAATAGCCCTTCATTAGCTGTGCACACCGTCTGTAAATACAGTAGTCCCCCCACCCTTCGTCCACAGTTTCACTTTCTGCAGTTTCCATTACCCACAGCCAACCACAGGCTGGAAGCAGGCGATCTTCCTCTGACATACTGTCAGAAGGTCACTAGTAGCCTAACACTATGTCACCATGCCTATGTCATTCCTCTCACTGCATCTCATCCCATAGGCATTTTATCATCCACACCATCACAGTTAGAAGGGTGAGTACTGCACAATATTTTGCAAGAGAAAGACCGCATTCATGTAACTTTTATTACAGTCTACTATTAGAACTGTCCTATTTTTATCATGTTACTCTTGTGGCTCTCTTACTGTAACTAATTTATAAAGTAAACTTTATCAAAGATATGTATACATAAGGAAAAACAGTCTATACCAGGTTGGTACTACCCGTGGTTTCAGGCATGCCCTGAGGTTAAGGAGGGACAACTGTACTTGCAGATACTTTGTGACCCACACTCTGCAGGCACCCCTCCAGATCCACACTCTGCCCTTGTCACCATACCCAGTTCTCCAGGAACTAGATCTTCAGGGTCTCCATTCCTGCCCTGGCCCTCTGGCTTCTGGTCTGGTATCAACCAATGGCAAGTGCCAGCAGGAGTAGGGACAGGTTAGGACACCAGTTCCCTGACTCTCTACCCCCACTCTGCAGTAGGCTCAACCCTCACTCCTGGCAGTCTGTCCAATAATTATGTCTCCCCTCTCTGAGCCTTCAGAATGGCTCCCTTCTCTTCCTCTTCAGGCCAGAAAGTAAAAGGTTACCAGCATTCTCCACTGCCACTGGCCCCAGGGTCCTTTTCCATCCCCTCATCCCTTGCCAGTTTCTCTCCATCCTCCCCACAGGGCATCCTGGAATAGAATTGGGTCTCAAAATTTCTAGCTCAAAATCTCCCCCTAGCTTGTTATCTCTCAACTGGGAGAAATAATGAATAAAAAAATCTAATAATCTTCTAAAAAAAAATGCAGCACTATGTGTCACCCTGTAGGAATGATCTAAAAACAAACCAGTACCAGAAACAATGTGCACAATAAGCAAGTCTAAGTATACTAAGCCCACAACAATGGGGTTTTGCCAATGACAACACTTTTCAGGAACATAAGCCCTATAGTTGCCAAAGGATAATTTTCATTAAAAAGTGTTTAGTAGGATGTTTTCAGCCTTCAACTGAAGGCATCTCAAAAGGGAGAAGTTGGTTTTCCTTTTAAAGGGTTGTAGGACTTTCTATCTAAGAGTTGTCACAACATTGTCTCATCAACGTTATGAAGATGTCGATTTTTCCTCCACTGAGAATTCAAGTTAATTGCAACCAAATCCTAGCAGGCTTTTTGTTGTTGTTGTTGAAGAAAATAACAAAACGAATTCTCAAATTGATCTGGAAATATATAGAATAGCCAGATAATACCCAGACACCAAATCCCCAGAACAATTCTGAGAAAAGGAGAATTTTTAAAAAATGACATGACATCCCACCTCAGAGCTCTTTAGAGACAATGAGTCAAACTTTCAGAATAAAAAAATGGGTAACTGACTTCTATCCTTCATTAATGGTAATTTCCTTCAAAATCCTTGACCTTAGCACCCAGTAAATCTTGACCACGGTAACAGAAAACAACGCCTGCATTCAACTAGCTTCCTGTAAGCTTTATTCCACATCCATCAAGAAATCAAATCCCATGGAGAATCCCCAGCGTAGAGCACAGAGGCTACAAGATAGAAACTAACAGAAAAAAAGCATGAACCTGTGTTTTTGGAAACATAGCTGGCTGTGTTTCTAGGATAAAACCACTCTCCACAGACTACCCTCATGAGGTAATTCCTTTAGAGTTACTGGATATGTTGGTTCTATATGCTGTTATTGTTATATGCAGTACTGTAGAATGATTTCTCTGCCTTCTGTTTTAAAAAATTGATATGAGTTTGCTTTCTGAAATGTTGGTTCTCTTCTTTCTGATCCTGTGTACCTGGTAAAGCCATTATATATAATACCTGGCATTTGATTAGTCAGAAAATGGAAAGGATACTGTAGTCTGATCAGTATGATGTACAGGTTGCCTGAAAGAAAGGCCTATGAACACTGAAATCTACTACATCACTTCCAAGAATTAGTCAACTTGATGAATGCATTAAGCAGTAAGTATTCATGGATTCCTTATTCGATGGAGTCCTTTTGTCCTCCTTACATTTTCTTTTCTCAAAGTGAGTCCTCTACCAGCAACACCAATCTCACCTGGAAGTCTGCTGGCAATGCAGGATCCTGGCCCTATCCCAGACCCACTGAATCGGAATCTGCAGTTTAACAGCCCACCCAGGCACTCCATCTGCACATTCAAGGAGGCCGACTCTACAAATTACACACCCAGTGTCAAATCCTACAGGTAAATGACAGAACCAGTCTGGGCACGTGTTGTAGATGCAGAAAAAGAAATCAAGAACATCCGGCTGAAGCCGTTATGGTCACAAGATACAATCTGGACTGCTGGTTACTGAAATGAACGCACGATCTCCACATAGCTTTTCCCTCCATTCTCTTAAAAGAGATGACTGGAAAATTTCCAAAAGGTTCAACGTTCTGAAAGACGGGCTAGGTTCTGGGTGTTTCTGGTTTAGTTTACGCTTGTGTGAAGTTGTCGCAACTAGATTTTTATAATTACATGATTTTGCAAACCACTCCATAGGAAGTAAAATCATCCAGATTCATCACATTTTTGCCGACAGTACATGAATTAACCTTGAGCTTCTGGCTCAGTTACACCCAACAACTTCATATAAATGAAATAGGAATATCCATGATGTTTTTCCTGGCCATCCCCCAAAATGACACCTAATCACTGGCTTGCTCAAAACTCTGGATGGATGCATCAGTCCGTTCATGCAGAAACAATAGCTAAAGCCAGATGAGCTGCATCTGGTTTGGGATTTCAGAACCATGGCTGCAAGCAACTGGGGATAGCAAAAGGGGGATTTTAACATCAGACAATCACAACCGTGAATAAGAGCAAATCTATTTCTATGGCAAATGGCCTAGGATGTTTTTCTACATCAAACAAGAGTTAGGCTTTAACTCAGCAGTCTGCATGCCATTGCACCATTAACACTGGACTGATCTTTGCTTTTTCTTCCAGAACCTAATGAGCAGTCAGTACCAAAGGCCCGCTCAGCACCAGGCTATCAACTGGACACCAACCATGTCTAGCCTTGGGAGGATCAGTTACAAATACTGACCGTTGTCACTGCCTCTTTTGACCATTATGGTGGCAAGTGGGGGGTTTCTCTCTTTTTCATTGCTTCCTTCTTTTTTCTTTTCCCTCCTCCCCGCTCACTGGGAGTTTCATAATGGACTTGGTCAGTGTCAAGTATACTTAAATCATGCTGCGGAACGTGGACAGCAAGAAGAGATTTCATTTTGTAGAAGTGTCTCTCCAAAGAATGTGATGGACCTAATTCTCCACAAAGGATGTCCAGGACCCCAGAAACTCGAATTCCTTCTCCTCCCAATGAATCCAGGACTCTGGGGGAAGAGCCACAGGGATGGTGAGGGAAGAGAAGAGGAGAGAGAAGGAGAGAGAGACACAGCTGCACATCCCAGGCAGGCTGCATCTGAAATGTTAAGCTACCAACTTGGGAAATGAGAGAAGTCTAAAGAAATGTCTGTACTGTACGTCAAGTCTTTGAAGTAGGTGCATAAGCAACTAAAAGCAGCTTTCTTTCTGAATGTGGACTGCACAGATGCACTCTCCTGGGTGGGCGGAAGGGCCAGTGAATGGCTTATGTAACTGGTTGGAAAGACAAAAGATAAACGGCAATGCAAATTTAAGTTATTAGCTCATTCTTACCATGGTCCAGGTAACCAGATGACTTCAGACAGCCTTAGATGTCAAGTGCATTGTGAATCTCCAAGAGGGAGACGCAAAATGTAGCATTATCCAACATGTTTCTGACCAGAGAAACTTTTTGTCAAGGGAGGATCTCACCAGACTGATGTTCTACCAAACGCACCTGGAGAAAGCCCGAGCCACAGAGTTCTAGACCTGGGGACCCCTGGCACCTCTAAAGCAGCCTCTCAGGAGCACCTGGCATGCTTCTGCTGCAGTGGGGGCCCCTGGTCATTCCGATGACCACAGGTCTGTTCTGATGTGTCAGACATGGGCAAATCCTTGATCTTATTCCTAAGGAGCAATTCTTTAAATACCAAATTTACATAACAACTAAAACGGAACCATCTTGCACAAAATAGGCATATCATTAGATGTCCTGGTTCAGCCACGAATAAGCTCTGTCACCCTGGATAGGTCACATTTACTCCATAGGTCTGCCTTCCCCAACTCTGAGCTGCCCCAACGTCTCACACAAGGGCCTGGAGACCACTGGTTCCCTGACAGAATGCCAACATTGTAACCTGTCAGGTGTAGCTCAGGTTACCGGGATACACACATCAGTATCATGAACTGCCCTGTCTGAATAATTCAATATAAACCAAGTTCAAATAATGGGCAGAGAGTGGGGTGGGGGTGAGGGGTGGGGAAGAGCTTTGGTTCATGCCTCACCCCTGCCAAGTATAAGCTAAAGCTTTCTCTTGCCTCCTTTTCTTCTCTGCTGCTCTGCTACTGTAGCTGACTACTAATGAAATAAAACCATTTGTGTAACACATTCACATCAAGACCCTCCAGAGACCTCAGCACCCACGGCCTCAAATCCACTCTCTACTGTTCCCTGTGCCTGGTGGGACTGACTGGCCCAAGTGGACTGAATCATCTGAGCTCCCTTGCCTCTAGACTTTTGGGGCCAATGGAAGGTACCAGCAGGTGAGGAAAGAAAGGCCAGGCCCTGCTCTGTCCCAGCTTTGTGTTCCTGGTGGGGCTGATATCCCTTCACTGCTTTCACTGGGTCAGGTGGCTCCATTTTCTCCCCTTACCCTTCAAACTAGCAGTGTAGTAAACAGCGAGTTACAGCTTCTTGCTCTGACTGCCAGTCTCTGGTGACTGATTCCCTTACCACCACCCACACTTCTGCCAATAGTCCATTCACTGAAGCCTCTTGAACCATCTGAGCTGAAATCTGCTGCCTGCCGGACCCTGGTTGATGGCATGAGCTGATCTCTGGCCCTGCTGATTGCTGTTCTGCTGGGATCCAGAGCCCATAGAGCTCATCCTGAACCCATAAAGAGGCAGCAATATTCACAGTTCTAGGGCACACACGCACATATACATAGTCACAAAACAAAACTGGGCTCTTGGAATAGGTTGCTGAGTGTCCAAATTATACCATTTTAATACACACTGAGTAGTGTGCGTTCAAATATATACTAGACTGACTCAAAATTCCAAAGCCCCAGTTGTAAAGCAGGCCTGTCTCTAGGAAGGGCAATAACTGTTTGCTCAGAGTAAAGCCCTTAAAAATTGTTGTCATGAGCTTTTGCTTGGGTTGATGGGGTCACGAGTGCTGCCAGAATTGGATTTCTAGAAAATAAAATTCCAAAACTCAAATTTATATAAAATGAAGTCTGGTGGTTTTCAAAGGCAAGACCCTTTGGAAGGACCAGAAGCACATGCTTGGAGTCACATCTTCCAGCTAATGCAGGCTAGAAAAGGGTTTTTGCTTTTGCTACAGAGGAAGTGACTGGTCACTCATAGGTTTAACCAGCTGTGTCAAGAATGCTGAACTTAGGGGCGCCTGGGTGGCTCAGTCGGTTAAACGTCCGACTTCTGCTCAGGTCATGATCTTGTGGTTTGTGAGTTCGAGCATCATGTCAAAGCCTGGAACCTGCTTCAGATTCTGTGTCTCCCTCTCTCTGACCCTCCCTTGCTCACGTTCTGTCTCTCTCTCTCTCAAAAAATAAATAAACATTAAAAAAGAAAAAAAGAGTACTGAGCTTAGTGCTCTAACCATCCATTACTGGATTCTCCCTGCAGAAGAAGCATTCCTCATAATGGGTTGGAGGGTGGTGGAGGCCTGCAGACCCAGGGCTGGGTGCTTTTTCTGCATTTCTTCTATTACCCATACTCCTCCACTTTGCCCAAAAGGCCAGAATTGGCTTCCTGAAAACGGGAAGATGCAGAGAACTACATTCCAGACATTTTCATAAAGTCCACTATGCCCTTTTTTCTCTGATGCCCAAGAGGGAAATTTAATTTGTGTCAGTGATGATTTCCGGTGCTCTCCAGTATTCAGTAGAAAACAAAGTAAATACGAGACTTGAATACCACCCAGGACATCCAGGGCTTACTCTCTGTGCCTTATACCAGCCTCAGAAGAATCCAGTCATGTCCTCTAGGGGCCTAAAATAAATAAAAGAGCAAGGCTGTGAGAGTGCAATCTCATTCAGTCATTCTGGAATACACCAGCTACCAAAAGCCTTAAAAATGTCTATATTCGTTGACCCAGCAATTCTGCTCCTATGAGTACACTAAGGAATAAATCAGAGATATTTCTAAATATTTCTCTCCAAAAATGCTCAAGATAATTTTATTCACTACAGCAAAACAGTAGAGACAACATAAATATCACCCAAGTACAGAATTATGTTAAATATGTTATAGGCATTTCTATTTCTTACATTCTGGTGAGCTAGGGCTAGAAATCTAGGACCAACCCTCCCACCCCAAATTTCCAGACAAAATATAATAATCTCTGTTTTCAAAGTGA
Source organism: Suricata suricatta (assembly GCF_006229205.1). Classification (NCBI taxonomy): domain Eukaryota; kingdom Metazoa; phylum Chordata; class Mammalia; order Carnivora; family Herpestidae; genus Suricata; species Suricata suricatta. The sequence goes on along the minus strand of NC_043701.1, from coordinate 58,949,987 downwards.
TGCTGAGCAGGGAAGAATTAAGGAAATCGAGGAAATGGTCTAGGAGACCTTTGCTCCAAGAGCGTCTTCTACTATGTAGATGGCTGCTCTGGCTGGGCTGACCAGAGATAAAGCTTAGCTTGGGCCAGCCCAGGATGGGGAGTCTACCGGGAGACCCCGACATGCCCCTCCCCAGCCCCACATAATGCTGGGACCGCAAAGGGCTACAGCTTCAATGCCACACTGAATTAGAACTATACCTGTCCCCACAAGGAGAACGTAAGAAAAGCTACCTGTTTGACCCTACCATTGGGAGAAAGTGGGAAGAAACCCATTCCTTGAAATGATGAGCCCCATTTGGCCTCATTGCATCCAAAACTCATAGTCTTACTATCTATGGGGTCAATGGTGGCAAAACCTCAAGCCAAGAATTTTATCTATAGCAATCCTTCTTTGATGGACCCATGGTCCCTGTGGTTGATGGTACCTGGAGGGGCCTGGCTGTGGCAGACACAAATCCCTTCCAGAAGAAATGATAAACTTCAGGGGCATCTGGATGGCTCAGTTGGTTAAGCATCTGACTTCAGCTCAGGTCATGATCTCAAGGTCTGTGAGTTCGAGCCCCGCGTCGGGCTCTGTGCTGACAGCTCAGAGCCTGGAGCCTGCTTTGGATTCTGTCTCCCTCTCTCTCTGCCCTCCCCTGCACACACTCTGTGTCTCTCTTTCAAAAATAAACATTAAAAAAAAATGAACTTCACCCTTGTCCTTAAAGACTTCCTCCAGGTTAAGTTCTAAGGAGTATGTTAATAAAGAATATTATACTAATGATTCTAGTACCAATTCCGATCTCTGTGTGTGTGTGTGTGTGTGTGTGTGTGTGTGTATTGGGGGTGGAGGGATTTCCCATAACACCCAGTGAATTCTTCACCACCCTCTGAGCATTCTTCAACTCAACTCAATTCTGACATTCTGCCTGGAGGTGGTGTCTGACCCCACAGGGTACTGGTCTAGGCAGGTAAGAGTGTCCCCCCCCACCCCGCCTCAGATGCAGATCACAAGTCCAGGCTGTCACCTGTGCTTCCAACCCACGGGCAATGGACTGGAAGTTCCAACAACCCCCTCCTTGGCTTCAGTTTGCTAAAGTGGCTCACAGAACTCAGAGAAATATCTCACCTGCTAGATTACCAATTACCAGATCATCACAAAAGAATATATAACTCGGGAACAACCAGGTGGAAGACACGCATAGGACAAGGTACGTGGGAAGCGGTGAAGAACTCTCCTCCCCTCCCCCTCTTCTAGTGCCTCCCTGCATTCACCAGCCCAGAAGCTCTGCAACCCTGTCCTTTTGGGTTTTTATAGAGGCTTCCTTACAAACTCATAATTGATTAAATTGACCATGGGGGGAGGGGAGGACTGAAAATTCACTCTAATCACTAGCTTCCTTCTCCTGGCAACCAGACGTCATCCTTAGGTGCTTTCTAACAAAAGACACCCTTGTTGCTTAAAATGAGGCAATTCCAAGGGTTTTAGAAACCCTGTGCTGGGCGGTGGGGGGGGGGGGGTGCCTGGGTGGCTCAGTCAGTTAAGCCTCCAACTTCGGCTTAGGTCAGATGTCAAGTTCGTGGGTTCAAGCCCCGCGTCAGGCTCTGTGCTGACTGCTTCTGGTTCTGTGTCTCCTTCCTCTCTGCCCCTCCCCCTCTCATGCTCTTTCTCTCTCTGTATCAAAAATAAATAAAACATTAAAAAAAAAACCCTGTGCTGGGAACTGGGATAAGGATCAAATACAGTATTTCTTACTATAAATCACATATACCTAATAATAAATAAATACATGTTCAGAATCTTCAAAACAGGGGGAGAAAAACACAGTATTTTATTGTGTAAAAATAAAGCTATAAGACAGTGAGAAAATTAGGATCCAATATGTGTATGTGTATACATACACACACACACAAACACACACATTCTCTCTCTCTCTCTCTCTCTCTCTCTCTCTCTCTCTCTCTCTCTCATACATAAAGGCTTCAGCAGCAAATATATTAGCAGTGGTTAAAGGTCAGCAGAGATAGAATTATGGTTTTTTTTTCACTTTTACCTTCATAATTTTACAGTTTTCCAAATTTCCTAAAATGCACATATACTTTGGAAGTTAGAAAAAAGTTACTGAACAAAACTTAACCTTGAATATGCCAATCTTTAAGAAAATATTAGATCTAATTCTGCACTCTTTTGCAGCACCCAGCTGTCTCAGCTGGTTAAGGGTCCAATTCCTGGTTTTGCCTCAGGTCATGATCTCAGTTCCTGAGTTTGGTTCCTGAGTTTGAGTCCCACTGCTTGGGATTCTCTCTCTCTCTGTGCCTCTCTCCCCACCTTGGGCATACTCTCTCTCAAATATAAATAAATGTAATTAATTAATTAATTAATTCTTGCCCTCTTTTGGTTATCCTCAAGTACAAAAATATTATCAGAAACACTTATGAAAGCATCACATTAACCTTTATTTTTACTATTATTTGACACCTGCTGGATGTGAGACCCTACCGGGCATAAGAGAAACAAAGTTGAGTGGGACTCAGTCCTGGCCCTGAGCTGCTCACAACTTCCATGCAGATGCAGGAACATGTCAATTCTCAAAAGCAGCCACGTGTGATGGGCTCACATGCCAGGTACTGAGGAAAACCTGGGAGGGCACCTCCCTCTTCATGAGGCACCAGTCCGTAGTGGTTTTGGGGGCGGGGGGAGGGGGCAGGGAGAATGAGCCCAGATCTTTATCCTGAAGGACACACGGGAGCTACTCTCAGCAAAGAAGAGGGCATGCCACCCTCCCCCCTTTACTCCCTCCCTCCCTGCCCCCAGCTCTGCTTTGTCTTTTTATTGCAAATATCACTACCCAATATTTTATTATTTATGTAGGGCTTCCTTGTTAGTGGTTCCCCCCATCCCATTCAAATCCATTGGGAAAGGGCTCTGTCTTCTGTACCGCTGTATCTTCATCATCTAGAACCCAGTCTAGTTCATAATAAGCATGCAAACATTTCCTGAATAAATGAATGAAAGATAGACAAGAGACAAACGTGGGAGTTCTGAATAGTGACATTTTTCCATTCACGGCTGCTGGAGTATGTGACACAGCCTGACACAGGATAAGAGGGGGCACTGGAAGAAGGCACGGACCAGAAGGCTGAGCGTCAATGCACTTTTATCCCAAGAGTGATGCAGGTCCTCGGAGGAGCTGTGGGACAAAGTAACCACATGGGCTAGGACAACAGTGCCCAGTGCACCTTGAGGGATGGAAAATAAGGAAGCACAAGACACAGAAGAAAAAGGTGGATCCAACCCAGATGTGGTACCGGGCATATCAATTCATTCATCCCACATTACTGACCAGCCACGCTACTTCCTGCGTGGTCTTAGTCATAGCACTACTATGGTAGCGTGAAGTGGGGGAGCTTGTGCACCAGGCACTGTTCCAGTCTCTGGGGATACAGCTGAAAATTCGCAAGGCTTTACAATGAAAACTTCACTTTTATTGTATTTAAAACAAGGCTGAACCACTGCTGCCTTATGTTTAGGGTAGACGGTAGCAGACTATAACCTAAGGCCTGTTCCTTTTCACAAGAGGCTTTCTAACCACTTGCTTCTAAACAGCCCCAGCCTCGGTAATGCAGTGCAAGGCTTTGTAACCGCTTCTGTAGATGACGTCTCTCTGACATACCAGTCACAAAGTATTTGCTTAGGCTGTTTTCCAGAAACTAAGAGGCTTATTTCCACCCAACTCAGGCCAGTTGAGACCACCAACCTTCTTACTGGGTCTGCACAAATGTCCACTAGGTGACCTTTCGATGTCAAGGAGCCTGAAATCCCCATACCCTGATCATGTCAATGCCGCCATCTTTTTTTTTTTTTTTTTTTTTTTAGTTGATGAAAGCAAATATCTTGTTTCAAGTTCAAAGCAGCGCTTTTGTGACCTGTTACATTATCAATGCTGCTATCTTTGAGCATAGGGCCTATGATTCCCCACTCCTACGCAGACCTCACACTTACCTCACCCTTTCTAGCTTCTGGTCACATCTCCCCCGCCATGTCCCCCTAAAATCCCATAAAGACTCAAGATCTCATTTTCAGAGAAGCATTTTTTAGGTTTTTTTTCCTTCTGTCTCCTCATCAGACTGCCTTGCGAATTAAGCTTCTTTCTTGGCTGCAAACCTGGTCTCAGTGTTGGGCTCTGCTGTGCACAGGGCACAGGGGCTCTCCTTTGGTTACGCAGTCACGGGCAAGAAGCACAAAGGCCCTTCCTTCATGAAAGTTATTCTAACGTGAGACAGTAAAAAAGAAAATACAGGGGTGTCTAGTGGTTCAGTCGGTTAAGCATCTGACTTCAGCTCAGGTCATGATCTCAGGTTCATGGGTTTGAGTCCTGCATTGGGCTCAGAGCCTGAAACCTACTTCAGATCTTCTGCCTTCCTCTCTCTCTGCCCCTCCCCTGCTCTCTCTCAAAAAATAAATAAAAACATTTTTTAAAAATGTATAAAACAAAAATGATTTCAGATAGCGTTCAGTGCTATAAGGAAAAATAAATGAAAGGATTCTGGAAAGAGAAAGGTTCATGAAACATTGAAGAGGTAAAAGCCACAAGACAAGGTGACTACCAGACTGCCTAAAAAACCCTCAGAATGCTCAACACTGACTTCATGGCTGAAGCAAATCGTGGACCTACCTGAAACCTCCCTAAGTATAGATCATATAGACAGGCCATCCCAGCAAGAACAGGTCCAGATAAAGGAATCCACAGCATATAATTCAAGGGCCATGCGCAGCCAGGTGGGGGACCGATGGTCTGGCACTTCCCTAGGCTTTGCACTACCGGAACATGATGAATGCAGGTGAAGGACACCTGGCCAAAAACCGCTGACTGAGACTCCAGGGAGGGACACCCACCTTTGACAATTCAGTCCTGCAAGTGGGTGACTAGTTGTTGTTTTTTTAAATATATTCATTTTTTAAAAAGAGAGACAGAGAGACAGAACATGAGCAGGGGAGGGGCAGAGAGACAGGGAGACACAGAATCCGAAGCAGGCTCCAGGCTCTGAGCTGTCAGCACAGAGCCCAACTCAGGGCTTGAGCTCACGGACTGTGAGATCATGACCTGAACCGAAGTCGGACACTTCACCGACTGAGCTACACAGGCACCCCAGTAGAGGACTGGTTTTAAACTTGTATATTGGTTTGTTTACAAAACAGAAACACTTCTGGACCTAAAGAGTGGTCTCCCTCACCAAACTTTCTTCAGATTAAATCTGGATGCTTCGATTAATGCTATATTTAGTCCTGGGGGTGGTGGAGAGAAAATAAACTTGCTGTGAAGGAGGGAGGAGGCTGCTCTGTAAATATCTGGTCGAGAAAGACAAAATATTTCATTTTAAAGGCATGTTTTGAGGTTAAGAGATAGAAAACATGTTATATAACAACATTCACATCTTGAAAAAAGTTCCCTTAAAAAGACATTGGGAGTGATGGTGTCAGTCCTGTGACTCTCCGCAGCCACTCTGGGCTCCAGTGACCCGGACAGTTCACCCTGAGGGGGGTGGGTAGAAGACAGAAGGAGCTTACAATGCTGACTGTTTTTGTAATTGGTACCTAGGTGACAACAGGCATGAAGAAGCTTCTCTGGCATTCCTCCACTGGAAGCCGCTCCCCTTAATTTCTCCAGGCAGTAACGCACACACCAGTGAGGAAACAGTGAGATGTGAAGGGAAGTATATAGACGCTGAATCCAAGAACAGTTTAAGGAAAAACTCAAGTCACAGAGGACATGCCCTGTGCATTTTCATGTTGTCAAAATGTAGAATTCATGTGTTTTCCAGCCTCCTTAGGTTCCTAGTACACACAATATACACAGCTCGCTAGCTGCCCATGTTCTGGGCAAACCTGGCAGGCACAGGACTGAGACCCCATCAGGTACCAAGTCACATTTCTTCAGCTCACCTTCGCAAGGGGACTTCAGATGATGACTAAGAGGGGTCAACCTAATTTTTAGGCTGGAACAAGAGACAGTGGCTTCTACAGAATGTCCTGGAAGAAAGCCAGAGCTGTGGTTTCAGCTGCACGTGGCTTCCTGATGGAACGGGAAGGCTACAGATCCCAGAAACATGCCCAGTTGACCCCAGCCTGACAACAGGCTCAGGTCCTCAGCTCGGTCCCTGAGTCACGTTAAAGAGCAACTCATGGGAGTTCCACCCTATCCCTCTGACAAGTGGGGTGGGTTGTCTAATTACAAAAACTTCATGTGCTGAATGCTTAGGCTGGGTCAAGACCCACGCTGCATGCTTTATTTCATTTAACTTTTATGAACACCCCTAAGGTAGGTACCATTATTAGCCCCATTTTACCGAAAACCGAATAAATGGCCTAATGCCACACAGCTAGAAAGGGAGTGAGCCAAGACGAAAAGCCCAGGTCTTGGTGCTCTTAATAATCTACTGTTCCATGATGCTGAGCTGTAACATTATCTCAAGTTATGAGACCACATATTCCTTGTGCAGCTGACATAACAACTGTGCATATGAGCGGGTAGTCACACTCTCTTTACAAGGCCCTGGTGAAGTTTTATAAATCCACCTGAAATATAAAAGTAATAAGATTAGGACGCCTGGGTGGGTAGTCAGTTGAGTGTCCAACTCTTGGTTTCAATCAGGTTGTGATCCCAAGGTCATGGGATTAAGCCCCATGTCCAGCTCCATGATGAGCATGGAGCCTGCTTGAGATTCTCTCCCTCTCTCTCTCTCTCTCTCTCTCTCTCTCTTTGCCCCTCTCCCCAGCTCACACACTCTTGCTCTAAAATAAAAATGTTTTAAGGAATATGATAAAGTGTATGTCTACAGATAATTCTATTTCATACAAAATTCTGCTAATTAGAAGACCATGACAGAAGGGCCCACAAAAATCTCTCCTTTTACTGTATGCATACTATTTTGCAATGTTACCTTGTAATTCTTCCCATCAAGAGGTGGAGGCTGTTCCTCCGACCCCTGAATGTTAATGTGGCCATGTGACTTGCTTTGGCCAATGGAAACTTAGTAAACTTTAGGCAAACTGAGGATTGAACATCTCTATTCAAAAGCATCCTTTTTTTATGTCTAGGAGCTCTGGGCTCACCTTGTCATGGACAAATCCAGGCTAGTTTGCTGGATGATGAGGCACATGCAGTCAGATCATCCCCTTGTCCCAGCAATCACAAAGTTAACCACTAGGCAAGTAAGCGTGGCCATCCTAGGCCATCTTGCCCCTCCCCAGATGCCAGCAACCAAGGTCAACATCAGCCAAGACAGCCCAGTCCACTGGAGTTCCCCAACTGACCCACAGAATTGAGAGAAATGATAAACATTTGTTGTTTCAAGCTTTTAAGCTTTGGGATGTTTTGTTAACACAGCACAAGCTAACTGCTACAATTATTTAGAAAGTAAAGCTCTGACATCTTTGCAGTGTTATCAGTAGTGCAATGCAACCCTGTCACTGCATTTCCCTTATCTGAGCCACGCTGCTTGATAGGTTATGTGTAATCAAAAAGAGAACCTGTCTGGTTAGTTTTGTATTATTTGTGGCCTAACTCATTCCACTGGTGGCTGTTGTCTCATTCCACTGGTAGCTGGCTGTACAAGAGAATCATCAGCTTGGGTGTTTCTAAAACATACTGATGCATGAGACCACCCCAGATTCTGATTTCATTGGTCTGGGGTAAGGCAGAGGTGTGGCTATTTTATTCTCCAGAATCAGATCATGAGAGTTTCAATTCCAGCTAACTGGCTGACATACTATTTTTACTGCTTGTTCTCTCAAACTTGGGCTACAGGAAAGATCTTAAAAGCCCACCCATTCATTGAAGAAGGTTAACCCTTTCACTAAGGAAAGTTACCTTCAAAGAAGAATCACTCTCTGCTCTTTCTTTGTAGTCTGCTTTGATTCATGGTATCGAAAGGCCCAGCAACCAAGCCTGTCAGTAGGCATGTGGTTAAGCTCACAGGGTGGGTGTGTAGCCACCTCCGTGTGAGATCACGGGCAAGTCACTTAACCACACCTGTAGCCATCTTTCTCACATGGGGATAAGTGCTTTTTTTGCTTAAGTAGGCTTAACATCCAGCATGGAGTCCAATGTGGGGCTTGAACTCACAACCTTGAAATCAAGACCTGAGTTGAGATCAAGAGTCAGACACTTAACCAGATGAGCCACCCAGGCACCCCGGAAACAGGTGTCTAATAGTGAACCCCTAAGTTCCCTCCCAGCTCTGAAAGCCTGATGGGATAGCAGTCACCAGAAGTCCATGCTACATGATCACCACCTGGTTCCCCCTTGGGGGTTAGACAACTGAGACCATCTCACCCTCTGGAAAGAGCCAGATATACAGCCCAGAGAGGAGCAAGCACATGGATGGGGATCAGCCACTGACTCAGACAAGAAACGCTGATGCCAACCGCTTGCCTAGTGTCATGCGTAACACACATCAGGCAAGTGCAGGCTCTTGAGTTGATCATGTTTACAGAGAAGCAGAGGAGAACAGGTAACTCAGCAGAACCACATAATTGGCACACGTATGAACCCTAATGCAAGTAGGAGGGCTGAATTACTCTGGTTCGGGTGAAGGAAGAAGGTGCTATGGGCTGCATGTGCCCCCAAAATCCAGGTTGAAACCCTATCCCCCAGTGTGAGGACATCCATAGAGGGCGGCTCAGGCTGGTGACCAGGTCTAGATGACATCATGATGGGATGAGAGCTCTCTCCCTCTCCCCTTGACATACACATGAGGAAAGTACATGGGGGAAAAGGCAGCCGCCTAAAAGCCAGGAAGAGGGTCTTCACCAGACACCCCACCAGGCACCTTGATCTTCCACGTTCCAGCCTCCAGAACCGAAAGAAATAATTGTTGTCTGAACCATTCAGTCTACGGTACTTTGTTAGAGCTGCCCGAGCTGACTAACACAGAAGGCCTTCCCAGAAGGGATGGAATTTCAGTGGTGGGCCATGTGGACAAGAGCATGAGGAAGTTGGGTGCATGGAAATGCAGGTGGGGGAGAAAAGAAGAAATCCACTCTGCGGATGGAAAAAGTGGAAGAGAAAGATAAAAAAGATCAGAAGGGCAAGCAAGGAGCAACTGGGCAATACAGCAGGAAGAAACCTTCATGTTTCATCCTAACCAAAACATATTGACACTTAAGAGATCTTTCCAGCAAACCCTGACATTCCAAAGAGAAAGCCGTCACTACCTGGCAGCCTTTTAAGCAGCTGTCTGATAGCATGAGGTTGTGTTCTGTGGTTTCCTTTTCTCATTAAATCAATTAATTTTAAAACATGTCTTACAGCTAGCTCAGAGCCTGGAGCCTGCTTCGGATTCTGTATCTCCCTCTCTCTCTGACCCTCCCCTGCTCGCACTATCTCTGTCTCTCAAAACTAAATAAAAAACATTAAAAAAAAAAAAAAAAAACATGTCTTAAGTGGTGCCTGGGTGGCTCAGTTGGTTAAGTGTCTGACTTCGGCTCAAGTCAGGATCTTGCAGTTTGTGAGTTTGAGCCCTGCATCAGGCTCTCCACTAAAAACTGAGCCTGAAGCCTGCTTCGGGGCTCTGTCACCCTTGCTCTCTTGGCCCCTCTCCTACTCACGTTGTGTCTCTATCTCTATCTCAAAAATAAATAAACATTAAAAAAACTTTTTTGAATACAATTAAAAAACACATCTTAAATTGAAGTCATGTCATTTATAGTCTCGTGATAGCATCAGTATGAAATCTTTAGTTCATAAATATTTATTATCACCTGCTAGCAAAGCAGAAGACAGGAAGCGAAAATGGAAGAAACAGGCACAGGCCTCCCACATCGCTGACGTGACAGGAGAGACGCAAAAGTCACACACAGGAAGGAGTATCAAGATTCACAGCCTCAACCTGAGAGGCAGCGGTGGGCTTGTCACAAATACCAGAGGAACCGTGATTTATTTGGTTACAAAAAGCAGAAGAGGAGAGGCAGGAGAGGACAGGGATGTGGGAGAGGGGAGTAGGTACTTAAAGGAATGGGGAGAAGAAACCGGAAGCCTGTTTTATTTGTGATTTGCTATTAAAAGAATACAAAACAAAGCAAAAAGAATAAACAGACAAAACAATGCGAGGGGTGTGTCTTCACACCTCTTCTCCTTCCCTTCAGGGAGCAAACCTCACTTGAGACAGAATTTAAAGCCATCATTACTCCCTGACGCAGTTTCTTTGAGCATTTCTGTATTTTCTCCCTTACTAAGCAGAGCCAGCGATATCTGAATTCGACAGCACTAACTTGAGGTCAACTACATTTGCACCCAACCAAATGTTAAGCACTTTCTGTTTCCCTACTTAATTAAAATATATTTCCTGTGGAAAAGGCATTAGAAGGGGATTTTTCTCCAGGCCTATCATTACACGTATTAGATGCCCATGAAGTATGGAAAGATGGATGAATAAATGAGCGAACGAGTGACTTGATGAATGGGGGCCAGGGTTCACCCAAGGGCAGCTTGTTAATTCCACACATAAATGCACCAAAGAACCAATCAATCTGTATTTCAGGGGAGAAGACTTTATAAATCTATCTTCTTTCACCCATTTATTTCAATCACTTATTCTCAAATGCTATTTGGGAACTCAGTAGTCCAGACAGCAATAATAAACACATCGTGATCAGGGCACCTGGGTGGCTCAGTCAGTTGAGTGTCTGGCTCTTGATTTTGGCTCAGGTCACGATGGCAGGGTCATGGGATTGAGACCTACATCAGGCTCTGCACTGAGCACTGAACCTGCTTGAGATTCTCTCTCCCTCTCTGCCCTCTTCCCCACTCATGTACATACTCTCTCTTTAAAACATATATACAATATTATAATAATATTTAAAATAATAATAAAATAAACACATCATGATCAAGTTATTTCATTTCATGGCATTTGGCAAGTACCCACACTATATTTTCCCAGAAGGCTATATAAGCTCCACAGAGCTTTTCTCCACAGAGAAAAGACCCAAGGTAGTAACTTGCCCAATATTGTACCAAAGGTAATACAGCTAAGCTTTGAATCCAGGAATCTGACTCCCAGAGCCTGAAGTTCTTACGCAGTGAGCTCTACAGCCTGTCCCTACAGGGGCTCCATAAATACTCACTGAATGAAAAATTAACCTAAATATATGATCTACCACTTTGGATCACCTGGACGAGAGCAATAATCTATTTTATTATTTATTATTTATTAATTTATATTTATTATTTACTATTATTATTTTATCATTGATGAATCATTACTTGAAAACAGTAAAAACAGTCCCAAAATCATCAGGAGTAAATCTGATTTAGCTACAAATGCTCTGTTACAGGAAACATGGAAGTCTAAAGAAAATAAAAATTTCTCACCAACCAGCAAAAACCACTATTAGCATCTAGTATATGTCATCCTTTTTATTCCCCACTATGATCACTTATTTTTTATATTAATGGAATCATATTTTTCTTAAAATGCTATCTTGAGGATTTTATCACCTCACCACAGTTTTCAAGCATCTATGGTTTAACCACTCTATAACATTTCATCACTGACTAGACTGGTGTGCTCATACCCATGTTGATAATCACTTAGGTTGCTTCCAATTCTTTACAGTAATAAATAATGCTTTCTGAAAATGCTTCTCAACAGGCTTTGTGTGGTTTCTTTAGTTCACTGGCACAAATCCATACCACTTAATTTTTTTTATGTTTATTTATTTTTGAGAGACAGAAACAGAGCAGTAGAGAAAGAGAGGGAGACAGAGAATCCAAAGTACACTCCAGGCCTGATGCGGGGCTTGAACCCATGAACTGTGAGATCACAACCTGAGCTGAAGTTGGACGCTCAACCAACTGAGCCACCCAGGTGCCCCCCTACCACTTTAAATTAAACATGTAACTGAGGTAAAATATCTCCCCAAACGTTAGCCAAATGCAACATCAGGATGTAACTAGGGCTTGGATGCTGTCTATTTCCAAATGGTTGGTCTAATTTCCCACCATCTCCACCACTGGGGCTTCAGGTGGGGTGAGGAGACAGAATCCCAACATACATCGCAGGGAGAGCATGAACTTTATGGACTCCTGCTCAGTTCTCCAGGGTAACAGAAGCAATGCAGGTCTATGAACACCCTGGAGCTGTGGAACAAAGTCTTCACATGTCCGAGCAGATGGTCACGTGGCCTTAATAAGAAAACTGTGGTCCAGAACGGAGTCCAGGAGAGACAAGAAGAACAAAGACCTTGGGACTAGAGGGCCGATGACCAAAGGTGATGAGGGACGAGCTATAGGTTCATGCCGCACCCAAGAACCAAAGATGGCACAAAACTAGGAGTCCCTTGCTGATGCTGACATGATCAAAACCCACAGACCCTCAGTTCTAGAAAAATAAGATTCATCGCAGGAAAGTAAGATTTTTTTTAACAGCATGGCAACTATAGTTGAGAACTGTGTTTAGCTTGGTGGGGCTTCTTTACTAACATAAACTTCCAAATGGTCATTCTTAATTGAGAGGGGGTGCCTTTGAATAGGGGCAATATAATCAAGTATTGGAAAGGAGACATGTATCATCTCTCATAGATGGCAGTTCAATGAAGGAATCAGAGTGAAACTGATATAAACGTTGTGAGTCAATTCTATCTCAACAACAACAACATTTTTGTCTTTTACACTATGACCAAAAGAAAGAAAAACTAATGATTTGGGGGGAAATTCCCTTTGAGAACAAAGTATCATATCCTCTTGTTGTCACACTATGAAGAGCTCAAACTCTCTTCAAGCTCATTAGCACTAAGATACACAAAGGATAGAGTTATTATGATAAAGCATTGGTACTTGTAAATTCTCCAGATCATATTTTGTGAGGGCATCTGCCCGTGCAGAATCATGCTGTCATCAACTGAATGTTACTAACCCTCAGGTTTCCACACAGGAAAACTTTATACTGTTCAGAAACATCTTAGATTAGGGATGCCTGGGAGGCTCAGTTGGTTAAGTGTCCAACTCTTGATTTTGGCTCAGATCATGATCTTATGGCTCATGAGTTTGAGCCTTACATCTTGGAATTCTGTGCCTCCTCGGTCTACCCTTCCCCTAGTTGTGCATACACTTTCTCTCAAAAGTAAATAAATAAACAAAAAAGAAAGGAAAACCTTAAGCTAGAAATAAAAGCTAAAAATATTGAGAGTAGTTGGTAAACCAGGAAATGGAGTTTCCATGCCACCCCAAACCCACCAAAATAATAATAATAATAATAATAATAATATCAACAATAATAACAAATAAGACTATTATGAGTCTTCAATCTGTGCTGAAAATATTTATCAGCATTTTTGTGCCATTTCAAGGAATGATCAATAATTAAACCTGCATTTAAATTTTGATAATATCTAAAATATATGGGGACACTATAACAAATATATCTCAGAGTACCTATATATTCTATTATTTATATATTTACATATATCTTCCCATTATATATTATTTTGATCTAGACCACATTGGAATTACCTTTAAAATTTTATAGATACACTAAATATGTTTCCAAATTAGCTTTCCCAAGGATCTTTACATGTCTTGAGATTTTAGGAAATACTAACTTTATTTTTTTAATAGTTTATTGTCAAATTAATTTCCATATAACACCCAGTGCTTCTCCCCACAAGTGCCTCCTACCATGACCAAAACCCCCTCCCTCCCTCCCCCTCCCCCTTCATTCCATGGTTCGTTTTCAGTATTCAGTAGTCTCCCTTCATCTGAAGAAACACTAACTTTAAAACAAAACCAGTTTGGGGGGCCTGGGTGGCTCAGTTGGTTAAGTGTCTGACTTCAGCTCAGGTCATGATCTCACAGTTCATGGGTTTGATTCCCACATCAGGCTCTGTGCTGACAGCTAGCTCAGAGCCTGGAGCCTGCTTCAGATTCCGTGTCTCCTTCTCTCTCTGACCCTCCCCTGTTCATGTTGCCTTTCTCTCACTCTCTCAAAAATAAATAAAACATTAGGGGTACCTGGGTGGCTCAGTCAGTTAAGCATCTGACTTCGGTTCAGGCTATGATGTCATGGTTGTAGGTTAGCACCCCGCGTCTGGCTCTGTGCTGACAGCTCAGAGCCTGGAGCCTGCTTCAGATTCTGTATCTCCCTCTCTCTGCATCTCCCCACTCATGCTGTTTCTGTCTCAAAAATAAACATTTAAAAAATTAAAAAATAAATAAATAAAACATTAAAAATTTAAAAAACAAAACCAGTTTTTATTTATTGTTGGGGTATTACGCACAAGTGCAAATTAAATCAACTTAGGTAGCCTATTTACGTAGTGTGTACTTGCTAACGTGTAAATAAGTAATCCTTCCTTGGAAAGCCACGACTACTCCATAATGGATTTGAGCTAACATCCACCCACATTCTGGAGCAAATAAGCCTTATCACACATGGCTTCCTGAAAAGCTAGTTGAGAAATAGGAGAATAATGATGAAGCTGCATCGTGACTTAATAGGAAAAGGTGCTGCATTGATTATTGATGTCTGCCGTGGGCCTGGGGCAGATACAGCAGAGGAATAGCACCTATTTCCAGGACCAGGACTGATGAGCCAATCGCACCCAGTGCCTGTTGGTGTCGGGTGCAAGGCAACAGCTTTGCATTAGGGCATGAGAGTGCAGCTGGTGACAAGGGAAGGGAACGAGTCAGTGAGTGGAGAAGCCCTGACCCTGAAGAGGCAACGAGCATGTAAGTTACTGCCCAAGGAAACCCGCAATGCAACAGCAGCCTGTGTGACAGAGGAAGGGGAGAGTCTCCGTGTGCAGCCTCTGGGGAGCATGACTGGAGTCACAAGTCCACCCTGATGGGCACTTCTGGGGTGTAGACCCTTTATACCAGCAAGAGGCTGAGGTGGGCTAGCTTCTCAGTTCCCTGAGCTGGGAGCTCCACTCTCCAAACTAGACTCAACTGCTGCTAAAACATCAGAAAGATCCTTTCTTGAGGTACCAGAGAGATTGTTGCCAGCTGCCTCTTGGCTCACTGGGAAGAATTCACCAAAACCACACTGGTTGTTTCTACATCTAACAGAAGCCCAGCATCCCTGGAAGAAAGCCAGAGACTGGCTGCACTCACTACTGTCCACCAGATATACCTTGGTCTCTTATCTACCTCCTTCTGCCTCTGTGTTTCTGTCTGCTCTCTTGTCTCCTTAAGTGCTTGCTCTCTCTCCCTTCACCCCTCCCCCCATATGCAAGCAAGCCACTTAGTGCTCAGCCTCTGCATCTGACCCAACTATTATACAAAACCAGTTTTCATTAAATTCTTGCTACATGTCAGGTATGGTACTAAGTGATTTACCTGTATTATCTCATTTAATCCCCTAACCAAGCATTGTCCAATAGAAATACAGTGTGAACCACATACGTACTTTCATATTTGTACTGTATATTTTCAAGTAGCCACATTAAAAAATTAAAAGGCATGACTGAGTGGCTCAGTCTGCTAAGTGTCTGACTCTTGATTTTGGCTTAGGTCATGATCTCATGGTTCATAGGATGGAGCCCCACAGCAGGCTCCGTGCTGACAGTGCAGAGCCTGGCTAGGATTCTCTCTTGCCCTCTCTCTCTCTGCCCCACCCCCATGCACACTCACTCTCTAAATAAATAAATAAATAAATAAATAAATAAATAAATAAATAAAACTTAAAAAAATTCAAAGATATTTAACATTAACTTAAAATTTTTTAATGCTTATTTATTATGTTGAGAGACAGAGAGACACACAGTACGAGTGGGGGAGGGGCAGAAAGAGAGGGAGATACAGAATTTGAGCTGGTTCCAGGCTCTGAGCCGTCAGCACAGAGCCCATCTCGGGGCTCGAGCTCACGAACCACGAGATCATGACCTGAGCTGAAGCCAGAGGCTTGACCAACAAAGCCACCCAGCCACCCCTTGAAATTAATTTAAATACTATTTCCTTTAACCCAATATTTCTAAAATATTATCATTTTAATATGTAATTAATATAAAAATTATTAATGAGATATTTTCATTTTTGTGCCCTATTTGGTACTGTATTTTTGTGCCATGTTTTTTATACCAAATTTTCCAAGTCAGGTGCAGATTTTACATTTACAGCACAGTTCAGATCTACTAGCTGCATTTTTAATACTTAATAGTCACATGTGGCTAGTGGCTACCATACTGGGCAGCACAGATCTAAACAATGAGTGACATAAGTGCCATTACTGTTGAGTTATAGGGAAACCAATGCTTAGAAAGGCCCAAGCTCACACACACCAGGGTGGGGATGAGAATCAAATCCAGGTCTGCCCAGAAACAAAGCCCACATGCTTAATGAGTAACTATATTAACATTACAGTATAGAATGGTACCAGAATTTAATAATACAGTCCTCATGGATTTTGGCTGGTAAATATAATCTGCATAATATGGTCACTGAGAAATACTTTATGCTACCTAAAACAAAACCCAGCAATGACTTTACGCACAAATACTCCCATCAGGTTATTGATAAAAAGAAAAAGAAATGCTCCCAAATTGGCAAACTGCCAAATAAGTACTATGCAATATTAATGCACTTTATAATCATAAAAAGTATTTTTAACTCACCATACACTAAAAAAACTTCTAACGCCAGCTAACATTTTAATGTAAGTGGCTTAAGTTTATACATGTATTGTGTCTATTTATAGTACAAATAATGTATTTTATGCCTATAATAAATACCAGCTCATATTATATGAAAAGTACGTACCTGGCATTAGAGCAAAGTACAGTGGAACTGAAATGGGGTGAAGGCGTGCCAAGGGACATAATAACAATGGAGGGGATAAGGCTTCTTCCATTTTCTATTGGTCAGCTTATAGACAAGAATGTGGAGGGGTGCCCCGGTAGCCCAGTCAGTTAAGTGTCCAACTTGGTTTCAGCTCAGGTCATGATCTCACATTTCGTGGGTTTGAGCCCATGGACAATGCAGACAGCACAGAGCCTGCTTGGGATTCTCTCTATGGACTATGGAAGGACTTTTTTTAAAAAGAAATTTGCAAAGAAGTCAAAATTCAGAAAGACTCGGGACACAAAGCACATCTGGGCTCAGGGGTCTACTGGGAGAGGTGGGAGGTTATGGGTGCCTCTCTGAGCAGACGACCACAGTACCAGAGGTGGTAGGAAAGTGGCATGTATGTGTCTTTTGAGGCATTCTTTATTTGTTCTTTTTTTCTTAGAGATGGAGGCAATTTTCATAAAACAGGAACACAAAATGTCCTAATTATGTTACATCGGTAAGGGCATAAGTTTCTTGGGAATAAATGGGTGAAACCAGAGAGTTCCATTTGTTCAATCTAAATGGTAATTCTCCATGACAGCACAAATTGTACATAACGCTGTGCACAGTGCAAATGGACATTCAAGTAGACTCTCAACAATGCAGCCTGCCTGGAAATGGACCTAAGGATTCCTGGAAATTGAGAGGTCCTGGACTCCAAGCCCACTGGCAAGGCTCAATTTCAACCTAAAGGAGCCCTTTAGTGAAGCAGCATGCTCAAGGAAAGACCAGAAGGAAGACTTTTATAAGAAGTAATGCATTCCACATTAGCAATGGAAACTAGGCGGTGAGGTCCATCTTCAAGCTTCTCGCTTATTTTATTATGCCGATTAGCGAAATGATATATCATCATCCAGAATCCAGTCAGACAGATCAATGCAGAGCTGATGTCTGTATGAGTCAGAACAACACAAACTGGTTCTTGTATTTACTAGATACGGGATGGAGGAGCTGAGATACAGTGACATAGTGCAAAGACTAGCACCGGTCGAAAACTGCTCCCACTCCAAGGCTGAGGAGACACAGGGAGGAGAGGCTGCCATGAATGAGCCCAGAAGCCAAGGACACCTGACAGAAGTGGGCACCACAGCAAGCCAGTCCATGGGGACACCAGATCCAAAAAGGATACACAGCTACAGCTAAAGAAGTCCCCTCACGTGAAGTGGGAGGGAAATACTCAACCTCCTAACAGTACCTTCCATTGGCCAATCCGAGCAAGAAGCCTGGGAAGTGTAGCCTCCAGGGTCCGGCCCCTCCATGGTACACAGCAGAGAAAAGGAGCATCTGGCCCAGAGGAAGGCATCTGAAGGCAAGCAGGCCCAGGGCCCATATGGTACCCGAAATGCATCCTCAACTCCAAGAAATCACTTCCCTATAATCTGCTTTGCTGTGATGCCAGCAAAGAGAATGAAGTCCATCTTCACCATCAGTACTGGTAATGGTAACAAAACGGTGTCAAGATTTCTCTTCATGCAGGGGCACCTGGGTGGCTCAGTTGGTTCAGGATCTGACTTTGGCTCAGGTCATGATCTCAGGGTTCATGAGTTCAACCCCTTAGTCAGGCTCTATGCAGACTGCTCAGAACTTGCTTCGGAGTGGGAGCTCTCTCTCTGCTCCTCCCCCACTTGCACGCTGTCTCTGTCTCTCTCAAAAATAAACAAACATTAAAAAAAAAAAGATTGCTGTTCATCCTGTTACCAGGAAGGCCCCAATTTTGAAGACTCTGAAGAGAAACTTTTCTGCCATTCTCCATATCAAAACTATTTGTACCCTAAGTAATCAGACAGATGTGGACTCACAGACACCGTCTGCCTCGGCCTCAACCCCTCTACATTGTTTCTACTCTATCTTCTTTTCTCCTATTTTTAAAATTGGCTATTTTACACTTTTTACATAACGTAAGCTGACTTCACTTATAGAACAGGCAGGAAAAAAATACATGCGTGTATATACACATGCACTCATATAAGTGTATGCATAATTTTGAACATGGGAATTGTAAATATTTATACTTTGCTTCGTGGACCTATCCAATACGGACATTAATGTTTATGTAAATTTATCAGTCTTTTGTAGTTTCTTACAGTGACCGCATGCTCAGTTAATGGAGGCTTTTCCAATTTTAAGATCAGATAAAAATTGATTTATATTTCCTCCTGGTTATTTTATGATTTCTTTAAGTAATATAAGAATCAATAATAACAATACTAGTAGCAGTAAACAATTATCATAATAATCACAAACATAACAAAACATTTAAAAAAATTTTAATGTTTATTTTTGAGAGAGAGAGAGCATGAGCAGAGAAGGGGGAGAGTGAGGGGGGGAAACACAGAATCCAAAACAGGCTGCAGGCTCTGAGTTGTCAGCACAGAGCCTCACATGGGGCTCAAACTCATGAACCATGAGATCATGACCCAAGCTAAAATCAGCTTGGTGGCTTAACCAATTGAGCCACCCAGGCACCCCACAAATATTAATAGGAAAAAATTATATGGAGCCTGCTTCGTGCCAGATACTGTTCTAAATTATAATTCTAAATACTAATAAAGTAATACATTTTAATTCTCACATCTGAGATAGCTACTATTCCCATTTTACAAATGAGAAAACAGAGGCATGCAGAAGTGAAATCACCTGACTGAAGTCATGCAGCTAGTAGGTGGCAGAACCAGGATTTGGACCTGAGATGACTGGTCCTAGGCTTACAGTGCTCAAACATGGGCCACCTGGTGTCTCTGGGATGGATCTGGACAGTGTCCCACAAAGATCTAAAGTTCTTTTTCTCTCTCCTGAGGAGTCGGCTAACAATCCTCGCAATGTTAGTGAATCATCCTTATTTCTCGCAATTAGTGATGTCAACTCTATCACGTATATTCTTATCTTCCTTGCCATCACAGATGTGTGAGACAATGGAGAAGAAACAGGCAATTAGGCCTCTGGTGAGGTCCCTGTCCAACTGCGGGATCCTCGGGACACAACTGAACACTGGTAACATCGCTGAAGATCAGACTTCCAGCCAGCTCTTGCTCTCCTTAGGGTCTGCCCGAATTATAAGATTGAGGACACTGAAGACTGACAGCAGCCGGTGTTCACACAACAACAAGATGGTCCCTCCTCATAAGAGGGAAATGGCTGGTCCAGAAAGCATGACAACAAATGAAAAACCCTTCTTGTTATAAAAATACATGCCAATGGGACAAATACAAGAATGGCGGTGGTTACCCACATTATGTCTAGGTGACAGGACTATGGGCGAGTCGTTTATTCTCTATTTTTTCTAGGCTTTCCAAATTTCTATAATTAGCATTCATTTCCTATTACCTAAATGAAAAATCATCACTAAAACACTCCACAGTGACCGAAGAGTGCCAGTAAACTCAGATCCCAGCTTCCTGTTGCACCCTTCATCTGTGAACAGACGTACTCTGGCCCTATTCTATGTAGTTCGACCCCCTCCGTTGGGCACTGGGAATAAAGAACAAAAAAATGTTTAGTCTATTCTGCAGTAATTTTGATTTTTTTAACATGGAAAATATAGTCCTAAATATTTGTGTCATTCAATGTTTATTTTTAAAATGTTTATAGATGTACAAAACAGAGAGCAAACATTAGATGTCAAAGTCAGGATGCTACGGGAGGTCTCCAAAGGGCAGCTTGACCCTCTTCCCACCTTGCCTGCCTCTTGCTTCTCCTCACCTGCCCAGACTCCGCTGCCCACCTTCCCTCTGTTCTTATGGGCTATCACCTGGGATTAGAGCCATGGTGTGTGCCAAGTGCCATCTCTAAACCTGATATCGACACAGTCCCAAAGGCACCACCTGTGACTTCTTCCAGTCACTGTTGTAGCCTTTGGTTACCATCCCTAAATAATTTACAAAGAAACTTCTAAAAGGACACATATCTTACAAGTCTCTGGTCTAGACGGCCACTAGAATTCCTTCACAGTTCTCCGGGTGCTTGGGTGGCTCAGTTAGTTGAACGTCTGACTTCGATTTCAGCTCAAGTCATGATCTCACAGTTCATGGGTTCAATCCCAGCACTGGGCTCTGTGCTGATAGCACAGAGCCTGCTAAGGATCCTCTCTCTCCCTCTCTCTTTCTGCCCTACCCAACTCATATGCTCTCACTCTCTCGCTCTCTCTCAAAATAAATAAACTTTAAAAAGTACTTTAAAAACTATTTTTTAAAAAGATTACAATTCTAAAGGATGGCTGATACATAAATACCTTCACAAAAAGCCTTTGATGGGGCGGTCCAATGCTAGAGAACCCAACAACCTTCCAAGGAGCCCACACCTCTTTGAAAAAGTCTAATGTAAGCTAGGAAGGAAGACAGGGAAGGGAGGAAGGGACAAAAGGAGGGAGGGAGGGAACAAAATAAAAACTTCTTAGTATTGAGCTCCACAACTCATGCATGTAATTTCTCTTTACTGGTCACCCTAGTTTGCCATTTCAGGGCAGAACTAACCCCTTCTCCATGTGACTGCCCCTCAAATGTTTAATATCCTTAGATATTAAATTATGGCAATTTTCATTATAAAGTCTTACAGTTCTGTCTTCATTATTTTTTCTTGTTTTCATACTTAGCCACCTGAGAATACCCAGAACGAGCCATCCAGGGTCTTCAGGGAAATCATCTGGAATTAATGGCCAGATAATGATCATCTTATTGTTCAACTCAGAATTTATAAGACAAAAGGCAAAAGAATGGGGCATGGAGAGTCCCTTTTAATTCCTCCCCATTTGCATTCACCATTTGTATTTCTGAGAGGATGTTAAAGAATGGGGCATAACCGCCAGCCTCCTGCCTGAGCAATCTCCACTTATATCTTTTCCTGTGTCCAGACAAGGAAAATGTGGGACACAAAATGTGGGTGTGACTGTAGACCAGGAGACTGATCCTGGAGTCTGTCACGTAACAGTGGTGTGACCTGGGATGTGTCACCTAACCTTTCTGGAACTAGCTCCCTCACCTATAAAATGGAAATGATAAAATCTAGCTGAGAAGGTTGCTTTGAGAAACCAAATGACTAATATGTAGAAGGCCGACGATATGCTCTTAATGTCCAATAGCTATTATTACTATTTCCTGAGGAAGATATTATGGGACTCAGGTCTTCTGTCCTAATCTCTTCTACACTACACACAGGCCATCTTTACCAGAGCGTGGGCAATTTGGAAATAGATTTTTTTAGTTTATTTATTTTGAGAGAGAGAGAACTCGAGCCAGCAGGGAAGGGCAGAGGGAGAGAAAGAGTATCAAGCAGGCTCCGGGCTGTCAGTGTAAAGCCTGACTTGGGGCTCAATCTCACAAACCTGAGACAAAATCAAGAGTCAGGTGCGCAACTAACGAGGCCACCCAGGCACCCCTGGAAATCGATTTTTATGCGCAAGAATAGGCAGAAGATATGCTACTTCCAACATAAAAGTTCATTATAGCTTAAAAAATGCCACTACACAAACAGTATCCAAAACCTCATTTAAAAACCTGAAAGAGCAAGACAAACAAGCTGTATGGTGGATGAAAGCACCCTCAGGTACCCAGGAATGCAGGCTGCATGCAGCAGAAGGCAAATCACCTCACTCCTGGGGCTTCCCTCTTCCTCCCTGAACCTGTCAGTTACAGGTTTGCATGCCAGTCCTTCCTTCTCCATTTGCAGATGCTAAGAAATGGAATCTACTAGAAAGGACAGCCCTCCGCTATAAATTAATGCATTTACATCTCACGTGTAGGTTCCATTCCCTTGTGAGCTAGTCAACTGCAAAGAATTCTGGGATAGAGATCAAGTTCCCTTTAGGCGGAAACATCCCTTTTGTTTTTTTCCCTGAAAATCCACACTCCATACAAATACACTGCGGAATGCAATGAACAGTTGTTGAACAAGCAAGAGAGAGAAAAATAGAAACAAATAGGTAAAGGAGAATGGCATGGATAAAAGGAGGGAAGAAGGGAGAAAGGAAAAAATGAATGAATGAATGAATGAATCAATCAATCAATCAATCAAGTAGTGCCAATGAGGGCTCTTAGAAGCCAGCCCTATCTCCCTCTCGTAGCAAATTCCAAAGGCTTAACATTGGAAATGGGCACAATAACTCTGCTAACTATGCAGGTCTGTTATGAGTGACAAGAGACACAATACTCTGTGTCTAATAATAAATGACAGAGATTGGGCTGAGATTGCTTGCGGACACTGTCACACAGAACCAGGGAGGCCTTGTCTTCTCATAGGTGATGCCTTTCAAGTACCCTTCAACTCTTTCCGGAAGAGCGAAGTCATAAAGACATCAGGAATAACCCAGTGTGTCCTTACCCCTTAAGGCTCATTCCTCCCCCTGCTGAGTTGGCAGTCAATAAGTAAGCAAGGAGTGCCTCTAGTTTCTCTATCCCCTCCCTGGACAAAGAATAGGTACTAAACTAAGTCCTCCCTGCAAGACAAGAGATGAGCAGGTAGGAGTCCAGATTTAGCAAATAAAAATGTATGCAGTATTTGAAGCAGACATACACTAAAACAATTTGTAAAGACCCTTATTTCACAGAAGTTACTTCTTACCCATATTTATATTAGAATTCTAACTGAAAAATATTTTAAATATTTATGACTCCATTTAAGTAACAATAAACCCATTACATATCAATCTAAATAACATATTATGACATTGTGTGGCTTTTATCTCTACAGTTCTGCAAATCCTTTCGCTGTCTGGCTTAAAAGATGACAGTGGGACTCTCACATCCGCTTCGGCATTCAGTCTGTTGAGAGACCAGTCGCTGGAAAACTCAACTGCATATTGGTAAAAGAAGGAGAGTAATAAAAGCAAATAGCATCTTGGGGTAATTAGAAAAATCGGGGCACCTTGGAGACTCAGTGCAGCGTCCGACTTTGGCACAGGTCATGATTTCACAGTTGGTGGGGCTTGACATGTCAGGTTCTGTGCTGACAGCTCAGAGCCTAGAGCCTGGAGCCTGCTTTGGATTCTGTGTCTCCCTTTCTCTCTTTGCTCCTCCCCCACTCACACTCTATCACTCTCAAAAATAAGTAAACATTAAAAAAAAAGAATAAAGAAAAAGAATGTTGGCCTCACAAAGGCCCTGAAAGGTGCTCCGGTGGAGTCCCTGGACCACAACGGTGAGCCAACCACAAAGCAATGCAGATGATGAACACCCAACAAGCTTGTGTTGGTGTCCTCTGTTGGCTTCTAGCTGGCCTACAGTATGTAGTCATGAGTCACTGTGTACAACAGTGGGAGAGACAGAAACGCCCATGCATGGCCCCACTTCCGGGCTGTCTCCAGTGTCTTCAGAACACTGGTTCCAACCCAAACATGGTCAGACTCTCTTTGCCACCTGCTGGTTTGCTTTCCCCTCTAGCACCCCTCTTCAGGGAACAGTATCCTTAAGCCTCAACACTGGGATAGTGACAAGATCAATTCCAAACCAACCATTCCTTAACTGTTTCTTAGTACAATATGCAGCAAGTGTAGGGTGTCTTCTGCTGGGTGGTGGCTACAATGGTTGGCATGTACTATCTTATGTCCAGTGAGCAGATGGTGTGTACTGAGACCTTAAGAGATAATGGAATAGCCGAAGATTTAACAAATACCAGAATTCTTCTTGCAAAAGAAGCAATAACAATACCATGAATGTCAGTGGTTGTTCTTCCAGAATAATTCTTTAAAAGATAAAGGAATAATCAAAAATCACTAAATCAAAGTCAAAAGGATAATAGCTAGGGGAGCATCTGAGTGGCTCAGTTAGTTAAGCATCCAACTCCGGCTCAAGTCATGATCTCAGTTTGTGGGTTCGAGCCTCACACTGGGCTCTTTGCTGACAGCTCAGAGCCTGGAGACTGCTTTGGATTCTGTGTTTCTGTCTCTCTTTGCCTCTTCCCCACTCATGCTCTGTCTCTCTCTTCTCTCTCAGTAATAAATAAACATTTTAAAAAGGATAATAGATAGAGAGTTTTAATATTTATAGCCAAATCTGAAGTAACAATATGAATCCCAATGCCTGAATATCACATGGAGCTTGTGTCTCACCAAACCTTTTAAGTGAATTATACATAAGGAAAGAGCAGTTCACAATGGACCAGAAGAATGTACACAGTGTAAGATCAGCCCCTGAGGTGCAAGAGAACATTTATGTAAAAAGCTAACCAAATGAGAAACTCCGAAACGTCCAGTCAACCTTTGATGCTCATACACATTTACAGACTTTCGTCAAAGTACTGCATTAATCCTATTTAGGTAAAATATCCTCCTAGACTTTGTTCCCATTTTAGAAAAAAACATTTAATGACAAAACCTTTATACTTCATTTTTATGTCTTTCTCTTCCTAGAGACCAGCAGAAAAATAAAACAATGTAACATATATATAGTAAAGGCTTATTACTATACTCATGAGCTTCCCCAACAAAATACAGCAAGAACAATAGGTTTTGTGTCCCAGTTAGTATACACTACAATAAGAAACATGACAGGGGTGCCTGGGTGGCTCAGTCATTTAGGTGACTGACTTAGGCTGAGGTCATGATCTTGCAGTTCATGGGTTCAAGCCCTGCAATGGGCTCTGCGCTGACAGCTCGGAGCCTGGAGCCCGCTTCAGTTCTGTGTTTCCCTCTCTCTTTACCCCTCCCCTGCTGGCTCCCTCTCTCTCTTTCTGTCTCTCTCTCCATCCCAAATTTTTAAAGAAACATTACAACCCACATCTCCTTCTTACATATTTACAATGCACAATAGCAAAACAAAGGCACCAGGAAAAGTAAAAACTTTAACTGGCTATTTCCCAAATTTTCTTGAACCTCCCCACTTTTTGCAGGATATCTACTGACACTGCCAAATCTGCACAGCTGTCTGGACAGTACCTTCTGATATATCAAACCTGGGGTGTAAAAGCCCAGGGTGATAGGCACTGTACCCGGGATGGATGGACCAGACCTGTAGCTAGACATGTTCTCCCTCAGCCAGTATCCTAGGGAGTCTGGAATAGTCACCTTCTTTATCAGTGCTATTATCTGAACCTGAAGGTGTAAGACGATGGTGATCATGGTGATGGTAGTGATGATGATGATGAGGATGGTGACGACCATAAGAATGACACCATGGTATAGATGTACTCATTCTCAAAGAAGAGTCCCAATACCGAAGTTTCTACACTACAAAATCCATTTATGCCTAAGGTATCTAACCATGTAGGTATGAGTTTATACTTTACTCTCAATATGTAATTTGGGTCTTCCTATAATCAAAATTATGTCTTATTCTAAAGGACATTTTAAACTTACCTATGATTTGGAATACTCCGTGAAAATTTAAGAGTTTAGAGTTAACTAAACCTATTAACCTGCTTTGATATTTGCCATCCTTTCTCAATCAGAAGAGACAAAATACAGTTTAATTTCTACTTATTCATTCATTTAACAAATATTTAGAGTCTAGAATAAGGCAGGCACATGTGAGGCACTGAGCAGCAACAGAAGAAACAGATAAAATGCTGCCTTAGTAGATTTTTCAGCTGTGAAAGATGTTCAGCTGAGAGAAGACAGACTTTTTTTAAAATTTTAATTCCAGTATAGTTAACATATAGTTATATTAATTCATGTGTACAATACAGTGATTCAACACTTCCACTCTTACTCTGCTCATCATGATAAGTGTACTCTTAATCCTGGTCAACTATTTCACCCATCCCCCCACTGACCTCTCCTCTGATAGGTCAGTTTGTTCTCTATAGTTAAGGGTCTGCTTTTTTGTTTATCTCCTTTTTCCTTTGCTCATTTGCTTTGTTTCTTAAATTCCACACATGAGTCGAATCATATGGTATTTGTCCTTCCCTGGTTGACTTACTTCACTTATCATCCTACTCTACAGATCCCTCTATGTTGTTGCAAATGGGAAGATTTCATTCTTTAAGGTTCAATAATATTCCATTGTCTACATGTCCTACCCCGCTTCTTCATCCACTCATCTATTGATGGACACTTGAGTTGATTCCATAATTTGGCTACTATAAATAATGCTGCAATAAACATAGGAGTGCAAATATCTTTCCAAATTGATGTTTTCACATTCTTTTGGTAAATAGCCAGTACTAGAATTACTGGATCTTCTGATAATCCTATTATTCATTTTTTGAGGAAACTCTATACTGTTTTCTACAGTGGCTGCACCAGTTTACATTCACATCAACAGTGCACAAGGGTTTCTTTTTCTCCACACCCTTCTCAACACTTGTTATTTCCCATGTTTTTTATTTTAGCCATTCTTACAGGTGTGAGATGATTATCACACTGAGATTGTGATTTATAATTTGCATTTCCCTGATGTAGTGATGTTGGGCATCATGTGTCTGTTGGCCACCTGTATGTCTTTGGGGAAATGTCTGTTCATGTCTTCTGCCCATTTTTAATTGGGTTATTTGGGGATTTGGGGGGGTTCAGCTGTATAAATTCTTTATTTTGGTATTAACCCTTTATCATTTACATATGTCATTTGCTAGTAACTTCTCCCATTGAGTAGGTGGTCTTTTAGTTTTAGTTTTGTTGTCCTTGTTGTCAGAGAAATTACTGCCTGAGCTCTTGTCTTAAGATTTTTATGGTTTCATGTCTCACATTTAGGCCCTTAATCTGTTTTTTTTTTAAATATAATTTATTGTCAAGTTGGCTAACACACAATGTATACAGCCTGCTCTTGGTTTTGGAAGTAGACTCCTGTGATTCAGTGTTTACATACAACACCCAGTGCTCATCCCAACAAGTGCCCTCCTCAATGCCCATCACCCATTTTCCCCACTCCCCTGCCTCCCCATCAATCCTGTTTGTTCTCTATATTTAAGAGTCTCCTTTGGTTTGCCTCCCTCTCTGAAACTACTTTTTCCCCTTCTCTTCCCCATGGTCTTCTGTTGAATTTCTCAAGTTCCACATATGAGTGAAAATGTATCATATTTGTCCTTCTCTGAATGACTTATTTCACTTAGCATAATACCCTCCAGGTCCATCCACATTGTTACAAATGGGAGGATTTTATTCTTTCTCATTGCCAAGAAGTATTCCATTGTATAGATAAACCACATCTTCTTGCTCCATTCATCAGGTGACAGACATTTAGGCTCTTTCCATGTTTTGGCTATTGTTGACAGTGCTATGAACATTGGGGTACAAGTCCCCTTATGCATCAGCACTCCTGTATCCTTTTGATAAATTCCTAGTAGTGCTATTGCTAGGTTGCGAAGTAGTTCTATTTTTAATTTTTTGAGGAACCTCCACACTGTTTTCCAGAGCGGCTGCACCAGTCTGCATTCCCACCAACAGTGCAGGAGGGTGCCTGTTTCTCCACATCCTCACCAGCATCCTCAGTTGTTTATTTTAGCCACTCCGACTGGTGTGAGTTGGTATCTCAGTGTGGTTTTGATTTGTATTTCCCTGATGATGAGTGATGTTGAGCATCTTTTCATGTGTTGGTTGGCTGTCTGGATGTCTTCTTTGGAAAAGTGTCTATTCATATCTTCTGCTCATTTGTTCACTGGATTGTTTGTTTTTTGTGTGTGACAAGTTTGGTTAAGTTTTTTATAGATTTCGGTTACTAATCTTTTATCTGATATGTCATTTGCAAATATCTTCTCCCATTCCATCGGTTGCTTTTTAGTTTTGTTGACTGCTTCCTTTGCAGTGCACAAGCTTTTTATCTTGATGAGGTCCCAATAGTTCATTTTTGCTTTTATTTCCCTTGTCTTCAGAGATGTGACAAGTAATAAATTGCTGCGACTGAGGTCAAAGAGCTTGCTGCCTCCTTTCTCCTCTAGGGTTTTGATGGTTTCCTGTCTCACATTCAGATCTTTCATCCATTTTAAGTTTATTTTTGTGTATAATATAAGAAAGTGGTCCAGTTTCATTCTTCTGCATGTTGCTATCCAGTTCTCTCAGCACCATTTACTAAAGAAATTGTTTTTTTCCCACTGGATACTCTTTCCTTCTTTCTCAAAGATTAGTTG
The DNA here is from genome assembly GCF_006229205.1 of Suricata suricatta. Classification (NCBI taxonomy): domain Eukaryota; kingdom Metazoa; phylum Chordata; class Mammalia; order Carnivora; family Herpestidae; genus Suricata; species Suricata suricatta. Next base: position 58,921,150 of record NC_043701.1, on the reverse strand, counting down.
GCCATATACGTGTGGGTCCAATTCCAGGCTCTCTACTCCATTCCATTGGTCTATGTGTCTGTTCTTGTGCCAGTACCATACTGTCTTGATGATTACAGCCTTGTAGTAGAAGCTAACATCTGGGATTGTGAGGTCTCCTGCTTTCTTTTTCAACATAACTTTGGCTATTCAGGGTCTTTGGTGGTTCCTTACAAATTTCAGAATTATTTGTTCTAGCTTTGAGAAGAATGCTGATACAATTTTGACTGGGATTACATTGAATGTGTAGATTGCTTTGGGTAGTATTGACATTTTAACAATATTTATTCTTCCAACCCAGAAGTGTGGTTGTAAAGATTTGTTTGTGTCATCTTCACACGATGTTTTTCCATTGTTTATCTTTGTGTATAATGTCAGAAAGTGATACAGTTTCATTATTTTCCATGTAGCTGTCCAGTTTTCCCAACACCATTTGTTGAAGAGACTCTTTTTCCCATTTCATATTCTTGTCTACTTTGTCAAAAATTAATTGACCATGTAATCATGAGTTAATTTCTTGGCTATCTGTTCTGTTCCACTGATCTATTTTTATACCAGTACGATTGTATTTTGATGACTACAGCTTTGTCTTGTGTCTTGGTATCTGGGATTGTGATATTCCCAGTTTTGTTCTTTTTTTCAAGACTGGGCAATTCAGGGTCTTTTGTGGTTCCATACAAAATTTTATAAAATTTTGTGGTTTGTTCTAGTTTTGTGAAAAATGCTACAATGGCATTTTGAGAGGGATTGCATGAAACCTATAGACTGTTTTGGGTAGTATGGATATTTAAAAAATACTTGTTCTTCTAATGCTTCAGTATGGAATATCTTTACATTTGTTTGTGTCATCTTCAATAGCTTTCATCAGCATTGTATAGTTTTCAGAGTACAGGTATTTCACCTCTTTGGTTAAGTTTATCCTTAGAAATTTTATTATTTTGGGTGCAATTCTAAATAGGACTGTTTTCCTAATTTCTCTTTCTGTTGTTTTATTATTAGTATATAGAAATGCAATGAATTTCTGTATATTGATTTTGTACACCGAGACCTTACTGATTCATTTATAAGTTCTAATAGTTTTTTGCTAGAATCTTTAGGGATATATATATATATACACCTTATCTGCAAATGGTGAAAAGTTTTACTGCTCATTACCAATCTGGATGCCTTTTCTTTCTTTTTCTTGTCTGATTATTGTGCCTAGGACTTCCAGTGCTATGTTGAATAAAAGTGATGAAAGCAGACATCCTCGTCTTGTCCCTCCCTGACTTTAGGGGAAAAGCTCTGTTTTTCACCATTTAATAGGATGTTAGCTGTGGATTTTTTATATACAGCCTTTGAAGTATGTTCCCTTTAAACCTACTTTGTTGAAGATTTTATCATGAATGGATGTTATACTTTGTCAAATGCTTTAACTGGTTTTTACCCTTTCTGCTGTTGATAAAATGATCATATGGTTTTTACCCTTTCTGCTGTTGATATGATGTATCATGTTGATTGATTTTGACATACTGAAACACCTTTGCATCCCAGGAATAAATCCTACTTGATCATGGTGAGTGACCTTTTTAGAGTATTGTTGAATGTGGTTTGCTAATATTTAGTTGAGGATTTTTTGCATCTACGTTTATCAGAAATAGTGGCCTGTAATATTTTCTTGTAGTGTTTTTATCTGATGTTGGTATCAGGGTAATGCTGGCCTCACGAAATTAATTTGGGAGTTTTCCTTTCCCCTCTATTTTTTGGAACAGTTTGAAAAGAATGGGTATTAACTCTTCTTTAAATGTTTGGTAGAATTCATCTGGTCTTGGACTTTTGTTTGTTGGGAGTTTCTCGATTATTAACTCAATTTCATTGCTGGTAATCAGTCTGTTCAAATTTTCTATTTCTTCCTGATTCAGTTGTGGGCATTATATGAATTGAATAAACTGAATAATTTATCCATTTCTTCTGGGTTGTTCAACTTGTTGGCATATACTTTTTTATAATATTCTCTTATAAGCCTTTGTATTTCTGTGGTGTCGTTTGTTACTTCTTTCATTTCTGATTTTGTTTATTTGAATTATCTCTCTCTCTTTTTATGAGTCTGGCTAGAGGTTTACCAATTTTGTTGTTCTTTTCTTTTTTTTAAATCTGTCTCCACTACCTTCACCATCACTTTTTTTAATGTTTATTTATTTATTTTGATAGACAGGGGGAGAGAGAGCAAAGGAGGGGCAGAGAGAAAGAGAATCCCAAGAGGCTTAGCACTATCAGTGCAGAACCAGATGGAGGGCCTGAACCCACAAATCACTGGATCATGACCTGAGCCAAAATCAAGAGTTGGACATTTAACCAACTGAGCTACCCAGGCACCCATGATCTTTTCAAAGTACTACTTCCTGGTTTCATTGATCTGTTTTATTGAGGGATTTCTTTTTGTGTGTTTCTGTTTTATTTCTGCTCTTATCTTTACCATTTCCCTCATTTTAGTGGTTTGAGGTTTTGTTTGTTCTTTTTCTAGATTCCTTAGGTATAAAGTTAGGTTGTTTGAGATTTTTCTTTCTTCTTAAGCTAAGCTTGTATTGCTATACACCTTCCTATTAGGACAGCTTTTGCTGCATCCCAAAGACTTTGCACCATTGTGTTTTCATTTTCATTTGTTCCATGTATTTTTTACTTCCTCTTTGATATATTGGTTGACCCATTCATTGCTTAGTAGCATGTTATTTAACCTCCATGTATTTGTGCTCTTTCCAGATTTTTTCTCGTGGTTGCTTTCTAATTTCATACCTTTGTGGTCAGAAAAGATGAATGGTCTGACTTAGATCTTTCTTTAATTTAGAGACTTGTTACTTAATATGTAATGTATTCTCAAGATTGTTCCATGTGCACTTGAAAAGAATGCGTATTCACCTGTTTGGGGATGGAAAGTTCTGAATATATCTGTTACATCCATCTACTCCAATGTAACCTTCAAAGCCACTGTTTTCTGGTGAATTTTCTGTTGGATTACCTATCCAGTGATTTGAGTGGGATATTAAAGTAATCTACTATTATTTTATCACTATTGATTACTTCCTTCATGTTTGTCATTAGCTACTTTATGTATACAGTGTTCCCATGTTGGATGCATAAATATTTGCAATTGTTATTATCTTCTTGCTGTATTAACCCCTTTCTGATTATAGTGTCCTTTTTTTGTCTCTTGTTACAGTCTCTGGGTTTTTTTTAAGGTTTTTGTTTTTACACTCTCTATTTTAAAGTCTATTTTGTCTGATATAAGTATTATTACTGTGACTTCCTTTCTCTTTCATTTATATGATAAATATTTCTCCATCCCTTCACTTTCAATTTGCACGTACCTTTTGGTCTTTAGGTCATTCTTTACCTCTCTCCTCCCCCAATTTTGGGTATATGGTGTCATAATTTGCATCCTTTTATTTTGTGAATCCCTTGACTGATTTTTTTGTAGATACACTTAATTTTACTGCTTTAGAGTTTCCTACTTTTCTTACTCCTATTTATGATCTTTTCTTTCCACTCAAAGAGTACCCTTTAGCAGTATTGTAGGACTAAGTTTATTTTTGTGTATGTCATTTTAGTCTTTTACATTTATTTATTTATTTATTGAGAGAAAGAGAAACAGAGAGTGCACATATGAGTAGAAGGAGGGGCAGAGAGAGGAGACAGAGAATTCCAAGCAGGTTCTGTGAGCTCTCAGTGCAAAGCCTGACATGGCTTGAATCCACAAACTGTGGGATCATGACCTGAATCAAAAATCAAGAGTCAAATGCTTAACCAACTGAGCCACCCAGGTTATAGGGGGCTTTGGGAACCTTTTCTAAGGACTTTGGCTTTCATTCTAAGATGAAAGTCACTGGAGTGCTTGGAACAGAAGAAGGTCATGATCTGACTCACCTTTTAACAGGAACAACCAGTTGCTGTGAAGAAGAGGTTACAGCAGAGCAAGGGAGGGATCAGGGAGAGTTTGGAAGTTCTGCTGGGACTCAGGCAAGGTATTGTGGTGGTGGGAGCAGATGACTTGGTAAAAAGCAATAGGATTCCAGGTCATTTTAGATTCTGAACCATAGCAGACCACTAGATGGACTGGATGAGAAGCGTGAAAGAAGAATCAAGAATGACTCCAGGTTTTTGGACTGAGAACTTGAAAGAAGGGCATCTGCTGAAATGAGGAAGACTATGGGAAAAGCTTTGCAGAACAGGGAGCTTAGGGGGTTCAGTTTCACACACAGTAAGTATGAGATGCTATTAGACACCTAAGGAGAGAAGTCAAGTAGACAGCTGGATACACATATCTGAAGTCCAGGAAGGCAGTCAGAACTAGAAATATGTGCTTGGGAATATCTGTACAGAAATGGTATTTAAAAACACAGGACTACATGATGTCCACACCAAATTAATAACATAGATTAAATCAAAGAAGAAGAAAAGAAGTTGAAAGACTGATCCATGGGGAGCTCCAGTATTAAGTGGTTAAGGAGATAAGGGGCAATCAGCAAAACAGGAAGTGAGTCTGGTACCCTGGAAGCCAACTGAAGAAAATATTTCAAGGACAAGTAACTGATCAACTGTGTCAATGGTTCTGAGAGGTCGAGTAAAGTGATGACTAACACCTGACCACTACTAAATAATGCAGAGGTCCTGGATGGCCTTGACAATTTAAATGACATGATTAAGGGAGAAAGCCTGACTAGAGTGGGTTGAAGAGAGAAAGGGAGACACAGAAACTAATTACCAAAATATGGTCCAGCCTCCCCACGAAATCCCCAAGACCCTTCAATGGGTCCATGGGATCAAAAATGTTTTCACCCCTATTCTTTCATGTGGGTATAGTGGAGTTTTCCAGCAACTCCATGACATATGATGACACTTTTACTCTGACACCTGATGGAATGTGTACCTGTATATCCTTATGTTTAAATTTTTTGTTTTAATTTCTAATATGAGAAATATCAATGAATATAATCCAAATAAACTAGAAGTCTTCTGGGTTATCATTTTTTAAGAGTTTAAAATGGCATACATAAAAATCAGGGCTCCTGAGTGGCTCAGTCAGTTGGATGTCAACTCTTAATTTCGGCTCAGGTCATGAACTCATGGTTCATGGGTTTGACCCCACAGTGGGCTTTGCACTGACAGCACATGGAGCCTGCTTGGAATTCTCTCTCTCCCCTCTATCTTCTGCACCCCCCACTCACATGTGTGCTCTCTTTCAAAATAAACAAATAAATGTAAAAAAAATTAATACACAAAAATAAACTCCAAATGGATTAAGACTTAAATGTGAGACCTGAAGCCATAAAAATCCTAAAAGAAAGCACAGGTAGTAATTTCTCTGACATCAGCTGTAGCAACATTTTCCTAGATAAGTCTCCTCGGGCAAAGGAAACAAAAGCAAAACTAAATTACTGGGACTACCTCAAATTAAAATGCTTCTGCACAGTGAAGGAAACAATCAACAAAACTAAAAGACCACCTACTGAACGGAAGAAGATATTTGCAAGTGATATATCTGATAATGTGTTAATTTCCAAAATACATAAAGAGTGGTGCCTGGGTGGCTCAGTCAGTTAAGCATCCAACTCTGGACTTCAGCTCAGGTCATGATCTCATGGTTCATGGGTTCAAAACCTGCATCAGGCTCTGTACTGACAGCATGGAGCCTGCTTGGGATTCTCTCTCCCTCTCCCTCTCCCTCTCTCTATGCCTCCCCCATTTGTGCAAGCAAGTTATTATATCTTTCTCAAAATAATAAGCAATTTTTTTAAAAAAAAGGACTACATTTCTGTATCTCTCATAGTATAAAGGAATATAGACTTTAGAGCTCCATGGACCTGAGCTCCACCACTTCCCAGCTGAGTGGCTTTGGCAAGTTGTTTAACTTGTCTGAGACCTAATATCCCATCTATGAAAGAAATTTCAGAGCCTTGTGAGGGTCAAATAAAACAAACTTTATAATGTGCCTAATGAAGGGTCTAGCAAAAATAGATATTAAATAAGTGGTAGATTTTTAAAAAGTAGTTCAGTAAGAGGGCATAAGCTATATACTTTTAAATAATAAAATATCGGGACATATATAATAAGCAAATAAAAATAAAAAAATAAAGAACTTAGGGGGGAAATATATACATAGATATTCATAGTGAAGCTTCCTGCATTTGGTTTGAGGCAGAAAGGAATAGATACATTCTATTAAGTACTTACTCATCCAACACACATTTGAGAGCTATGATGTACCATGCACTGCAGTAGACAATAGGAATAAAGAGAATGGGGAGAATACAGAAACCACCCTGAACAGAACTACAATACAGGGGACCAGTGCTTTGAGGGCCACGCCCCGGATGCTACAGAAGCCCAGTGAGGACAGCCCAAGAGCCATGGCACAGTCATGCAGTCTCCTTACACCAACAACCCTTGAAAATTATCCCTCAGGAACTTCCCCTCCACCATCACCACCGTCATACCCCTAGTTCACGAAGTCACGACACAGAGAGAGATGGGGCTGAGAGTGTAGTTATTTGATCCTCATCTGCCTGGATCCGTGAAAATTGGCTCTGGTTACAAGTGTAATTTTATACATGCATGTCTTTTTAGACATCTTTGGCATCGTGTAGAACACATTCATTTTTACACATGTGATGGGTTTCAATCCACTGTAGTCATTATCTTTTCCATGCCCTTATCAGGAATGACAACTCAGGCCACTGGGAGCACTTTCCAGTTGCCATCTGTATCCTTTGAAAGTGCCCCCAGTTCGTCTTTTATAGCTTCCTCTTTTTAGGGGGTCATAAGATATTCCAGATGCATCTTGTACATTTTCAGCGTAGATGAGGACAGCTATTTCTCCCAGGAGTACCGCAGTGGGAAATGGGCCACTCCCATGTGACTGTCACAGCTTCTGTGCCTCATTAGCCAGCTGTGTATCTCTCTAGCTGTGATCATCTTCCCGAGGGGTCTCTGCAGCCAGGTCAGTCATTCACTAACACCTAGCACCTTCCTTTTCTGACGATGCTGTCCATGCAGGACTCTCCCCAGGAAGGCACCTATTCTGCCAAAATGTAAGCATGCCCCAGGAGGGAGATGCTACTCCTTCTCCGGTGGGTAATTCTTGGCATTGAGGCAGCAATCACATCACGTGGTGAAAAAGAGAAGGGCCCTCCTTGGATTCTGGAAAGCTAGCTTGGTGATGAGAGACCTGGGAAATCAGTGTCCGCGGGCAGCAGGCTTCCTGGAAACTTTCCCTCTGTCCTCTCTTGAGCACATGGCCCGATTCCCTTGCTGTCTCAGCAGAGACCTGAGCAGATGGAGCCCTGTCCTCACGTCTTCTACCTAAATAAAATGAACGTTATGTAAGATCTGGGCTTGAGTCCAGCATGCGAGGGCATATGTGTATCTTGGCCAACGAACCTCAGGGTCTATGTTTCCCCCATGTGCTGTGGGTTTCAGACTGAAACGTCCTCTCCCTTCCAAGTAGGAATTACAAAATCGTTCTCTTTGACTTTTCCATGACAACCAAGAGACTGCAATTTCCCCCTTTGGGAAGCAGCAAGCTACATGCTCAAACATTTGGACTTGTAAGTCAATGATTCACAATTATAAGAATAGTAGCAATAATTCACACAACTATTGACTGGGTACCATTTAAGTGAGGAGCTACCCCAGGGCTATGAGGTAGATAGATATGGCCATTCTTCCCATTTAATGATGAGGAAGCTGAGAATTTGTGTCACGTAGCTGTAAGGGCACAGTGCCAGAGATTTTAAACTCAGGTCTGTCGGACTCCAAGTTCCAGGGTTTAATCCATTACTCTTTGGGAAAGAGTAAACAAATTTCCTGACGATGGATAGATGATAGAAGTAGGTAACAGGCTTTCGGCTGGAAGAAAGAGAGACGTGTAAGCCCTGTTCATTGGGGCTCTCGGAAAGTAAGAAGATGCACTTTGATGGTGACAGCAAGCCCTGAGGTCATCTGTGGGACCAGGTCCTGTAGGCACACACCTGGCTTAAAAAAAATACATTCTCTTTACACATTGGAATCCTTGAAGAAACGATGTGACAGACGTGCTTATTATATTAGATGTGATGTTCTTTTACATCCCACAGACCCCAATTTAGCCTAAGTCTAATACATGGATCTATTAAATAGCCTTAGAGTCCACCATGCCGGTGGAATTTTCCTGTCTACTCTAACAGGCTATTTAAATGCAGGGAGGGCTATTTTTGAACATTCTTCATCATTTGAGTGCCATATATGGTAGAATTTCAAAGACTCAATAATACTTTGACACTGATTACTTCTAATGGGAAAATGAAATATAAATGCATGTTTACCTACAGACTCGGGCTACAAAGAGGATTTCACTTACATAATCCTTAAAGCAGAGGACAGAGAGATTGCAGCTTTCCTCAGAGACTGTTCTCTGAGCTCTTTTCACTTAGATAATGTTCTCACATTTCTCTTGAAACTACCTTTCATCTTTTTTGACCTTTTAAATCATCCCCTCCTACAAATGACGACATGATACGTTAAATGATACCAAAAGATGGCTGCCTGTAGTCAGACATGGCACCAAAACATGCCTATTATTTCTGAATATTTCAACAGGAAGGTAACAATCTCAGAATCTTTCCAATGTGGAAATTTTTTACTATGGAAAACCTTCAACCTACACATCAGTAGACATAACAGTGTAATAGGATCTCATCTCCCCATCACTCGGCTTCTGCCTCTTGTGTCACATGTCCATCCCCTTCTCAACAGACTTTTGTTAAAAGGGATTCTCTGGGTGAAACACCCCTGACATTAAATTTCCAATGGCATCTGAAATGTGGCATCTGGTAACAGTACGATGTGAAATGACAGTAATTCCCTCAGCCTTTTATCTTGAAGTACTCATCATGGAGTCTCTCAAACCAAGAGCATCAGCTCAATTTTTAAACCACTCTAGAGAGTAACTCACTTGCAATGAATCAAGATATGAAAGTGCTAATTGGGGGCGCCTAAGTGGCTCAGTTGGCTAAGCGGCCAACTTCAGCTCAGGTCATGATCTCATGGTTTGTGTGTTAGAGCCCCACATCGGGCTCTGTGCTGACAGCTCAGACCCTGGAGCCTGTTTCAGATTCTGTGTCTCCCTCTCTCTCTGCCCCTCCCCCATTCATGCTCTGTCTCGCTGTGTCTCAAAAATAAACAAACTATTAAAAAATTTTTTAAAAAAGTGCTAATTGTTAGTGAGTCAGCTCTAGGCAACATGGACTGATCTTCTCTTACACTTATGGCCAAGGTCCAAGATGGTAGGAGTTGGCTGGATCCAATGCCATTATATGAGATGAAAGCATGTGACCCAAACCAGGAAGATAAATCTGAACACAGTCTACATGCTAACATGCCAGAGTGCAGACTGCAGGTCCCAACTTTGCTTATCATCATCACCATCCTCATTACCATTTACTGTCCACCCACTCTAGCCTCCATCCCGTGCTAAGCACTCTACCACATGTCTAATCTCTACCAAACTAATCACTTTCATCATCAATTTGCAGATGGAGGAACGGAAGTGTGGCAAGATTAGATAGCTTGTTCAGCAGGATGATTATAAACCAGATCCTTCTGAGGTCAAAGTCTTCATTCTTTACCCTGTAACACACTCTGGGCCCAAGTAATAGTGACCCAAATAACATTAATTATATAAACACACACACACACAGTCCACACCTATTCTGAATCTGCAGGGTGTGAATGAAGGGAATGATCAACATAGTATCTGGTTAAAATCTGAGGCCCTTCACCTTTATAGTTTATGAATCCCTTGAGAGTGAATACGTACATCAAGGAGCTGAAACCATGCCAACCTGTCTGCTAGGTTCCATACCTTTTTTTTTTAAGTTTATTTATTTATTTTGAGATAGAGAGGGAATCTCAAAGAGGCTGTGCCCTGACAGCACAGAGCCCGACGCAGGGTTCCAGCTCATGAAGTGTGAGATCATGCCCTGAGCTGAAATCAAGAGTCGGACGCTTAACGAACTGAGCCACCCAGGTGCCCATACCCTTTACTGCACTTCAGACCTCCTTAGATATTGGGAAACAGCTCTGGTTGCTGGTGCTCCTACATCAGGTGGGACACTAGGCTGGCCAGTTGTGACTGTTCAGTGCCATCGAAGAAGAATCCAGACATCATCCTTAAAGTGCTTTGGAGGAGCTACTTCCCAGAGAAGCTGACAGCTTAAACTTCCTGAGTTATTATCAGCGGGGTTTAAGTACAGCTAATAAATAAATAAATAAATAAATAAATAAATAAATAAATAAAAATTTAAAAACTCAGAAATTTAAATCCATTTTGTACAGAAAAGGGATTTGGGGAGATTCTGACAGTTAACTAATGAAAAGTCTGCAAAAGAGAAAAAGCACATGTGCTGGAACCCAAGATATTCCCCAGGGGCAGGGAAATGCAAAGTTCTTTGAGCTGAACTTTCTAAATAAATTATTTAATTGACAAAACTCATAGGCTGTGACAGTAACTTTCAGAGGGCACACAGAAAGTGGTGATCCTGGTTTCATATGCTAAAACGTCAAGTCACAGATAGATACCAATGCCCTGGGTCCATCCCAGGAGAAAATCTGCACAATTACCGTGTGATTGCCAGTAAGCCCAACATTATAATCATTAGTAATAAGCCCCATTTTTATCCTGAGTCATCAGCTGAGCTTCTCAGCTTGAAAGTTCCAAACTTCAAAACAGGTAAGATGTTAAATGATAATGTTCGGTAATACCTTCCATCTTGTCTCAGTCTTTTCGGAACTGTATTTCTGCACCATTATCTCAAAGTAACAGACTCCTTATTATCATGAATCTTTTCCACTGAATTTAGATATTTAAAAAAAGCAAAGGAACTCCAGGCATATGTATAATCATCCGCTTTCCATCCCTTGGGGAAATGAACTATAAGCAAAGGGCACCACGATCTATGATTCCCTAAATGTCTACTGTATGTGCCAGACATGTTATGGCCACCACCTCAAAATGGACATTTCAAAATGTAAAACTCTCATTTTTTTGCCTATTAGTGATTTCTGCATTAATGATGATTTGCCTTTTAACAATTTCTAAGTTCTTTTGCATTTCAGTTTTTGTTCTATGTCAAATCAACCCTCCAATTAACAAAAGCTGTATTGGATTGTGAGGGGTATTATTACTTTTATAATCAGGAAAAAAATGTAGTTTCAGAAAACCTGTTAAAATTGGCTTTGCTTCTAAAGACTATGATTTTCTAACAGATTTTTTTTTGAGAGAGAGAAAGAGTATGAGTAAGGGAGGGGCAGAGGGAGAGGAAGAAAAGGAATCTTAAGTAGGCTCTACAATCAGTGTAGAACCTGATGTAGGGCTCTATCTTATGACCCTAGGATCATGACCTGAGCTGAAATTGAGTCAGAGACTTGGGCACCTGAGTGGTTCAGTCATTTGGGCATCTGACTCTTGGTTTCGGCTCAAGTCATGATCTCAGGGTTCCTGAGATAGCACCCCACACAGTGTCTGTGCTAACAGTAAAGAGCCTGCTTGGGACTCTCTCCCTCTCTCTCTCTCTGCACCCCCCCCCTCATGCTCGCTTGCTCGCTCTCTCTCTCTCTCTCTCTCTCTCTCTCTCAAAATAAATAAAACATTAAAAAAAAGAGAGTCAGAAGCTTAACTCACTGAGCCACCCAGGTGCCAAGATTATTATTTTCTTACCACCAAACCATCAATATAAAGAATTCTTATGAAACTAAACCTAATATATATTTTACTGAGATTATGACCACAGTTGTTCAAATTTAACTGAAGATTTCATGGGCACCTGGAGTTCAAATGCCCTCCTCCTGTCCCTCTAAGCCCCAACTGGCTAACAGATACTCAATCAAATAAGATTAGCATAATAAGAAAGCCTGCCTGAAAATAGGTGTGCCCAGTCTCTACATATTAGAATGAAAAGCAGCATTTTTCCTATAGCTACCAAACTGCAATTTCAATTACTAAGTAAGTGTTTCCACTGGTACCAAAGAATTACTATTAAACATGAAGATCACAATCAGTTCATCTGAAATTCAGATCACAAGGTGAGCAGAGTCTTCTAGAGAGTGATGGAAGCAGCCTTCTGGAGAACTGCGTGCACACTCATGTAGCTCTTGGGGAGGTGAAGTCTCTCTTCTGGGTCATGACTCATCCCTACTCCCCCAGTTACCCCATCTCTTATCCCACATACACCTGTACCCTCACCTTGGCTTGGAGGGGACTCTAAAGCACAGGCACAGAGTAAAAAGGGCTGTTTTATACACAACTTGGTAATTTCTTGTAAGTAGCAAACTGTTTAACAGCTTGGCTTCTATACTGTCAACAACTGAACATCGAGAACAGCTGCATCTAAACCAAAATGGTCATGTCAACTGTACAGGCGCCTGGGTGGCTCAGTCCGTTAAGCGTCCAACTTTGGCTCAGGTCATGATCTCAAGGTTTGTGGGTTCGAGCCCCAAGTCAGGCTCTCTCAAAAAGGAATAAACATCAAAATGGTCATGTCAAATGTCATGTATTCTCATCATTATCTGAGTTCTTATAGAATGCAGTTTCTGCCTGAACTGAAAATGAGATTTTATGCAACAAAATTATTCCTCTAACAATAAAGGCCTTGTATTAGGTTGCTAACACAGGGTTTCACACTATGGGGCTCTCAGTTATTAAATGAGGACAGAAGCAGTACAGTTTGGGGTAGACATCCTAAGCGGACCCAACATCAATCACTACGAGTTTCGTAGACTGGAGAGGGCACCTGTGACTCCACAGGCACAAACACTGGACCTGGTTACAGGCCAGATTTTAGGGATCACTTAATTCCGTGGGTCAAAACTCCAAACCATCACAAGGAAGACGAGTGAAAATAAAAACCTAAATGGGGCCTTTCTGCTTAGAATAAAATTATCAGGGAAAGCAACATACACGTTTTTCAAAGGGCGCTTGACCTCAAACAATCTGAACAGAGTGTTGAAATGCTCAGGGGAACAGAGATAGAGACCCCAAAAGGTGGCTCCACTGGGAACAACCACACTGAGGTCAAAGACAGGCTAGAAAAAAATGGTTTCATTAAATGTAAGCAATTTCTCCAAGGTAAGACTTTTAAATATGTTACTACATTAATATTATCCATAGTCATTCAACAATTTTAACTGTGACTCTATAAGTTCATAAAAACACAAGAGAAAAAAATTAAAAATGAATCTTCTCACTGGCTGCCTTATATTCAGGAGGACGTAATATTGTCATCACTCCGGAGAGGGCGAAACATACCACGTGGCTACTCCCTGATGGAGGGCGGTACCCGTGCCCAGGGTGAGCTGTGTCCAAAGCCAAGCATGGTCCTTCCACTGTGCCACCGGAGCTCTTCCAAAGGGAAGACCAGTTATTTCTTCTCTGTTGAGCCCACAACTGAGTTATCAATTGACTCCCTCCCCAAGTTCACTAGCTTCTTTTTTTTAATTTTTTTTGTTTTGTTTTGTTTGAGAAAGAGAGATAGAGCAGGGGAGGGACAGAAAGAGAGAGAGAATCTTAAGCAGGCTCTGCGTTGACAGTGTGGAGCCTGATGCAAGGCTCAAACTCATGAACCTCGAGATGATGATGTGAGCTGAAATCAGGAGTCAGATGCTTACCCGTCTTAGACATCCAGGTGCCCCCAAGCTCGCTAGTTTCTAAAGCTATGGCAATTTCCAAGTAAAAAGTCTCCCAACCAGGGTGCCTGGGTGGCTTAAAGTGGTTAAGTGTCCGACTTTGGCTGAGGTCATGATCTCAGAGCTCATGAGTTCAAGTTCCGTTTTGGGCTCTGTGCTGACAGCTCAGAGCCTGGAGTCTGCTTCAGGTTCTGTGTCTCCCTCTCTCTCTGCCCCTCCCCTGCTCTTGCACTCTCTCTCTCTCTCTCTCTCTCTCTCTCTCTCTCTCTCTCTCTCTCTCTCAGAAATAAATAAACATTAAAAATAATTATTTCAGTATCCCTACCAAGTGACAGAATGATGCACAAATATCGGAAGTAAAATGCCTACTTTCCATAAATTCCATTCTCATAAGCTTGAAAGGGTCCCCAAAATGGAGAAATGTCACCAAGTTCCCCGAGTTCTCATCCTCCTTCTCCTACCCTGCAGACAGTGAGCGGGCAACCCCAGCCCTGCCCTCAGCAGTGTGCCTTCCACCGCCTCTGTCCTTCTGTCCGCGGCCCTCCACTGGAGGTCCTTCCGAAGCCAGCCCATGCCCCAGTCAGCTGTCTCTGAGGTCTCTCTCACAAATACCATGACCCTCCTCTCCCCACGAACCATGCCTTCTTCTGGGCTACATCTACACCCCACCCCCCATGACTGTTAAAGCAGTATCTCATTATTGTATTTATTCATCTTCTCTTACAGTTACTTACAAACCTACAATAACTCTCTGACTGAACTGCAAGTTATTCAAGTGCAGACACAGTTTTAATACTTCTCTTTACATCTCAGGAAATGTTTGGCACACAGTAGGGATATAAGAAATATGTTTGCTAAATGATATAAATAAAAAGGCTCTCTAGAGGAAAAAAATCCATAAAGCAGCTTGATAATGAGTCAAACATTTAATTATTTTTGTATTTATAAAAGGATCTATTTCACTCCAGTGAAATCAAATCTGTTCTTTCAGTGTAGAAACGTATCCACTAATTTGCTTTGACATATTTCAAATAAAAAAAGAGAGAGAGAGAGAGAGAAAAGCTCCAGGAGCTCCCAGGGCACTCTAATGAACGTGTGTTCTATGGAAGCGAGCACAACCGCACATCCAAATTAACCAAGGTTACATCCACAGCACCAGGGAATAATGCGCTGTGCTCCTGGGTGGCTCGTACGTTTAATCAAATAAAAATATGAAAGGACCTGTAATTTTCCCTTTATTGCTTTCAGTTCTGTCACAGGAGTTAAATGCCTCTCCAAAAATAGCAAGTGTTAATTTGCCGGATTACTTCATAGCTTCGCTTTGGAAAGAGGAACACCACTTTAGATCCTACCTGGTAACACACTTTCAGTAACATTTCTTCCTGCATCAACAAACACTGGTGGGGCCACCCACCTAAGTGCCAGGTACTGTTCTTGACACTGGGGATAGTGAACACATGGACACTGGGGACATTGAACAAACTCCTCAGGAGTGGAGAGAGTGGAGGCAAGAGATGGGGGTCGAAGAGGCCAGGAGGAGTCAGATCACGAGGCCACCCAGCAGTGGCTTTCACCCCCATGGCATGGAGAGCCACTGGAGGGTTCTGAGAAGAGACCTGACCCTCTCTGACCTTGACAAGCTGGTGGTTGTGTGGAGGACAGAGGGCCAAGGGCAGGACTCGAAGCCAAGTTGGGAGACCAATGCCATAATGAGGCAAGAGAGGACAGTGGCCTGGATCAGACAGGGTGAGAGCAGTGGTCAAATTCCAGGTATCTCCTGAAAGTAGAGCTGACATGACTTATTGATGGATTGGATGTGGGGCGAGAGAGAGAGGAGGTCTAGGATGACAAGGCTTTGCCAGGTCTGCACGCAAGATGCATGTAGGATCCCAGTGAACTCCAAGCTCCTTCCCTCATATCCCAGAACACTTTCCCAAAACACGCCATCCCCTCTGAAGCCCGTAAACTAAGTCTTTGGAGGACTAACACTTCCTGCGTGTGCACCTCGTATCAGACATCATGCTGGCGCCTCTGTGTGCACATAATCCACACCAACCACGTGAGTGGGAGGGACGGTCAGGACACCGTGCAGTACCGACCTGCTGGTCAGCGCAGCAGAGGTTGCCACTGTGCCTAAAAGGGAGGCATCTGTTCTATTCTAGCAGATTGCTGCCAGGAGAGAAAGCCAGGCCAGGGTTACCACATCTTCACATTCCTCTAGAGAACCATGAAATCCTGATGATTATATGGAATCTCCTGATATTGACATGCATAGTTTTGAGAAACCAATACTAGGGGTGCCTGGGTGGCTCAGTCGGTTGAGCATCCAACTTCAGCTCAAGTCATGATCTCACTGTCTGTGGGTTTGAGCCCTGCATCGGGCTCTGTGCTGACAGCTCAGGGCCTGGAGCCTGCTTTGGATTCTGTCTCCCTCTCTCTCTGCCCCTCCCCAACTCACTCGCTCTTTCTATCTCTCTCTCTCAAAAATAAACATAATAAAAAATTAAAAAAAAAAGAAAAACCAACACTAAATGAGCTAACCAAACACACCTGTGTGCCAAATTTCACCTTAGGGTGGTCCATCCCTGCAAGATGGGGAAGTCAATGCTCATTCTAAAGAATTTCTAGATTTTTTAAAATTAGGTGTATTTTTTCAAATGATGATCCTAGGTGTTGTAGACACAATCAAGGAATCTAAAAAAACTTTCACAGAAATATAAGGTAGAGAGGAGAGGAGTCCAAAAGAAAAAAAAATAATTTTTTATTAAAATTTTTTAATGTTTTATTTTTATTTTTGAGAGAGAGAAAGAGATAAAGAATGAGCAGCAGAGGGGCAGAGAGAGAGGGAGACACAATCTGAAGCAGGCTCCAGACTCTGAGCCATCAGCACAGAGCCCGATGCAGGACTCAAAGTTGTGAACCGCGAGATCATGACCTGCACCGAAGTCGGACGCTTAACCGACTAAGCCACCCAGGCGCCACAAAAAGAATAACAATTTTAAGAGTGGCTTCTGGGCCATTGTAGCAATATGTGTTATAATCCAAATGCCCAAGACAGAAAGGACACAAACAGTCTTTCTCTCCAGGAGAAATTTGCCAAGCAAAACTGGGGCAGGAAGGCTACAGAGGGACAGAGGGTGGCAGCCTCCCAGTTACATCTGCAAAGTCTAAACTCTGATCCCTCAAATGGATGCTGCCTACCACCCAGGCTCCACATCTACACATCTCCCTTTCCCTCCCCATGCATCACCTCTGCTTGCAGCCTTCTCCTCAGCAGCAGGCAGAGTGGTGGGGAGGGACACATGGTCTCTGCTGGGGTACAGGGTGGCAGGCACTAGGGAGGACAGTCATGTTTAAAAAAAAAAAGAGGGGAGCTGTAAAGGGGCACCTGGGTATCTCAGTCGGTTAAGCATCTGACTCTTGATTTCAGCCCTGGGTGATGATCTCACTATATAGGGCTCTGTGCTCCCAGAATCTTCTTAGGATTCTCTCTTTTCCTCTCTCTCTGCTCCTCCCCTGTTTGCACATGCACTCCTGCATGTATGTTCTCTCTCTCAAAATACTTAAACACCTTGTTTAAATGGGCTGTATAAAAACAGAGTGTCTAGGGCGTGGGCTGAAACTCAGCAGTCCACAGGATAGTCCCTGACACTGGCTCTCCTGTAGACAGAAGGGATGTCAGGAAGGCCAGCGAATCCCAATTAGAGTGGAGACCACGGAGGAGATCAAGAACTTGGGGCGCCTGGGTGGCTCAGTCGGTTAAGCCTCCGGCTTCGGCTCAGGTCAGATCTCACGTTCGTGCGTTCGAGCCCCGCATCAGGCTCTGTGCTGATGGCTAGCTCAGAGCCTGGAGCCTGCTTCTGATTCTGTATCTCCCTCTCTCTGACCCTCCCCCTTTCATGCTCTGTCTCTCTCTGTATCAAAAATAAATAAAAAAACATTAAAAAAATTAAAAAAAAAAAGAACCTTCCCAAAGGAATTTAGGGCAAACATAAATCAAGGTGTCCATAAAAGCCAGACTGGGACTTGGACATGAGTAAGTGCAAGAGAGGAGCTATGAGGGGCAGGGTTTGAAGACCACTGGGATGGAGGAGGGATCGCTTGCCTGTGGGAGGGAAGAGAGGAGTCTACAGGAGGGTAGAGCTTGTGCACAAGCAACTGCCTCCCAGAAGTGGTCGGGGTCCTCCAGCCTCCCCCTCAGTCCCAGCTCCAGCTGGGAGAGTGAAGGACTGGCCCTTTAGACCTAAGGAAAGAGCCCAGGGAGTTGACCCATCAGAAAAAAGGGCCCCAGATGAGAAATGTGGCAGCAGGAATGGAGAGCAATATAAGATGAGACACTCCCAAGAGGTCCACAAGACGAAGGAGTGCATTATTCACTCCAAATCTTAAATGCACACCAAATCACCAAATCTTAAATTGGGACACGACGTTATGAAGAAACTCAGAAGGGAGCTTTCACGCCATGGCTGTAGAGCTCACTGCCCATGAGCGTGATCAAATGACACTGGAGCCCCGATGGGGATGGCAGGATAAGAAATAAGGGGAGCCCAATCCTCTTCCTCCCACATCTGATTTCTTAAATCAGAAATCAGAGATTGTCCTTGACCATCCCTCTCATCCACTCCCACACATCAAATCCCATCAGTGCTACCTCCTCATGCCCCCTCGGTCCTGTCCACCCCTCTCCAGCCCACTGCCATTGCCCCTGGACAGATGGCCTCTGCCACCTGTCCCTTCACCAATGTACTCATCCCTCAGCTCCAGTCCAACATGTGTCCCTGACATACCCTCCACACAACAGTCCAGATGACCCCTCACTTGACTGTACTCACATTCTGCTCTGGCTTCAACGGCTTCCCACCAACATTAGAATAAAGTATGATGCCACCCGGCCCATAACAAGAACACAATAGTCATTTAATAAATAAAAATTGAGGCACCTGGGTGGCTCTGTCAGTTAAGCATCTGACTTTGGCTCAGGTCATGATCTCACAGTTAGTGGGTTCGAGCCCCGTGTTGGGCTCTGGGCTGACAGCTCAGAGACTGGAGCCTGCTTCAGATTCTGTGTCTCCCACTCTCTGTCTCTCCCCTGCTCGTGCTCTATCTCTTTCTCTCTCAAAAATAAACATTAAAAAATATTTTTTAAGTAAAAAGATAAACGAAAAATCTAGTTCAGATCATTTCTTCATGTACTAACCATCTCTTTTAGTCTTAATATGAACTTCTGAGCTGAACAGTAAAAGGCATACACAGTTCTTTGTCAAAGAGTACAATTGAAAAAAAAAAGAAAAAAAACATTAAGTCCATCCTATGGTTCTAATAAAATAAATACTTAAACGTTTCAGATTCATCGTTATCCTTTGTGTTTATTTGTGAAACTGCATGACACACAATTACAGGAATTCATGCATATTTATGTATATTATTGTACTTTCACTTAATAAGGCTTCATGGAAGTTATGTCAAATTATTGCTCTCTATTGAATATTTGCTACATAAAAGTAATGAAAGAAGAGCTATAATGAATCAGTAGGTTCAGCAGATCATGCACTTGACCTAGATGGTTCTGAATCAGCTCTGTAACTAGGAGTTTGAGATTAAAAAAAAAACATATTTTATCCAGTCAATTAATTCAAGAGATACGCTTTGAAGTAATACTGTCTGGGATTTCTCATATAAAAGTAATATATATTTCCCAAGATGAGGTGAATTATTTTTTAAAATTTCTTTCCACAATTAAAATATATTTTTCTAATCTCTCACAAGCAGAGGCAGAAATTACTCTCACCAAACACTAAGAAAATGCACAGAAGTCAACATTAATGTCTGATAAGCCAAACCAGTCTTAATATCTTCCACCCGTCAAAACTCAACGGAACATACCACGTGCTCTGAGTGGTCTTACAATGTGAGAATATTTTTATTTATATTTTAACCATGTTTATGGTAAGCTTTCTTGTTTTGTTTTTAATTAATTTATTTTTTAGAGGGACAGAATCTTAAGCAGTCAGTTATATATTCACCTTTAATTTTTTTTAATGTTTATTCATTTATTTTTGACTGGGTGGCTCAGTCAGTTAAGCATCCAGCTTCAGCTTAAGAGACAGATTCTGTCTCCTCTCTCCCTGCCCCTCCCCTGTTCCTCGGCTCTGTCTCTCTCTCTCTCTCAGAAATAAACAAAAAAATAAGAAAATAGTAATTTTCTTTGTCTCATATGTACTAATATACTAATTTTATTACTGAATGATTTAAATACTTGCATGAGTTTCAGCTGAATATTTAAATTTCTTTTGTATCTGTTAATCATGTCACATTCTTATTATAATGTTAGTTCTATTTTATGCTTCTTTGAATTAGTCCAAAATTCCAGGTCAACATTAAATAATGTTAATTGGGGGATTCTTTGTATTTCTGATTTTATTATTTCTTATGGATTTTTTGAATGTTTATTTTTGAAGGAGAGAGAGAGACAGAGCGTGAATGGGGGAGGAGCAGAGAGAGAGGGAGACAGAATCCAAAGTGGGTTCCAGGCTCTGAACTGTCAGCACAGAGCCCGACGCGGGGCTGTAACTCACGAACTGTTATATCATGACTTGAGCCAAAGTTGGACGTTCAACCCACTGAGCCCCCCAGGCACCCCTCATATTTCTAATTTTAAATAGAAGGGTTCTGATGTTTGGGACACCTGAGTGGCTCAGTGGGTTGAGCATCCGACTCTTGATGTTGGCTCAGGCCATAATCCCAGGATTGTGGGATCAAGCCCTGCATCAGGATCTGCACTGGGCATGGAGCCTGCTTGGAATTTTCCCTCACTCTATCTCTGCCCCTCTCCCCCACTTGCTCTCTCTAATTAAAAAACTAATTAAAAAATAAGAGCTATGACATTTATCATATTAATATATATATGGGTTTGGTTTCTTTTAATTTCAGAGAGCTCTCTCTAGAGGCTCCTTGTCATCCACTGGCTCTCCAGCTCCTAAGCAGCATCTCCCACTGTCAGTTTTGGGGGTACCTTACCGGCCATGACCAGCCATGAACTGTCCTGCTCTGATGGAAATTAGAAGACAATGTCCAGGCATACAAACCCAAAGCAGAGCTCACAGCTGCCACTGCTGGAGGAGCTGTCCCCACAACTCACCCTGACACTAATGGGAAGCACCCTCCCCAGAGAGCAGGTGTCTGACTGCATCCCTCTGTCCAGATCTGCTAAAATAACAGCTCATTAAAAGTAGCCTCCTTTGCAAGACAAGGCCAAAGACCTCTGTTGCACTTCACACTTAAAAATTCATTTATTTTTCAGGGCGCCTGGGTGGCTCAGTCGGTTAAGCCTCTGACTTTATTTTGGCTCAAGTCATGATCTCACGATTTTGTGAGTTCAAGCCCCATGTCAGGCTCTGTGCTAACAGAGCAGAACCTGCTTGGGATTCTCTCTCTCCCTTTTTCTCTCCCACTCCTCCGTTCTCTCTGTCTCTCTCAAAATAAATAAACAATTTAGTTTGTTTTTCTTTGCACAGTCTAACTAAGGTTCCATTTTTTAGGGGCCCTTTAAAATCAGTTATTTTGGGGGACACCTGGATGGCTCACTCGGTTAAGCATTGGCTCAGGTCATGATCTTAGAGTTCGTGAGTTCAAGCCCCGCTTTGGGCTCTCTGCTGCCAGCTCAGAGCCTGGAGGCTGCTTCAGATTCTGTGTCTCCTTCTCTCTCTCCCCTTCCTTCACGCACACTGTCTGTCTGTCTGTCTCTCTCTCTCTCGAAAGTATATAAACAAAAAAAACGTTTAAAGTTTTAAAACCAGTTATTTTGTTCATGGCCTCCTGCCCTCAAAGGTGTGTTCAAATAATGAAATTTATGACATTTGAAAACACATGTGTCTTATTCATCTTTTTATTCTTTGCAGCCCTCACCATGTCATAAACACTCATTAAATGTTTGCTGGATTAAAAACATTAGCATGGTCCACCTTCCCAGAGGAAGGCATAATGGACAGACTAGACACTAACCTCAGAGTCCTGCTGACCTGCCCTAAAACCCCAGCCCTACTGTGTGATTTTGTGCAAATGACTCTAGCCCTCTGAGTGTCGGTTCCCACTTTTGTAAAGTGAGTTTGCCACAGCTGCCTGTGCACTGCTAACAACTTTCAAGAAGAAAACAAACACAAAGTGTGATGCCTTACAGGGAACAAGCATTCTCCTCACCTTCTCCACTCCCCATCTCGTCCTAACAGCCAACAAAGAGCTCCAGAAAGCTACAGAGCACTTGTAGATTACTTAGATCCCCAAAGCAAATCTAGAATTACCTCCATCACCAGGCCGCCCCCCCTCCCCCCACCGTTGGCACTCTTCATGTCATCTCCACAGCCCGGATTTCTAGGTGGATCTCTGTACTAGGTTCCTGCTGCAGCTCTGACACATTCCCACAAAGTCAGCAGCTGGAAACAGCACAGATCCAGGCTTTGTTCTGGAGGTCAGAAGTTCACAACGGGTTTGCTAGTCTAGTATAAACTGTCTGCAGAGCTGTGTTCCTTGCAGAGGGAGACAGCACCTGTTTCATTGCCGTTTCCAGCTCCTAGAGGATGCCCACATTCCTTGCCAGGCCCTGCATCATGACAACCTCTGTCTCCTTCATCCAACTCCTTCTGACTCTCCTGGCTCCCTCTTTCCTTCATAAGGACTCGTGTAATGATGGATTTTCCCAAGCTAATCTCCCCATCTCAACATCCTTCACTTAATCATATCCATGAAGTCCCCTTTTTCCAGGTAAGGTAAGATACTCGTAGGTTCCAGAAATTAGCATGTAGATTTACAAGGCTGCATTATTCTGCTTATTACAACCTCCAAGACCTTGACATGACACATGGAAGTGACACATTGCAATCACTGCATCCCTTCTACAGTATGCCTGCCAAAATCATCAAATCACAAGGAGACAAGCATTCTCCAATGCATGGCATTCTACCTAATAACTGCCCTATAGTCCAGAACCGCCTATAGTCTGATACCAAGAAAGGCTGAGGATTGCTTGAGATCAAAGCTCACTAAAAAGATGTGGTATCATAAAGGATACATCTGGCGAAACCCGTATCAGGTCTATAGCCTCGGTAATGGCACTGTATCCTGATTTTGAATATCACACTTACCACTTTTCTATAAACCTGAAGCAATGTCAAAACAAGATGTTAAAAGAAGGCAGAAGACCATCACATTAAAAAAATCATATTGAATGTAATTCTCATTTCTCAAAATTCCAAAGCAAAAGAGAAAGCTATTCGAGTCAGTTTTAAAATTCTTTCTTATTCCTTCAACCTCCTCCGGACACTGTGGGAGCCAGATTTTCCAGGGCTTGAACCACTTTGGTAATAAGCGAGGCACAAGTTACCGCTATGAATGCACGTACTTCCATGCTGGCCTAAAACAAGTATAGTGGTTGGTTTTCCAAAGCCCCCGAGTGGGCACCATGGAGTAATTAAAGCCACCAGAAGAAAAGCCAGGCTTCCCAATCTATCTATAAAGTGGGCTCAGAAACCCAACATGCTAAGAGGCGCGTCAAACCCACTGTGACAGCTCCCTGCTAGTACCAAGCCTCACACACCTCCGGCTTCCCCTGCCCATACAACCCGGTCACTGATGTAACATCTCCCTGATGCCCAACACTATGCCTAGGTTTCAGAGTAGACCATGCTACCAGCAGAGTTCTATTCAGGCCACGCTTTTGTCCTGGAAACAAAGAAAAGAGATGCAGGTTTTGACTCAATAGGTGAGTGTATGGTGTACAGCAGGTAAGGTCTCTTCTCTCCAGTGGACACAGGGCAGACCCATACAGGATTAGCTCAACCTGAGAATGATATTCTTTGCTGATTAAGACATGGAGGGACTTTCCAGGAAGCTTCAAAACTACGCAAGGAAGGGCAATCACCCCTGTCTAGAACAGGCTGCTGGGGTCCTCTATGAAGAGGATGGGTGGTAAATGACCTTTCAAATGTGGGTCCTAATTCACCCATGTACAAAAATCTTTCTAAAGAAGAGATGTTTGCAGTGTCCCAAACAGAGCATGCACAGAAAAGTCCTATGGTAAACAGACCTAGGAAACAAAGAATAATCACACATCAGGCAGGCAGGCAGCCAAACTTTATCCACCAAAGGCTTGAGGCACAAAAGTGGGGAAATGGGGAGACGACCACATGCAGAGGCAATAAGTGTGTGCCCCCAAGAAGTTCTTGAGAAACAGGGTCATCAGATCACTGCTGGGCACCCTGCTGGGGGCTCTATGGCAAATGTCCCCATCCATGTGGCCGTCCAAGCAGACAACAGAAGAACTGAAGACAAATGGAAGCTACAAGAGGGAAGGACGGAGTAATAAACCTTCTAACTCCCCAGACCCAAACTGTTCTGCGTGCCCACCATGCCTGTGAATGCGATTACACCCGGGTGCTGGGGAGCATTCGGGGTCCGGGATGGAGAAAGGAGACACAAGGTAGGAGGGTGCACACCTCTGTCCAAGGCCCAGCACAGAGTGGGTGAGAGCAGAGCGTTTGAGCCCCATGACCTGGGTTGGAATCCAGGCTTGGCCACATTTCACTCATGTATTAAACCTCTGGGAGCCTCAGTTTCCACAATAACTGCCTCACGAGGTTCCTGAGATCTGAAGGAGATTCTCATCCAAAGACTCAGCACTTAGGATTATGACCAAGATTCCTGCCCACGAACAGTCTCCACCCCACATCACTGTATTCACTCCCCGCCTGACCAACGGCCCCAAGAGGGCTGTCAGCCAAACCAAATGAGAGCCCCATTCAAGCGTTTCTCTTTTCTGTCTCTTCTGAATAAGAAGAATTCAGAATTCATGTCTCTTCCCATGATAAGAACAGCATTTTCTTTCCTTTTTTCCTAATGGCCTTTTCCTTCTTGGATGTACAAAGCTATTAATCCAAATAGATTATCATTTTTATTAAGGAACACTTCTCCATCCTTCATAAAAAAAATGACAAAAGATTCACAGGTGATTCGTTTTTTAAGACCAGTGAAGGTAAATGAAAGCTATTTACCACATAAATACAAATTTCCTGCAACAACGATAAAACTATTAGCCTTTCTTCTTTGAAGGTGGAGAGCCTTGGGGTGCGGATCAGGGTAGCAGGTATTTCTGCAGAGCCAAAAAGGCCCAGACAGAAGGCAAACTTGATACACGGTAGGAAGGAAGGGAACTATGTCGTCAAGTACAAAAGGGGAGGAAAGGAAGCAAGAGAGGAAAGGCGAGGAGACCGCAGAGGAGCACGGAGAGAAGTGCAGGTGTTGAGAGATAAAGTGAGGAGAGAGGAGGGTGTTTAGGGAGCCCCACTGCCACGACAAATGAGTTAATGGAGAGCAGAGGAGGTGAAAAGCATCGCCAGGACCCTCTGCTGTATGTCACTCGACATATACTGCCTTTGGCGCCTTCTGAGAGACTTTAGCAAAGACTTCCAGTACTCTCTACGGTACGTTTAGAAGTCACGCTTGGTTCTCCAGGAAAACCTAAAGGCAGAACATATTTAATATCTCTTTTTATTTTAGATGTTTGACCCAATATTCTTTTAGGCTTTCCAGGGCTATCTTGAGTGTCTGAACCCCAAACTCATTAGAAGAGGAACCCCGTCACACAGGCTATCCTTGTCTCTAAAACACATGATCTCATGTAATCCCCACCCCTGGGTAAGGTAGGAAATGCCATTGTTATGAGTGAAGAAACAATCTCAGAGAGATACGTAAGTCACGGAAACTCGCATGCCAAGTGGGTGGTAAAGCCAGGATTCAAACACAGGGACGTCTAAATCCACCCCAGTACTGTTGGGTTTTGCTTTGTTGCCTTCTTTTTTTAATTGTGGTGAAATTCACATAACATACAATTCACCATTTTAACCATTTTGCAACGAACCCTTCGGTGGCATTGTGTACATTCACACTGTGCACAACTTTTCACCACTATCTGGTGTCAGAACATTTTCATCACCCCAAAAGGAAGTCCTGTACCCATTAAGCAGGAAGACCCCATTCCTTCTTCCTCCAGCCTCTGCCAACCACGAATCTGCTTTCTATCTATACAGATTTGCCTGTATTGGCTATCTCCTATGAGCGGAATCATCTAATAAATGGCCTTTTTTGGGTCTGGCTTCTTTCACTTAGCATAATGTTTTCTAGATTCATTCATGCTATATGGCCTGTGTCAGAACAATAAACCTTTTTAAGACAGCGATATTACATTATATAGATATGCCACATTTTGTTTATCCATTCCTTATTGGATAGATATTTGAACTACTTCCATTTTTAGCTAATATGAATAACACTACTATGAATATTCATGTTGAACTTTGTTTGGACAACTGTTTTCAATTCATTTGGGAAACCCCCTACTTTTCATCGCTACCCTGCCCTGACTCTTCAAAATGAGACCAAGCCTCTGCTTGAAGGTGTACAAAGAGGCTCAGCATGTATTTGTTGATGGGACAGTGACAGAAATGGCACAGAGAAATGTCCTAAATCCTACCAAAACTTTCTCAATTTAACGCCTGAGTTCTGAAGTTCCCACATAATTATAGAAGCTGTACTCAATACCAAAGAATCTAACCAGCACTTGAAGGCACCTCGTTTTCTTCTTATTAAATTTATTGCCAAGTTGGTTTCCATATAACACCCAGTGCTCTTCCCCACAAGTGCCCCTCTCCATGACCATCGTTTTTTAAATTACAAATACCCCTGCAACTAAATTTCCAAAGCAGAACATCCAAAATGCTAAAATACAGTTAAAATGTGCATTGGGTTATATAGTAATGATGCAGCTCCAGTTTTGGAGGCAGAGCAATGTTTCAAGCTAATATTAAAGAGCCTCTGGTCAAAAGCAAGAGGTCAGGGCCCCCAGTGAAGCTAAGGCTACAGATAGGTGAGGAGGAGACAGAAACCAGGAGGGAGTGTCTCTATTACTGGAGATGGTCTTCTGTCGGCTAAGTCATCTACTCCCGTGCCCACAGGATGAAATGGAAGCATAGGGGGCTCAGTGCTAAAAGGAGGAACAGCAGGGGCACCTGGTGGCTCAGTAGGTTAAGCATCTGACTTCGGCTCAGGTCATGATCTCACAGTTCGTGAGTTCAAGTCCCACGTCGGGCTCTGTGCTGATAGCTCAGAGCCTGGAGCCTGCTTTGGATTCTGTGTCTCACTCTCTCTCTGCCCCTCCCCTGGTCATGCAGTGTCTGTCTGTCTGTCTGTCTGTCTCTCTCTCTCTCTCTCTCTCTCTCTCTCTCAAAACTAAATAAACATTATAAAGAATTAAATAAATAAATGGAAGAACACGAGGAACTTACACTGTTTTCCTGGTAAGGGATTTTATTTTGATTGTACAGGCCACTGAAGGTACTGAACATAGAAAATAAGACTTCTAATATCCAGGCCTTCGTGACACTAATTCCTGACGTTACAAACATGAAGTCTATTAAAAACTCCATTTATAAAGCATTATGAAAATGACTGAAACGATGGAAGTTTCTTTTATTTTCCCCTTTGGCAAAAAGGCTCATAATAAATCAGCCATTTTCTGTGGCTACTTGTGAAATCCCTGCAGTCAGAGTTTCTGGTATTTGCTTGTATAAGACATGAGCTTTGCTGGCGTGCAAAACTGTGTGTGTCCAGGCGTGAATCTGGGGGCCAGCATTCCTAGATGCTGCCTCACTTCACTGCCCCTCCACTCCATCCCTGCACCTTGAGCTCCTTCCCTCTCCATCCCCCATCTTAATGTGGAAATTAAGTTAGACAGATCGCTTCTCTTGCCCCTTCTCCCTGAAATAGCTCCCCACCCTCATAAATTATCTCTGATCCCTGCTTAGACCTTTCAGGTCTGGAACATCCCCTATTATCCTGAGCGGCACACCAAAGAGCCCCTACGCTTTAAAGAAGAAAGGCTTATCATTTCATCTCTGTCATGTGTCTCTTCAACCCACCAATACATTGATGACACTTACCATCACTACCAACACCAAGTATCAATGCTGACATCAAAGCACAGAAACAGAGCAACAGTCTGAGACAAGTAAATCAGGGTAGAAGGTCTAGTCACTAGGGATGGTCATGGCATGGATTAAAGTCTTCTGTTTACCTCTTTCTTAGGCATGATACAAATGCCTCAGCAGCTCATTATTTTAACCCACATGTCCAGTCTACATCAGGAATCACTACATTGGGAACCAAATCCATGCGAGCACCATTTTCCCCTCGGCAAGCCTACGCTAGAAAGGGTCCTTATTGAAGAACAGGTGACAAAGATACATGTTTTCTGAGCAACATAATGGGCAGCTTCAATGGACTGTTATCTCTTTGTTACATATTAACTGTAGTAACTACAGTCTGTAAGAAGTCATCATGAATCAGAGTGCTATTTTCAGCAGAAGTAAAATTTGGGTAAAAGGTTCATGGGCTCTTGGTACCAATCCCACTCATCTGAAAGGTAAGATAACTAGCAAGGAGGCTAATCATCAAATTACTAGGCTAAGAGAGAAGGAAGCAAGGCAGGCTGCCAAACCCAGTCTCTGCTTTCAGGCTGCACTCTTCAGTAGGAACGTTTTTCAGGGCTGGTGAACAGGATCCACGCAAGCGGGAGCATGTGCGCAGCACACGCCAAGGGCAAAGGCCCAGCCGTCTCTGATGAACAAAGGTTCTCCTCTTCGATGGAGGTTTTCTATATTCCTGTTTAACTTGGGGCTGATAAAGCCTTTCAAAGCCAACTTGAGAGACCTCTGCCAGACCTTCTCCTGATGCTCAGGAAGACTCAGAAATCCTCCTGCCTATACTCGGCTGCAGTGGCCACGGGCTCACAGAATCTCCCAACATCTTGCCAGAAACATCAGACCTGAGGCACCTGGGTGGCTCAGTATGTTAAGCATCTGACTCTTGATTTCAGCTCTTGTCAGGATCTCACAGTTCATGGGTTTGAGCCCCATGTCAGGCTCTGCACCGGCAATGCAGAGCCTGCTTGGGAGTCTCTCTCTCCCCCTCTCTGTCTGCCCCACCTTTGTTCACATGTTCTGTCTCTCTTTCTGTGTCAAAATAAATAAACAAGAAAGAAAGAAAGAGAGAGAGAGAGAGAGGGAGGGAGGGAGGGAGGGAGGGAGGAAGGAAGGAAGGAAGGAAGGAAGGAAGGAAGGAAGGAAGGAAGGAACATCAGGCCCTCTAGCGCTTGAGGACATCCCTAAAATTCCATGCGGGCAATCGGAGAGGAATCTGGTCCAAACATCAGTCCATCCTTTCCATAAAAACCACATTCTCCAAGTGTATTGAACCAAGAATATGATGCTCTACTAAAAAAATAAGAAAAAAAGCTGGAGCTAAAGCTGTATTCTCAATAATCTAAATTTTAAACCTTTCTCTTTTGTAACAAAATTGGGGTAAGGTGGCATGGAGTACAGATGCATTTAAAGAGTGGTTATCTCTAGTTAATGGGTTGTAGGTTAATTATTCAGCAATTAACATGTGTCACATTCATAACTGTAAAGTAACTATTTCTTTAAAAAGACATTTAGTTACAGATCGAATTGAAAACACTCAAAAGATAATCATTAGTTCATCCATTCTGTAACCATTTTCTAAAAATCTCCTGTTGAAAAAACCAGAATGAGAGGAGGGTTAATGTAAATACAAAAGAAAATATAAAGAAATCCAATGACTTACTGAAAAGAAAAATTCAAGAAGAGCACACACAACAGTCAAATTCAGTGAAGATTTTATTCTAGGAGGAATGTAAAATGTTCAATTTACATGATTTAAAAAAGCCTGCCTACCATGTATGGAGAACTTACTCTATCCCAAGCACTATCTAAATGGTTTACTTGCATGACCTACTAATGGTTTTAATAGTCCCTTAAGTGTTTTCCAAATATCACAAACGACAGAAGTGAAATTCGCAGAGGCTAAAAGGTTTCTCTTAAGCCAAACATGTAATTGTAAACACAGGTCTGTCCATCTTTACCGGCTCTATCAATTTGTCAAAAAGGGAACATAAAACATTCAGTAATATAGTAAATAAAAACACTATTTAATGTCATCTTACAAGCTTATATAGAAAAGGGTCAAGGCATGAACAACAGTAGCAGAACGAGAGAGCAGAAAGGAAGAAAATCAGAAATGAGGCAAGGAGGACCCAGACGTTAGGTCAGATTTCAGGTTCAATGATCCAGCAATCCCACGTCTGGGTGTTTATTCAAAAGAATGGAGATGAGGATCTTTAAGAGACACCTACACTGCTCTGTTCACTGCAGCACCACTCACAAGAGTCAAGACATGGAAGCAACCTAAATGTCCACTGACAGATGAATGGACAAAGAAAATGTGGTCTGTACATACAATGGACTATTAGGCAGCCTTAAAAATGAAAGAAATTGTGAAATATACAACAATACGGATGAACCTTGAGGAAATCATGCTAAGCGAAATAAGCCAGTCACAAAAGAACAACTACTTCATGATTCCTCTCCTGAGACGTATCTAAAATAGTCAAATCCACAGAATCAAAGAGTGAAATGGTGGTTGCCAAGGGCTGGAGGAAAAGGGAGATAAGGAGTTGATAATAGACAGGCACCAAGTTTCAGCTAAGCATGAACAGGCTCTAGAAATCTGCTGTACAACACCATACCTATGTTCCCAGTACCTCCTTGTATACTGAAAATATATTAAGAGGGAAGACCTCATATTGTGTGCTTATCAAAATGAAAAGGTTTTTAAAAGGAGATAAACTTCTCTTATCTGGGCCCCAGGATTATTATTTTTACTCCGCACGATTATGATTAGTTGATGAATCCCTGGGTATAGCTCTGATTCCTAAACCTCCAGTCTACACTTCAGAAGGCACAGCCATATACGAAATATTCTTTCAACTTCTATAGCCTGCCCGCACAGTAACTCTACAACCATTACCTGCAGCAACCCTGCAGTTGAAGGCTAGCCATTCACCACAGGTAGTATAACATAAGTGCATCTACTTAGATCAGCTCATCTTGTCTACAGGTGTATCAAAAACAGTAAAACTTTGCTTTGCAAGCATAATTCATTCCAGAAACATGCTTGTAATCCAAAGCACTTGTTTATCAAAGCAAATTTCAAGGACCACTGAATCAGTGGTGATCATGTGACATTCAGTGACAAGTACTTACATTGTGAGACATTGCTCGTTTATCCATTTATCAAACCATTTATTAGAAATGTTCACTCGTCTTGTGAAACACTCACAGAACAAGTTACTCACAATCCAAGATTTACACTGGTCTGGATACAGAAGGTTTAGTTCCTTATTTCATAAATGTCAATAAGAAGAATTAATTATTCAACCCTTGATTCTACTGAGGAAATAGTCAAGTCACAAGCAAAGAGACGGGTCTGGGCACCGCAAATATAACAGATCCCAAACAGGGTCTGTCTCACAACTTCAGCAGTAGGTTAATAAGCAAATGACCCAGGTCTGAGGACACAGATCTGATAGCTCACTTCCCTTCCAGCTCTACAGTTCTTAAGTTCAATGAGGAAGCTGGTAAGACTGGTTTGGTTTCTCACAATTATCACCATGAAAATTTCACTAGTGTTTCAAAGAGGGTTTGGAGCTTGAAGAGAACAGGGGCTGATGTCTTTTCTTTTCTTTTTTAATGTTTTATTTTTATTTTTTATTTTTTTGAGACAGAAAGAGACAGAGTATGAGTGGAGGGAAGAGCAGAGAGAGCTGGAGATACAGAATTCAAAGTAGGCTTCAGGCCTTCTCGGAGCTGTCAGCACAAAGCCCAAGGCGGGGCTCAAACTCACGAACTGTGAGATCATGACCTGAGCTGAAGTCAGGTGCTCATCCAAATGGTGAGCTAGAGCTGAGGAGGAGGAGGAGGACCACACAGGGCCTGTGAGGTACCCCAGAGAAGGCAGGTGTCAAAAGGTTGGTCTCCACCTGTGGTTCTGGGGCACCTCATTAGCACACCTGCATGTGACCAAAGGAAATAGGTGTTATGTACCAGGTTCTCTTAATTTAAGCGAAGCACTTGCCCAGTTGCTCCAAATAGATGTGTGGAGTATATACTTAGGTCCTCTTTTGTCATCTATTCTACAGGAAGATTAAAGACATAAATATAGCACTAATTTGCCACCTTGAGAAAGACACTGAAATCCAAAGAAATTAAAAATAGCCACCATCTATATTCTATGGGAATATTACATACTGTGCCAATATTTAAAATATTAAGTCACAGGGGCGCCTGGGTGGCTCAGTCGGTTAAGTGTCCAGCTTTGGCTCAGGTCGTGATCTCACGGTTCGTGGGTTCAAGCCCTGCATCGGGCTCTGTGCTGACAGCTAGCTCAGAGCCTAGAGCCTGTTTCAGATTCTGTGTCTCGCTCTCTCTCTGACCCTCCCTGCTCACACTCTGTCTCTCAAAAATTTAAAAAATTTAAAAAATTTAAAAAATATATTAAGTCAGAGGCACCTGGGTGGCTCAGCCAGTTAAGCATCCGACTCTTGATTTTGGCTCAGGTCATGATTTTGTGGTTCATGAAATCAAGCCCCATGTCAGGCTCTGTGCTGACAGCATGGAGCCTGCTTGGGATTCTCTCCCTCTCTCTCTTTCCCTCCCTGCCTCCCCTACAGTCTGTCTGTCTTTCTCTCTCTCAAAATAAATAAATAAGCTTAAAAAAATAAAATAAAATGTTAAGTCAGATTCTAACTGCAGCCTGAGAAAAATGCATCATTATTTGAATTTTATGGAAGTAGAAAGGTAGGTTCTGAGAGACTCGTCCCCAGACCACACACAGCCGGGAAGTGAGAAAGCAGGCATTCGAACCCACATCTAACTAATGCCAAAATCTCTTCCCACTATCCTGGACTGCTTCCAAATCTTAGCAAATCCTTCTGTGGTTCTAGCAACCCAGCTTATTTTTTACCAAAGACACCCCTTCTACGGTATCATGGCTACCTGCAAATAGCCCCTTGATAGCATCATCAGCAACTACCACAGCACTGGACCCAATACAGATGGACTTTTAGCATCATCATGATTCAAATGAAAATGCCACCCAGGGGTCAAACCTCAAAGCTATCTACGGATATACTTGTCCACTGAGATGGCTGCCTTCCAATGAATTAGAATAAAAATACCTTGTGATGCCTCCAGGGAGGTCTTAATGATAGAGATCAATCTTCTCAACAGACACAATCTGGGTAATTTCTAAGCAATCAAGCACCTGATCACTGTCTCTTGTTCTGAACTGATAGTATTTCTCCACCTTGTCTGAGTCCTGCTAGCACCTTCCATAAAGCACTCTCGCCCTTCTAGGTACACATCCTCAGACAACAGGTGCAAAACTCAATGGAAAAAACTGATTAGATACATATGTATTCTTAAACTGTAGGAAACTGATGATACTGGACAATTTTTGATTCACACACAGAAAAATGGCAGTCTCAAATAGTTCAAACTAAACCTAAGACAGAGGTTCTGCATAGTAGCTTGCATAGAGAGAGAATTCCCTTGCTCTGTCACATAGCTGTCCCAAAGTAAGTAATGCAGGCTGTCTGACGATCCCACTGTGGGGTGGACCCAGGCTCCTCCCATCTCATTTTCTGGCCACCCTCAACACGTGAGATGGCATGACGTTCATTGAATAGTGAAAGGTGTCAGCTCTACCTCCCACCCTGCCATCCCCATTCGAGACAGCGGGGACAGAGAGGGGGCAGCGGGACACAAGCCTCCACCCTTAAAATCAAGACCTAGAAGTTCTATGTGTGTGCCTTCAGTCCACCTCCTCTGATCAGGGTCGACTCACATGGTCACATGGAGCTGCAAATGAGGTTGGGAAATGCTATCTTTAGCTGGAGAGCCATATGTGCAGCAAAAATTAGGGTCATGTGACCAAATGGGAAAGGGGGAAGTGATACTAGGGGAAACGTGAGATTTCTGCCATACACAAAGAACAGGAACTGTTACACGATGCTATGGGGTTTCTGTGATGGATCATACAGAATTTACAGAGTTTAAAGGCTCTGGAACAACCTGGAGAGATGAAAATGGAGTTACTCAAGTGAGCTGCAATTAAGAGGAACTCATATTTCTAGCAACTTGCATTCCTAGCCTCTGCACGTTTCTAAGAAGCAGATCCAGAAGGCCCACAAGTTCACTGATGACATAGGAAAAATGTGCCCTTTGTAGAAAGCTGTCCTTCGACAGTCTGAGAGAGGACACACATCCATGCTTGGCTCTGTTTTCCCCAGTATGTGAGGCCATACTAAGTGGTACTTCTTTCTCCTGCTCCTCCTGGTGCTCAACTTGACCATGAGCAGTAAAGATTCTATAGGATGTTCATCTTGTAAGAAATGAAATGAATTTAGATATTCAAGAATTCTTTATGACTTTTCCAAACCCACCTTTTGAGGCACAAAGACTCCAAGTTACCAGTGCCACCTTCG
This sequence comes from Suricata suricatta, assembly GCF_006229205.1. Classification (NCBI taxonomy): domain Eukaryota; kingdom Metazoa; phylum Chordata; class Mammalia; order Carnivora; family Herpestidae; genus Suricata; species Suricata suricatta. The sequence continues at coordinate 58,886,994 of NC_043701.1, read as the reverse complement.
AGGTTCCACAAGATTCTTGGCATCACTGTTATTAAAGTACTTTCATCTGCTCAGATAAAACTACCACCGAACCAGAAACAGGACACTGTCACATAGGTCTTCCCCAGTTTAAGAAAATCTAGTATATAAAATCTGAAAGTTAAAAAGAAGGTAATCCCTGGAGATCCCAGGGATTAAGTATGATGGCGCATAAAGCAATGAACGACTTGGAAGGAAAAGAGACCTTTTCAGGTACCAGATCACAGGAAACTTCTCCCCCACTTTTGGCCACTACCCGAGACCTGACAATTTCTCAATTCCACACTGTAGAAGAACGTCACCAAACTGATAAAAAGAACAGGGCTCTGCAAAGTTTTCAATCATTTCAGAAAATGTGGGTTTTCTGGAACCAAACTTGCAAGATCAAGGCCCCAACCCGTACTTCACTGGCTAAGGGATCTCAAGTAACCTCTTAACCTTCTCCTTCTGAGCTCCAGGCTCCTCAACTGTAAACTAGGGATAATACAACACCTACTGCATAGGTATACTATGAGGCTTAAATGAGTTAATACATGTAAATTGTCCATAATGCTGCCCTAACAGCAAGTACCCGATTCGGTTTTTGCTTGTTTAGTGGTTTCTACTGTAATAATACAGAACATAAAATTAACCATTTTAAGCATTTGTGGTAAATGGTTACCATTTAACCATTTAAGTGCACAAGTCAGTGGCATCAAGTACATTCCCAGTATTGTGTGACCATTACCCCTATCCATTTCCAGAACTTTTCACCATCCCAAACAGAGACTGTGTCCATTAAACGTCCTACTGCCTCTCATCAGCCTCTTGACACCCTGGACACGTAATTTCTCTCTGAATATGAAATCATCCAATTCTTTTCCTTTAATTTTTTACTATTTATTTTTGAGAGAGAGAGAGACACAGAGAGAGATAATATAAGCAGGGGAGGGGGAGAGAGAAAGGAAGACACAGAATCTGAAGCAGGCTCCAGGCTCTGAGCTAGCTGTTAGCACAGAGCCCAATGTGGGGCTCAAACTCACAGACTGCATGATCATGACCTGAGCCGAAGTCAGACACTTAACAGAAGGAGCCACCCAGGCATACCCAATTCTTAATGCAAACCAGATAAGCACAGACGTAAGAGGCCTTGAGTGCAAATCTTCTATAATCCTTCATTTCTCTCCTTAGTCTATCAAATGCTAAAGAGGCAAACAAAGCCAGGATGGTAAGAGTCCCTGCTCCCGTGGTGGAATCAAACGTCTCCTTTGCCATGACAGTGGGACAAGCTCTGTAGCAGGAAGATATGTGTTTTGTTTTGTTTTTGAGACAGAGATAGCACGAGCAGGGGAGGGTCAGAGAGAGGGGGAGATACAGAATCTGAAGCAGGCTCCAGGCTCTGAGCTAGCTGTCAGCACAGAGCCTGATGCAGGGCTTGAACCCACGAACCATGAGATCACAACCTGAGCCAAAGTCGGATGCTTAACCGACTGAGTGTGGCAGGAAGATATAAGAAAAGGAAGAGAAAAGGCTTCCTCTCCACGGAGAAGAGAATAAGCGATAGGAGAAAAGTGCACCCCAATTTTCCCCTCTTCCCTTTGAAGTGGGGATCATGTCGAGGGCAAAGGAGAGCTTTGGCCCTCCCACCCCACTGGGCACTCTACAAAGATCACATCTCAGCCTGCCCTTCTCACCAGCCTAGCGCACAGCCACATCACTCCAGCTACACGACGCAGCCAGATGAAAGAGACCCTAGTTTAAACTCCCTGAGCTGCCCTTGACACTCACGTGGTGAACACACAGTTCCTTGGAAGTCTGGCCAGGCAAGTCGCCAGATTGGAAGAGAGGTCAGATGCTGCGGCAGTGACCACGTGGCTCTGTAGCAAGGGCTGGAGATGGGAGCCCAATGTCAGACCAGCCAGATGGGAGAGGAATGTACACCGCCAAGTGAAACCAAGATGAGACTGAGTCAGTTGGAGCACACCGCCGGGCCTTGCATGAGCCCAGAGATATAGATGGTAAGTCATCAAGCCACATACACCTGCAGAGAAAGCCGCTTGTGGGCCCGAGACATTGTTCCCAGAGGACAAGAAGCAGAACATAGCATACCAGCAAACCTCTGCCACCATGACACTATTTACACCACAATCTCCTGCCCCAACCCCTAACTACACAGACAACATCTGTATATTTCCTCTGTACATGTGAATTGTACGGTGAGTTAAAGATGGTGCTCACTCCACCACCACCCAGCTTAAACACAATACACTGACAAGGCCCTTGAGAGAAAAATGTTTCCAAGACCATGTATAAACTCTTAAAGATAAAATCATTTTTTCATTAAGCAATAGGAGTCCTATGTGCATAGAGCAGCGAACAAACACAACTCAGTGTGCAACACCAAAGTTATCATTTGAAGATACAGGCTTCCTAAATGCTCACAATTGCTGATGGAAGTTCAAATTTGGTACAGTACTTTGGAAAACCAGTTGGCAGTATCTCCTAAAGCTGAACAATGCCTACCCTGATGAATCAGTAATGCTACTCACAGATTAACCCAAGAGAAATCCGTGGATTTTGACCACCACAAGATATGTAAAAGAGTGTGCACGCCAGCTTTATTCCTAGTAGCCAAATACTAGAAACAAATCAAATGGCTGTCAACTGGAGGATATGTGCATTATGGGACACTGTGCCATGTCATGCTATCCATGAATAAAACAAAATGAACTCCACACACTGCAGCATGGATGAATCTTATAGATATTGTGATGAGCGAAAAAAGGAAGACTCAAAACAGTACACACAGTATGAATCCATTTATATGGATATAAAGACCAGGGTAAACCAACCTACAGGAGCAGAATCAGACAGGGGCTCCTTGGTAGGAGGAAGTGAGGAGAGAAGTATTACCGTGGAAGAGGCATGAAGGAGCCTACTGGGTTCTAGAAATGCTCTTCACTTCACCTGCGTGGCAGTAATACACATTATATTTTACAGATCTATGTAAAATGTTACCAAGCTGTACACCTAAGATTTTTACAGCTTAAAACATGCACGCCATGCTTTACTCTAAAAGCTTCCCCCCAAAACCTACACCTGCCCACACACATATACTCACACATTGATAGTCTTTCTATTTCAAGTTGAGGAAGAATCTTTAGTGATAACAGGGGAGTCAACAGCATTACTATGTAACCCCAAAGAGGTCGCTCTATAATCATGCTCTAAAGGGTTTCACCTAAAGCACTTTGGAGGTCAATGTAGATTTCTCCCTAGTCACCTCCAATGAATCCCTCTTCAGTCACCTGGGCCACCTCTACATACAGAGCTCTAGTTTCTGAGGATGGACAAATAGAAAAAGGCTGCAGTGATTTGAAGACTAAATTAAGAATTTTTATTATCCCTTAAATAATAGATCAAAATAATTATTTTATTTTTTATGATTTTTTAAATATTTATTTTTGAGAGGGGGAGGCACAGAAAGGGAGGAAGAGAGAGAATCCTAAGCAGGTTCTGTGCTGACAGGGGCTTGATCGCATGAACTGTGAGATCATGACCTGAGCCAAAATCAAGAGTCAGACGTTTAACCCACTGAGTCACCCAGGTGCCCCTCAAAATAATTATTTTAAATGTGTGTGATAAGGAACCTGGAGCTGTGGAGGGTACTGTTGGGGGTTCTTTGTTACTACTTAAGTATAACTGACATACAGTGTTGTATCGGTTTCAGGTGTATAGCATAGTAATTAGACACTTGTATACATTATGTAGGGATCACCAAGACAAGTGTAGCTGCCACCTGCCACCATATAAAATTATGACAATATACTGACTATATCCCCTATGTACTTTCAATCCCCGTTATTTACATGTTTTATAACTGGAAATTACAAGACATTTATATATTTTATAACTGGAAATTATAAAATACCTCACCATCCTCTCACCCACCTCTCCTCTGGCACCAACTTGTTCTCGGTATATATGAATCTGTTTCTGGGGTTTCTGTGCTTTGTCTGTGTGTTTATTTATTTAGTTTCTTAGATCCCACATATAAGTGAAGTCATATGGTATTTGTCTTCCTCTGACTTATTTCACTTAGCATAATACCCTCTGAGTCCATCTGTGTTGTCCCAAATGCCAACATTTCACTCCATTTGCATGGCTGAGTAATATTCCATTATATATATACCACATCTTCTTTTTTATTGTTTTAATGTTTATTTATTTTTTAGAGATACAGAGAGATAGAGCATGAATGGGAAAGGGACAAAGTGAGAGAAGGAGACACAGAATTGAAAGCAGGCTTCAGGCTCTGAGCTGTCAGCACAGAGCCCGGCATAGGGCTTGAACTCACGAGCCACGAAATCATGACCTGAGCCAAAGTCAGGCGCTTAACTGACTGTGCCACCCAGGTGCCCCTCACATCTTCCTTATGAATTCATCTATCATTGGACTCTTAGGTTGCTCCCATACCTTCACTATTATATACAATTCAGCAAAAAATATAGGGGTGCATTTATCTTTTTAAATCAGTATTTTCATATTCTTTGAAGAAATACAGTCGGGAAAATGCTAGACCATTTGGTCATTCTATTTTTAACTTTCTGAGAAACCTCCATACTGTTTTTCTTCGTGGTTGCACCCATTTACATTTCCACCAACAGTACACAAAAGTTCCCTTTTCACCACATCTTCTCCAATCCTTTTTGTCTTTTTGATACCAGCCATTCTGACTAATACCTGGACTAATCTTGAGGACCAAGATAATCTGAGTCTTCGAGGGGCAAGGACCATGATCAAAATGACAATAAACTGCACTAGGTGCCTGTATGCCAGTAGTTCTAGTCTCCACCCATGACTTCATTCTCCTTCCTGCTCTTCGAGAATTCTATGGGAAAGTTTAAACAAAAAGAGTCCCTTAATACTTTAGACCAACTGATGTTTAAGTATTTTAAGGTTCTCTCAGAGAATCTGATAAAAGCTACAAGGACCCAGAAACAAACAAACAAACAAAAGCATAGAATGTTGGATATATTGAGTTAAGTCTTAAGTTAACTCCTAACTACAGAACTATAAAACTATTAAGAGGAATTCAAAACCTTTTCTCAGTGATCCAAACAGACTAAGAGAATGTAGGTATAGATTTATTTACAATAAAGCTAAAAGCTAATTCGTTACTTTGTTTTTAACTATAGTTATATTTAATAAATGTGCTAAACACTAGATATCTCCTACCATGATCTTGCTTTAGTCTTCAAAATTATCTAATGATTATTTAGTAGAGTCAATTTCATGAGAAGTATCTATTTTGAAATAGGCAGTAACTTTCATAGGTAAATGTAAAATACAGTATAAATACATTTTTTTGTAACTCATTGTTTTATTCTATCTGATTTAAAAGACAACTGCATAAAGCAGCAATTACAAATCTTATTGATGGACATGTAATATATATGTATAAAATTTGTTTGACAATCACAACACATAAAAGGGGAGAAGAAATGGAGTTACACAGGAGTAAAATTTTGTATACTATTGAAATTAAGTTACTATTAAAAATCATCATAAAAGAAACAAGGGGATTAAAATGGATTCTACAGGGTCACCTGAGTAGCTTAGTTGGTTAAGCATCTGACTCAGTTTCAGCTTAGATCATGATCTCTTGGTTCATGAGTTCAATGTGCATCAGGTTCCGTGCTGACAGCATGAAGTTTGCCTGGGATTCTCTCTCTCCCTCTCTCTCTCCCTCTCTCTACCCCTTTCCCTACTTATTCTCTCTTTGAAATAAATAAACCTAAAACAATGTTTTTAAATAGCATTCTATAAAATACCTATTTAACACAAAAAAAGGCAGTGATGAGGAACTGAAAAAGAAAAATAGATAAAATATCAATGGTAGACATAAATCCTACTTTATCAATAATTACATTAAATGTAAATAAATTAAACACTACAATTAAAAGGCAGAGATTGGCAGAATGGATACAAAATATCAAACTACATACTGTCTGCAAGAGACACAATTTAGATTCCAAGACACAAATAAGGTTGAAAGTACAAGAATGAAAAAGATATACCATGCAAAGAGTCACCCAAAGAGAGCTGGAGTATCTGTATCAGACAAAGCAGACTTTAAGACAAAAAATGTTACTAAATGCAAAGCAGGGTATTGTAGAATGACAAATGGTCAATTTGTGAAGAAGATATAATAGAAACACTTATGCACCTAATGAAAATGTACAAAAATATATGAAACTAAAACTAACAGGATTGAAGAGAAGAACACAGAATTCAAAAATAATAGTTGAAATTCCAATACCTTATTTTCAATACTGGATAGAACTAGACAGAAAACCAATAAGGAAATAAAAGATCTGAACATGACTGTAAGCCAAGGAGTCCTACCACACATCTATAGTAGACTTCATTCAACAACAGCACACTACAATTCTTCTCAAGTAGATATAAAACATCATCCAGGATAGATAACATGTGAGCTATAAAATCAGCCTCAATAAATTTATTTTTCTCAGTTTTACTGAGATACAATTAGATATGTAACACTGTGTAAGGAAGGTGTGCAATTTCATGATTTGAATACATGTATATAGTGCAAAACGATTACCACGCTAAATTTAGTTAACATCCATCATCTCACAGTTACAGAATTTTTTATTATCATGAGAACTTTTAAGATCTACTTTTTTAACAACTTTCAATATAAAATACAGTATTGTAACTATGGTCATCAGGCTGTAACTTATTTACCTTACAATGGGAAGTTCTACCTTTGACCATCTTTA
>NC_043701.1:58866800-58880091 GCF_006229205.1 Suricata suricatta | reverse complement strand
TTTTTTTACAGAATCAGATTATACAGAATCCAGCCTTCTATGCTATACAACATCCCAAACAAGGAAGACATCTGTCTCTTGATGAAACACTTACAATATTTTAAAGTGGCTGATTTCTTTGAAATTTAAGTAAGCTATTTTAAACATAAGGGTATTTTTCAAGCATTCCATAAGGGTACTGTGCTTCACCTCTCTCCCTTCACTACACTGGAGATAAATTTATAAGTCATGAAAAAGTAGAAGGCTTATTTACCATATTACAACCCCGAAGTGGACCTAGGAGATCATAAATCACCAAAATTCTCAACCTACGTCCTTTCTCTAAGTCAATGTATTTTGCAAACTTAGCTGAGCTTTTGAATTACCAGAGGAACTTATTAAAAATGCATGTCTTATGTAAGAGATTCTGGTAAGTTTGTAACTAAGCCCAGGAATTTGCATTTTAACTCACCTCTTCCCCAGATATTCCTGGTGACACTTGAAGAAAACATTGGAATAGAGTTACTTGATTTCAGATTCATTTCATTCTCTATACATAACAAGAGCAATTCTGGGGGCACCTGGGTGCCTTAGTTGGCTGTGTCTGACTCTTGATTTCAGCTCAGGTCATGATCTCACAGTTTGTAGGATCAAGCCCTGCATCAGCTTCCAGAGTGATAGCATAGAACCTACTCAGGATTCTCTCTCTCCCTCTCTCTTTGCCTCTCTCTAGCTTGAGTGCCTGTACTCTCACTCTCATGCATGTGATATCTCTCTCTCTCTCTCTCTCTCCCTCCCTCAAAATAAATAAATAAACTTTAGAAAATGCCTTAAAAAAGCAGTAGCAATTACAAACCAATACAACTCCCCAGAAAAGCCCTTTCCTGTCCTAACCCACTGCTTTAGAATGCCAGTGGTTCACACAGCCACATGCATTTCCTAAAAGGGTTGGGGAGGGGCAGTTTATACATCATTTCCTAGAGATGCAGAGAAGAACCCACCAAGCAGAGAGGAGGCAGGAAATTCCTTTGTGACACAGAGGCAGGACCCTGGAACAGGATATTTTACTAGAGAAATACATAGGTTTAAGAGGCAAGTTTTCTTGGGGCACCTGGGTGGCTAAGTCAGTTAAGCGACCAACTTCAGTTCAGGTCATGATCTCATGATCCATTAGTTCGAGCCCCACATTGGGCTCTGTGCTGACACCTGAGAGCCTGGAGCCTGCTTCAGATTCCGTGTCTTTCCCTCTCTCTCTGTCCCTCCCCTGCTCATGCTCTGTTTCTCTCTGTCTCTCAAAAATAAATAAGCATTAAAAATTTAAAAAAAAGGAGGCAAGTTTTCTTATAACATGTCTCAAATATCGAGGAATTATAAGGTATACGAAAGGTGTTGTACAGCTCTAGGCTGTGCTACCACAAAACGGGAGATCCTTCCAACGCTTGGACTACCTATGTTAGTCAACTGCTAGCAACCATTATTAGGTAGAGGAAGAGGAAGTTGCTGCAAAAGATTCTCTTCCGAATTTGATTATTTCCAAGCTGCAAATCACCCCAAACGGATTATTCTTAACTTCAAGACCACTGCCTGTGAAATAATCACGTCAGTGCCCACAACATAATGAAGTCAATTTGGTGCCAGCCTCAACCATGCAGGTCCTCTCTGTCCTTTCTCTCTCTCCCTCTCTCTCTCATTAAATGCTGGGTATCCCCATGCAATCACACCTCTTGATCAAACCCTCTGTTTAAAAGACAAACTAATCTTTGTCGACGTGTAACCTTTCAGGGCTTTCATTTTTATTTTAAATTTCTGACGGTTTGAGGCAAAAGACCCTATAAATCCATGAAACAGACTGGGCTGGAGTTTACTGCCATTGTAGAAAAGCATCTTTGGGTGACTGTGTATGATCTACGTATGTATGTATAATTCAGAGAGCAAGTCAGCTCTGTTCCAGTGTCCTGCCTCTGTGTCATGAAGGAACTCTGCCCCACAAGAACCCTTCAATGTGTCAGGGTGAATATCTGATCACACACAAAACAAGGATTGCTATTACAGTAGGACCATGGCAGTTAGGGTCCACTTTGCCTCACTGAGTATGCAAATGGTAGAATAGGATCATTTATAAGACCAATGTGAACCCTTGATTCTGACTTCTATATGCCATAACTCTTATTCCGTATCTCTATGGAATGCGTCCTGACTCCTGTAATCACTGAAACATTATGCCGTTCCTCTTGCATAATATCACAACTCATCCTTCAGATCCGAGCTTAACATCTACCTTCTTCAGGTAGGTGCATCCAATCCTCTCACTCTAGGTGAGTTACCCACTTACATAAAAGACTGTTTTTTTCTCCTCACAGAATTTTTAATTACGATTTTTCATTAATAGATAAGTTGTTATTATGTTCAAAAGTTTATCCCTTGGGACGCCTGGGTGGCTCAGTCAGTTAAGCATCTGATGCTTGATTTGGGCTCAAGTCATGACATCGCAGTTTGTGAAATGGAGCCCCACATGGGCTCTGTGCTGACAATGCAGAGCCTGCTTGGGATTCTCTCTCTCCCTCTCTCTCTCTCTCTGACACTCTCTTTCTCAAAATAAAAAACTAAACTTTTTTTTGAAGTTTATCTCTCTACCAACTCCTGCTGGTCAATATGCTTAACCAGGATGGCCTTGTTGACTACTATATTATGAGTAACTACCAAGTGTCTTTCACACATTAGAGTCTTAATAAATGGCTCTACATGAATGAATGAATTCTCCCAGATTGACTTCACAATAGAATATGTCACTTTTAGAGTAAGTTTAGCATCCTTTACTCAGCATTAGGTACTATAACAAGAGTGCACTTACGTATGGGCCCATGTGTATTTTATTAAATTCTTAATTTAAACATGTATTCATTTATTGTGAGAGAGAGAGAGAGGGAGAGAGAGAGAGAGAGAGAAAGGGCCTGAACACATTAGCAGGGGAGGAGCAGAGAGAGGGGGGAGAGAAAGAATCCCAAGTGGGCTCCACACTCTGCGCAGAGCCCAATGACGGGCTCAATCTCATGACTGTGAGATCATGACCTGAGCTGAAATTAATAAGAGTCAGACACCCAAGTTCCTCTAATAAATTATTATAGGCATTTTTAAGATACAAAACAAAATATATGGCATCGATATATTCAGGTTCTTCCCAAGTACGAACTAAAATTTCAACTAAATAACTATATGACAATAAGTTGAAATGCTCAACCTGGGGGCTTTCTGGGTTGTGTACATCTGCTCTAAGCTGCTTTGGGGTAGTCAAAATTGATATATGCCAGTCACACAGCAAACACTTCAAAACTAAGATCTTACCCACAGCTTCTTCCAACATCGTTCCTAATAAGGAATTCACTCAATATGTATTCAGGAAATGAATCTACTAAAGTACTACACTTAAATTTAGACTTTGAATCAATAAGAATGAAGTTTCAGCATTTCTATATTAAAAGTTGGCCCGTGAATGTGTTCTCAAGCAACTGTGATTACTATCACTTTAATTTTGCATCATGCTATGCATATAGTCTTATTATATTTTTTCATGGGTAAATTTTTTAACTCTGTGATGATGGTACTTTCATTATGTAAATCTTAGCCATTATGGAGACTCTCCGGGAAATTATACCTAAACACAAGAGATCTTTACATGGGTTATCCCTTTCACAGAAGCCCACAGAGCCTTATTTCCTAAGAAGCTCTACTCACATGGCCCCTAGAAATCGCTAAAAAAAATTGTGTTTAAACAGTATGGTTGAAATTTTCAGACTTTAAAAAAGGAACAGGAACAGATTGTTTTTTAAGTACTCTCCCATCTCTACTCAACCCTTCCCAGAGTGCTTTGTAGTATTTTTCATTTGAAACCTAATCATAGATACACACACACACACACACACACACACACACACACACACGTGCACTCACACTCATCCACCCATCCCTGATTGGACTGAGGTGACCCAAAAGTCAAAATAAAGGAAAAAATACTGTAGGTCCTCTAGGGCAGTAACTTCAAACTGGAGTCTGAAGATCAATTCAGTATGCTCCCACAAGCATTTTTTTGGAAACGGAACATAGTGCAATGGAATGGAATGAATAATCAGTGCTTGATGACATCCAATCTTTCCTAACTTAGGAACCCTGGCATCATGGGAAATTTTGGAGTGGGGCAGCTATGTGTATATATGTGCAGGGGTATTTGGAAATGATAAGTCCATGGATTATATATGTGGAGCTCAGGCACACTGCAGCATAACGTGACCACAGTTAGCGATAACTTAGAAAGAAAGGCTTCCTGCCCCTGTCATTACTGTGGGAACCATAGTGGAAGTGCTCATCTGGGGGGGCAAGAATGACATCTGAATGCTGGATACCCTTTTGGGACCATTTTCCATAAGGCCGTAGTAAAAACCACTGACTCCTTTAGAGAGAGGGAACTCCCCCTAGGATTGCTGAATTTATCACGAGACAGAACCCCAGAGAGGAATAAGAGATTCTTACGATACAATGGATGAGATGTTGAAATCAGTTAATTTGAATATTCAAAGAAATGGGACCTCGTTTTATACCCCAAATAAAGTAGGCCATATTATTTTTATAAGTATCTTAGGTGTTTTAAGTTGTATTGGTCCATAGACAAGTTGACTTCTAAAGTATTACGTAGGAAATCTCACACATACACATGCCACACACACAATATGCTATCCTGTGAAAGAGAAAGGTAACTTTTACTAATGTTCAAGTCAGAGATCCTGTAGTTTTAATTCCCTATTGTATAGATTCCTGGAGAAAAAAGGATGCGTGGGTATTTGAGTGGGTATTTTTTGTTAAGGAAGGAAGGAAGGAAGGAAGGAAGGAAGGAAGGAAGGAAGGGAAAGAAAGAAGGAAGGAAGGAAGGAAGGAAGGAAAGAATGAACGAAAGAAAGTACAAAAGAAAGATGGAAGCCTTAATCCGTCAAGAATATCCTTGTGTTACATGAAATCTGGCAGTTTTTAATATTCTTAGAGAAAATTATCCTAGTGGAAGGGAAGGCATAAGCTTGCACAACGTAGAAGCAGGAAACAAGAAGGCTTCAGATGACCATGAAAGAGGAAACTCTGGATTGCCTCATGGACACAGTGCCCAAAGTGTCTTCAGATATAAATGTGGTCATAGAAGCCGCACGTCTATGAACAGGCCCCATGGATAGAATCTCCTGGGGACTCCTGGGTGGCTCAGTCAGTTGAGCATCCAACTCTTGATTTCAGCTCACTTCATGATCCCAGGGTCATGGGATTCAGCCTCACATCAGGCTCCATGCTGAGCGCAGAGCCTGTTTGAGATTCTCTCTCCCTCTTGCCCCTCTCCCCAACTTATATGCTCTCTCTCTCCCAAATTAAAAAACAAAACAAAACAAAAAAGGAATTTTCTCCTATTCTATTTACATCTAATGTACATATACACATGCACACAAGCACATGCACACAGAAACACCATCCACATGTTTCTCTGAGAACAAATCTAACAGTGGGCATCAGCAAGGCAGTAATTTAAAAAAACACAGAAATGTCATATAACTAGGTATAAGGGAGGAAATAACATGGTTTTTTTCTTGTCATATCACACAATCAACCACATGATTCTACCAATATTTGGCTGTTTAACTTACAAAAATGACAAGTTAGCTCAGTTCCACCTAATATTATTGTAGTTTTTACCATGTACAGAACCTAGAAGAGTAATTTATTTCATATACTACCTTCACAAAATTACAGAGAAAATGACAGTGATACACAGTGAAACCCTTATGATAATTTCACAGAAGACAGAAAAGAATAATGTGGAAGGAAGCTTTATAGGGGTGCAATATGAACAAACAAGAACACAGAAAGTTAAATCAATGCACCATCACTGAATACGTACCATTCACAAGACATGCAGTCCTTGTCCTCAAATACCTTCAATTTAGTTGGGAAGATACAATACATGGAAAACATTTCACCTAAGACTGTTATATAATTTTCACTTGGGGCAGACAAACTGGCCCAGAGAATACCAAACTGGACACTTCCTGAGAATTCAAAGAGTAAAAATTTAAATAAATAACTCCCTTATTAAAACAAAACACAAAGGGGGCGCCTCGGTGGCTCAGTCGGTTAAGAGTCTGGCTTCAGCTCAGGTCATGATCTCACGGTTTGTGGGTTCGAGCCCCGCATCCAGCTCCGTGCTGACAGCTAGCTCAGAGCCTGGAGCCTGCTTCCAATTCTGTGTCTCCCTCTCTCTCTGACCCTCCCCTGCTCGTGCTGTCTCTGTCTCTCAAAACTAAATAAAAAACATTAAAAAAAAAATTTTTAACACAAAGAAACAAAAACAATGCCTAAAAAATTCCATATTACAACATACCAAAAGTTTCCCTGCTCATAAGAATCATGTTAAAAAATATTTAAATGTTTAAAAATGTTTACAGTTCTCCACCAATTTAAATATTGCACAGAAGTCAAGGATAGCTAAGACCAAATAAATGCCACTGGATTTCACAGAAGGAAGAAGATGGACAAAAAATAAATCTCAGAGGGATTAAATATTTAAGTAGAAATATTTATGGAAAAACAGACAGATTGACTGCATTTATTTCCATCTCCCCCCAAAACCCAACAAAAATGATAGTACAGAAATAAAGATGGTATCAGCACACAATGACAAAAGCAAGGGAGGCATTTTTAGTAGATCAGAGAGTTTAGTACATTTTAGAGAAGCAGAAAAGAGGATGGAAGAATGGAGACAACTCAGCAATGAAGATAAAGGTAAAACAAAACAAAAGAAAAAACCCAAAATGCCTGTACAGAGCAACCACTGAAAAAGCAGCCAACTCTCACTGCACAGTCACACACACAAACACACTCAAGCTGAAAACTCAATGCAACTAAGTACTGTGTACAGTGAGTATCAAACACAACACTGATAACAGAGGACTATTTGAAAGTCTGGGAATATAGATGAGCCTTCAAGCCCTTCCTTGACCCCAACACTGGCAAGGAAAGACAAAGGATGGCAGATTTACAGCAAGCAGGCCTACAGGAAAAATCAGCCCAGATTACGGCAAAAGGGCAGAAGCCTCAAAATGGGGTACCCAGGGGTCCTTCAGTTGGAGAAAACAGAACAATTATATTATCATATATATTGAGCCTTTGATAATAATGTTGATGCGCAATAACAGACCTGATGAAGTAAGAATAATTCTAAATAGTTAATAGGAAAATAAGTAATTAAAAAAAAGCAATTATTAACTCCAGAGAAAACAAAAAGCTGAATGAAAAACTTAATCGTCATATAAAACTTCATAAAAATTTAAAACTTCAGTTAATCCAAGGGTACCATTAAGAAAGCAAAAAGGCAAACCACTTTCGGAAACAAAACACTTGTGAAATGTCTATTTTATAAGATTCATATCCTGAATATATAAATTAGTTCCTCAAATCAATAATAAAATGACAAGCAACCCAAATAAAAAACATAGACAAATGACTTTAACAGACACTTCACAAAAGAAGGCATCAAAGTTACCAATAAGTACATGTAAAGGTGTTTATCAGGGAAATGACAGTAAAGGAATTTAAAATAAAGGAATTTAGGGACACCTGGATGGCTCAGTTGGTTAAGCATCTGAGTTTGACTCCGGTCATGATCTCATGGTTTATGAGTTCGAGCCCTGCATCAGGCTCTGTGCTGACAGCTTGGAGCCTAGAACCTGCTTTGGATTCTGTGTCACCCTCTCTCTCTCTGCCCCTCCCCTGCTCATGCTTTATCACTGTCTCTTTCTCTTTCTCTCTCAAAAATTAGTAAACATTTAAAAAATTTTAAAGAAAACAAAAAAATAAAATAAAGGAATTTAAACAGATAAAGAACAAGAGAAGCACGATGGATGATGAGTATCTGGTAGAACAGAAATGTTCTAGAACTTGACCTGGGTGATAACTCTGCAGATATCCATACACATAAAAATTCCCCAAGTAAAGACTTGTATATTTTATTAAATAAAAATACACTTTTTTAAAAAATATAATCCTCAGCAACCAACACTTCTTGCCATAATATATGACTGAAGGATGTGAAAATAGAGATGAATGTAAGACAGCTAAATCTTTACCTATATTCACCGAATACGAAAAGACAGATCAAGAAGTAGTTATTTTATACAAGTATATTTCACAGAGATGTTGTGGTTAGTACCTCTGTGAAAACAAGACAAGGCTGAGGGACGAGGGCCTGCTACTTTTCACAATAAACTTTTTATATCATTTTATTATATTTGATTTTTTAAATTGCAAATATTAATTTGGCAGGAAACGTTTTTGCCAAATATTAAATTACAAATTACAAAATATATGACTATTTATATAAACATGGGGCAGACAAGTATGCCTCGGTGGATACGTTTTATTTTGCCAGTGGGACATTCTTTCCCCCTTCTATACTCTGATTTTCCTTCCTTCTCCACCAGCAGTCCATGCGGTCCAAGGGGAACTTCTCCAACCCAGCGGCAGTAGTAGTTTGTGACTCAGGACCAATCCAACCTATAGTCTGGTCCCTGGCCAGAGAGATATCTTTGTGAGAGATATCTCGCAGGGAGAAGCACAAGGCCCAACTTGGGCCAATGAGAGCTATACTGAGTTCTGTGTAAATGCTGAAGGAACAACATGCTCCTATCTAGAGCTGCTGACAGCCACCTTGCCACCTAAACAGGAGAACCTGCCCAAAAATGGGGCTGCCTGAATGAACAGCAAGGAGGAGAGATGGTTGAAAAGGCATGTGAGCCCTGATGTCTTGAACCCCAGTTCCAGGAGGTCTGGAGTTTGTCTACCCCTGCCTTTTTCATTAATTATAAGAGGCAGTATCACATAATGGGAAAGCACTGCATTGCCTGGGTTCAAACTTCGCATTTACTACTTACTAAATATTTGACCTTGGTATGTCACTTAACCTCTTCTTCATTTTTTTAAACTTTTTTTTATCTTTAAGAGAGAGAGAGAGAGAGAGAATGAGAGAGCAAGCGAGTACGCATGCAGGCACAAGGGGGGGAGGGGCAGAGAGAAGGAGAAAGAGAATCCAAAGCAGGCTCCAGGATCTGAGCTGTCAGCACAGAGCCCTACGAGGGGCTCAAGCCCACAAACTGTGAGATTGTGACCTAAGTCGGTTGAGCATCCGATTTCAGCCCAGGTACTGATCTCACAGTTACTGAGCTGGAGTCCACATCAGGCTTGCTGCTGTCAGCATGGAGCTTGCTTTGGATCCTCTGTCCCCGCTCTCTGCCCTCCTCTGGCATGCTCTCTCTCTCTCAAAAATAAACGTTAAACAAAAAAAATTTTTCATAAAATAGGGACAGAAATAACACCGATCTCATAGAATCAAACAAGTGAATGTATATAATACACACACGTGTATATTTACATAACATATGCATATGTATAAAAACACTTATAGTTTAATATAAATATATATTTATGTTAAAATATCATTTAGATTTGTATGTGCAAGAGCCATATTTTTATTTTTAGTAATTATATTCCCCTTTTTCCTTAAACCAGTTTGAAGTGAGTTTTCCACTTTTTACAAGAGCTAGGACCCAATTAATTCAACACCCAGGAGAGAAGCCATATGAAATCAATGGAGAAATTTAAGCAGTTATGCATAAAACATAAGCACAATATAAGCATAAACATTCTCTATGGCAGAAGAAAATCATCAAAAAATTAAAAAATAAATAAAAAAGGAAGAAACCATATTTATAACCTTTAGAATTGATAGTTTTTGCCCTTACACAGAACAGGGTGCAGATGCTAAACAAAGTGGGCAAAAATAGAAACACAATTCACAAATGAAAAAAAATAGAAATACAAAAAATAATGTTTGGTTTTTGACAATCAAAGGAAACAAACAAGAACTCATATTTTTCCAATGACGTAGCTATAGATTATTTTAAATTTTATTTTCCAGTGTTGGCAAGTGTCTCACACCTCCAGTGAGAATGTTAATGGACACAATGATTCAGAAAGGCAATCTACCTATAATAAAAATCAGCAAACCTTTGACACAGTAATTCTTCTAGGAATGTATCTAAGGAAATACTTCAGGGTGTACGCAAACATTTTAACTACAAGTTTACCCCTGATTTGTATTTATATACAGAAATATTGGAAACTGAATATCCAAAAACTAGGAGATACATTAAAATCCATGAATTCCAGGGGCGCCTGGGTGGCTCAGTCGCTTCAACTTCTGACTTCAGCTCAGGTCATGATCTCACAGCTAATAAGTTTAAGCCCTGCGACAGGCTCTGTGCTGACAGCTCAGACCCTGGAGAGTGTTCTAGATTCTGTGTCTCCATGTCTCTCTGCCCCTTCTCTGCTCAGGCTCTGTTTCTCTTTCTCTCTCTCTCTCTCTCAAAAAACAAAACATTTAAAAAAAAATTTTAATCCATGCATTCCAATACTGTTCAGTCATTTAAAATGTTGATGGAGGGATGCCTGGGCAACTCAGTCAGTTGAGCATCCAACTTCAGCTCAGATCGTGATCTCACGTGGGTTCCAGCCCTGCATCGGGCTCTGTGCTGACAGCTCAGAGCCTGGAGCCTGCTTCAGATTCTGTGTCTCCCCCGCTCTCTGCCCTTCTCATGCTCATGCTCTGTCCCTCTCCGTTTCTCAATAATAAATAAATGTTAAAAAAAATCTTTTTAATAAATAAATAAAATGTTGATGAAAAATATGTACATCCAGAAGAATGTTCATGATTATTAAATGAAATAAGCAGGTGAAAAAACTCTGGGATGAGCCTGTTTTTGTTACAAATATAGACCTGTAAATATGGGAAAAGATCTATTAGACTACATATCAAATGACAGTGAAATTTCTGGGTGGTAGAAATATGACTGTCCTAATTTGTTCATTTTATTTCTCACTTATATATATTTCATTCTTTTTCCACTGAACCTTCACAGACCTTCAATTAAGAAAATGCATTTTGGGAATGCCTGGGTAGCTAGTTAACCATCCAACTTCAGCTCAGGTCATTATCTCGCGGTCCATGGGTTCAAGCCCCACATAGGGCTCTGTGTTGATGGCCCAGAGCCCGGAGCCTGCTTCCGATTCTGTGTCTCCCTCTCTCTCTGGCCGTCCCCAGCTTGTGCTCTGTTTCTCTCTGTCTCTCCAAAATAAATAAGTGGAGTTTTGTTATGTATTTTAAATTCATTAAAAAAATTTTAAGGCGCCTCTAAGAGTAGCTTCTGTCGTGCATTTGGAGTCAAAATGCGTCCAACTGTCAGGTTAGCACAGAGGATGAGAAACCCAAGCAAGGAGATTCTCTCTGGAGACAATTTGGTTGTAAAAACAAAAAGCCAGAGTCTCAAGAACACATGACGTATACAGATACTACGATGGAGTATCTGTGCACCACAGAAAAAGAATGGTCCAAAGACATAAAAGGAAGGAATCTCTGGGGGAAATGTCTAATGCCTTCAGCAGCCACTTACTGTGTTTTCCAGCCTCCAGTAGCTTCTGTTTAGGCTTGGCTGGGCTACCTCACCTGGATTCCCACATCCCATTTCTGGCTCAAGAAAGAAGCAGAACTTACCTACAGCGGAAACCATACTCTCAAGACTTTGGGTGTCTTAAAGCCCCAAATGTGGTGCAGCAGGAACTTTTCATCAGCACTTCCCCCAGGGAAGAAAACAGGGTAGCGGACTCCCTATACAAGCCTCCCGTAGACCTCCCCTCCCATGGAAAAATAACCACTATCCAGAACTGCAATCATAATACACACTTGACCTTAATAATGATGAAGTGAGTTTTCAACAATTCATAAGGGCTTGCATGCTCTGTAAAACAGATTACAATATCTTTTCATTTATTTTTAGCGTATTAACAGCTGGTGACCTAGATTAAGAAATAATTTAATATGTGAAAAGGTGCACTGTATCACTAAATTCTTTCACAGATGGAAAGCAGACTCGGTAAAAAGCTTCGGACCAAAGATTCAAGTAATTAGCTGGAAGTGGAGAGCGGGGAGAGGAATACCTACAAGTGGGTAAAGCGAAGCGTGGAAAAACCATGACAAACCCGGGCTGGGATCCTGGCAGATCCATAGCTACTTTCTGGACAAGTTACCAACCAGGGACTGGAAGAGGCCAGGAAGCCCTGCTAATGCAGCTGCTGAAGGAGCGGCAGGAGGTGGTTCTCTAGGCTCAGGATGAGCTTGGGTAGATATTAAAAGAAATACAATCCTCTTACTGCTCTGGGAGTGTGCGTGTGTGGAGGGCGGGACTAGTGGCAGCCACAGAGCCTCTGGGCCTGGGGACAGGCCAAGGGACCAGTGCCCCCGGCAGCTCAGTTCCTCCAGGTGAGTGGAAACCCGGAAAGCAGAACCTGAGCCAGGGTCTGAAGAGGGAAATACACGGTCATTTTGAGCAACGCGGCAAATCTGACTTCCAGTAAGAGAGGCAAACACTAAACACCCAGAATCCCAGGAACGGAAAATACTGCCACATGAAAGGGACCACCGCTCCACTGCTAAAAACCGTGGGGCTCAGTTAGCAGGCGTTCATTTTCAAGTAGGGTGCTTATGCTACAATATGAATGCCTTTTGGCTGGAGACATAAATGAAGACCCCGGTGCTAGTAAGGTCTTGATGACAAGCAGTGCTAGAGGGGCTGGGCGAGCCCATCGCCTGCCACGATACCGCAACTGCACAGGGCTGCCCTTGGTATAAACCTGGGATTCATCTGCGCCCATCTCTGGAAACGGAAAATAAATTATGGAGGGGCCAATTTGCTGAGGAGTTCGTAAAACACGAGGGAACCCAGACTGGGCGTGCAATGTGGATTTTCTTAAATGCAATAAAACGCCCTCCTTTGTGCAGAAATGTGCAAAGAACTGTTAGGTTCAGGTCACATTTATTTCTGACCTTACCGAGGACACTGGCGTCCAAACGGGAAACACAGGGAGAGAGACCTCCCAAAAAAGACAGAAAAAGAAAAGTCTGTGTCTAGAGCTCTATTTTGAACTCGAGGATTCACTCGACAGCACTGTATTAAAGCCATTTGGTTTTCCGAGATGAGCCCGATCGATCCGTACAGATTTGGTGGGGTGGCCTCTGCGCTGCGCCAGCCGCTTCTGCCGCACTCAGGTCCCCAGGAGACCCCCCGGAGGGAGGACCGCTGCCGCAATCTCCCGCCCGGACCCGCGGGCCAGCGGCGAGCGGGCGGCCGCGGGCGGGGAGATGCGCCCAGCTCCGGGAACCGCGGGCCGGGCCGCCGCA
>NC_043701.1:58825325-58866700 GCF_006229205.1 Suricata suricatta | reverse complement strand
CCGCCGCCCGCCGCCCGCTCTGACCTTTTCCTGCGCGCGGTTGAGCCGCTTCTGCACGTTCTTGGCGAAGATGCCCGTCTTGATGTCGGCCATGGCTGCGGGTCCGGGAGGCTGCGAGGAGCGGAGCGGGCGGCGGGCCGGCGGCGGCGAGGACGAGCGGGAGCGCAGGAGGAGGAGGAGAAGGAGGAGCGGGAGCGCCGGAGGAGGAGCGGGAGGGGCGGCGAGGAGCAGCCGAGGAGCGCCGGCGGGGCTGAGGGAGGGGCGCAGCGCTAGGCACCGGCTTAAAGCGACAGAGCGCTGGCGGGACGCGCGGGACCCGGCTGCGGGGTGGGGCGGGGCGGCGCGGCGCAGAGAGAAAAAGAGAGGGAGGGAGCCCGAAGTCCAAATGCCCCGCGAGTGCCCGCGGTGGTGGGAGAGGAGGTCGGGAAGGGAAAGGGGACGGAGCCGAACAGCAGTGCCAGGGCCCCGAGGCAGCTCCGGGGTTCCTTCGAGGCGTTGTTTGCTTTGGGGGAGGCTGAGTGGGGCCCGATTCTTTCCAGCAAACAAACAAACAAACAAACAAAGCCAAGAAAAAGAGGCTCAGGGGAGGGGGGCGGGACTGGGGAAGCCGGGATGAGAGGTGCTCTGACGTGAAGGCGGGGGATGGGCTCGTCCAGAGAGTGCACCCCTCCCTAGCTGTGTGTTCCAGAAAGCCGGGTCTCGCCCTGCCCTCAGGAGGCTCCCAGCCCGAAGAAAGTTGACCAGGGAAACCAAGTCAGTCCAGGGATTACTGCTGCGGTGGAGAGGAAAGCAATGTCCACACCTGCTCAAACTTTTAAGATGCGCTTTGGGGCCCGAGGTAGGGAGGCTCCATGTTAATAAGGGGCAGTTCCGTTAAGTCCCCTTAGGCAAGGTGCTGTGTTTGGGTGATTTGTTTAATCGTCCCCCCTGAGCCGATAGCCTGGCACAGACGCCTAGTTCCCCGGAAGTGTTGTATGTTAGAGCCAGATCCTTTACTGCCTCACATCCACATGGCAAGCCCCAGGCCTCTTGCCCTGTCGCTTCCTGCGAACCTTCTGGCAACCTTCACGGGGATTCACCAACCTCAGTATGCTTAGCAGAAGGAAGAATAACAGGGGTACATTTGTCATATACTTTACACAGAACTCTTGAAGGCCCTGACCAGTGGTGAAACTATTCATGGTCACTTCTCTCTGAGTGTGAGACAGTATGGTGGGTAGCCCAGTAAGCAGATCAGAGATAATCAGGCAGCTGAATCCGGTTGAATCTAAGTGAGTATCTCACCGCACCTCTGAGAAGGACTGTCACCTGTGGAGCACCCTTGTGAATTCACTCCTTGGGAGGTCCCCCCACCTTGACTGTAGAATAGTGCTGTGACTGGCTTTTTGCCAATAAAATACAGTAAAAGTACACAGGGCCTGAGCCCAGTTCCAGCCTGAGCCTGGAGAAGCCAAGTGGGTTTGGCGCTCTGAGGAGCCCTGTGCCACCATGTAGAATTTCTCCCTGCTGCAAAAAGCCTCATGGAGAGCCCACGTGGAAAGGGAGGCACCTTGGCCTCCTCTGACCTGCTGACTGAAGGCAGCCACACAATCATCATCCATAAGACCACCAGAAGAACCGACCGGCTGATCCCAGCAGAGCGCAGCATGGTAAGTAAACAAAAGGATAGTGGTTTGCAGCCACTAACGTGTGCAGGGGTTTATTACTGAAATATCCAGCCTGTTCACTTGGCTCTTATTTCCCCAGGATGATTAGTCGTCCCAGTTTGTGTGGGCATGAATGCGATTCCAGGATACAGGACTTCTAGTTCTAACGCCCCAAAATTCCTGGGTAAGCCTGGATGAATGGTTCACCCTACTCCCAATATCCGAAGTAAACAGGAGTTTCCTTCAGAAAGAAGCAAAAAGAAAATCCCTCTCTTGGTCAACACGCAGTAGAAGAGACTATCCAGGGGCACCTGGGAGGCTCCATAGGTTAAGCATCCAACTTTGGTTCAGGTCATGATCTCAGGGTTTGAGCCTGGCATCAGGCTCTATGCTGACAGCTCATAGCCTATTTCAGATTCTGTGTCTTACCTCTCTCTACCCCTCCCCCACTCTCTCCCTCTCTCTCAAAAACCAACCAACCAACCAACCAACATTAAAAAAGAAAAGGAAAGAAAAGTCTGCCCAGAAGACAGAAATTGAGTCAGGACTGTAAAACAGGGGGCTTCAGAACCTTAGCTCTGCCCTGAGATCTTGTCTTAAGGATACCAGCCTCAGAATGCTGGAATACACCAGAGTGTTCTGGAGCATATCAGTCTGTGGCACTTTATACTATGAGCCCCAAAGCCCTTCTGTCTCCAAGGTGACTCCTAGAGCTATGGCCACCAGCACAGCACCTTGGACCATAGTGTGGGGATCCCTGGACCCCACCCTCCTTCTCCACAGTGTTCCCCCACTACAAGCCTGCACTTCAGCCAAGCCCCTGGTTAAGGAAACCAATTTAGGGGTGCCTGGGTGGCTCAGTTGGTTAAGCATCTGGCTTCGGTTCAGGTCATGATCTCACAATTCGTGGGTTCGAGCCCCGTGTCAGGCTCTGTGCTGACAGCTAGCTCAGAGCCTGGAGCCTGCTTCAGATTCTGTATCTCCCTCTCTCTCTGACCCTCCCCTGCTCGCACTGTCTCTCTCTGTCTCTCAAAAATAAATAAAAAACATTAAACATTTAAAAAAGGAGGCCAATCCAGGGTCTTAATAGGATTTTATGTGTAGGAAGCCTGGACTAAGCATTGTGTTCTTCCAAATCTTGCCTGCCTACTTCCCTGCAGTAGAGCCTCCTTTCTCCCAGAGTCCATCTGACCTTCTAAGGTTCTCACATCTCAAAATCCCCTCACTCCACCACTCTTCTCTAAAGCCCCCCAACATGCTGCTGTCTCAAGCCAGCTCCCAGGAATCAGGCAGGTTGCATGATGATGGTGGGAATAGTCCCTGTAAGAACTGCTTTCCATGTTACTGCTGTAGTTCAACATTACTGGGCTTACACGGGCTAGTCTAGGACACAGTTTTTCATGGATTGAGTTGCGTCCCTGTGATATTGTCATTTATAAGAAGAGGTATTACATTTGGTCATTGTCCGTGTTTCTGGAACAGAGCTCCTAAAACCCTTGGAATTCCCCCAAGTGATTGGAGCAGTGAAGGCCTCTGGCTGTTCCAAAGCAAGCCCCCCGTCAACCACACCTGAATGTCTGTTAATAAGGGAGCTTTGGGGGCGCCTGGGTGGCTCAGTTGGTTGGGCCTCCGACTTCGGCTCAGGTCAGATCTCACATTCGTGGGTTCGAGCCCCGCGTCGGGCTCTGTGCTGACGGCTAGCTCGGAGCCTGGAGCCTGCTTCTGGTTCTGTGTCTCCCTCTCTCTCTCTGCCCCTCCCCCTCTCATGCTCTGTCTCTCTCTGTATCAAAAATAAATAAAACACTAAAAATATTTTTAAAAAATTAAAAAAAAATAAGGGAGCTTTGGAAAACTCTTAAGGATGAGGGCTGGTCTCCAGGAACCCAACCATTTGATTAGCATATTGGAACTTTCAACCCTCCACCCCTACAATCTCCCCTGCTGCGGAGGGGAGGAAAGCCGGAGAGTGGGCTAGGTCACCTATGGCCGATGATTTAACCATCTGTGCCTATGTAATGAAGCCTCCATAAAAACTGAAAAGGACTAGATCCAGAGACCTTCTGGGCTGGTGAACACAGGGAGGCTCTAGGAGAGTGGCAGGCCTGGAGGGACAAGAAGGTTCTGCACTGCTCCCCACATACCTTGTCCTGTGCAGCCCTCCCATCGGCCGTTCCTGTGTTATATCTTTTTATAATAAACCAATGATCTTGTAGGAAAATGTTTCTCTACGTTCTGTGAGATGATGTAGCAAATTGATTGAATCCAAGGAGGGGGATATGGGAACCTATGATTTATAGTAAACCCTTGGATTGTAAGTAACTTCTGCAAGTGTTCCGCAAGACAAGCAAATATTTCTAATAAATTTTAACTTGCTAAACAGGTGATGTCTTGCAACCCGAGTAGTATGTGATGCCGAACGTCACATGACCACAACTGAGCCAATGGTTCTTCTCTCTGTCTCTGTCTCTCTGTCTCTCTTTCTCTGTGGGATTGTGGGTGATCGTCTCCCATGCTCAGATGTTTGGTCTCAGGCCACAGTGTTTGGCAGAAATCAGTGATTTTTCAGAACATTGGAAGGTGCTCACAACTGGCATTAGTGTATTTTTTGTCACTTCAAAGCACCTATGGACAGTCCTTTGCTTTTCCATACAAGAGCAAGCTTAGGAATGCGTTGCTTCATTCTAGGTCAGGCTGCCTGCAAATATAGACCCTTCCCTCTGCTTCCTTATTGCCATTAAATGCAGTATGTACCAAGAGTGTATTAACACTGTACAGTAGTTAGCACGCATGCGAGCATATACAATGGCCCCCGTGCAGAAAAAGATTCCATTGAGCAATAGATAGCAGTGATTCTGTTAATGACGTGAAAGTCGTCCTACACAATAACCCTCCTCTCTCTTGTCTCCTTCACACCAGCCACGAAGGTTTCCAGAGGTAAGTGCACATTAATTTATTTTTCTTTATATTTTATTCTTTATTATTTTATATTACAGTATTATAACCATTTTTATATGAATATTTTGGAGTTGTGAAACCAATCATCTGAGTTTCTATTATTTCTTATGGGGAAATTTGCTTTGATATACAAATACTTTGGATTACAAGCCTATTTCTGGAACGAATTATGCTGGCAAAGTAAGGTTTTACTGTATTTATAAACAGTTGGTCAGTAGTACAGGTGACATCCTGGACTTGTACCTGGTGTCTGAAGTTGGGGGTGGGGGAGGGTGCAGTCTTGTGGAACTGAAGCCTTACTCTGTGGGATTCGATGCCAAGTCCAGGTAGATGGTGTCAGGACTGAATGGAATCATAGGACACCCAGCTAGTGTTTCAGAATTGCATGGTAAGGGAACCTGAGCCCTCCTCCCACATGTGGTGGCCAGAAGTATAGGAAAGAGACACACAGGAGGAATTTTTTCCCAGTTCCCACAATAGATGAAGTCATAACCCCTGCTACCTGTGAATATGACCTTGTTTAGAAATAGGGGCCCTACAGTTATAATTGAGCTATAAATTAAGATGAGGTCAAACTGGAGTAGGGTGGGCCCTTAATCCAATATAACTGTTGTCTTTATAAAGAGAGGAGAGGAAGTGCAGCCACAGACACACACCCAGAGAGGAGAATGCCCTGTGCAGACAGGGCACCGTGAAGCTGGGAGCAGAGATTGAAGTAACAAAGCCACACGCAAGGGACCCCAAGGACTCCCAGCAGTGCAGAGGCAGGGAGAGGGGCCATGACCCTGTTCACACCTTGATGGGGGACCCCTAACCTCCAGAATGCAGAGAACGACTTGTTGTTTCGAGCCGCAGAGGTTGTGTTACTTTGTTAGAGCAAGCCTAAGAAAGTCATACAGAATCCAGCCTCTTTCTTCATACCAGCCTGCATCTTGGGAAAATGTATCCCCTAGTCCAAGTAACCGACAAGCACAAGCAACAAACAGATTTCCAAAGGCAGAGATTTTCATTAGTTGGAACAGTCTGTGTTCATCTGTTGCTTTCTTCTGAAACAATGTATTTTAATAAGTGTCTGATCTGCTCCTATTCTCCTTATTTCAGTAAAAAAAGCAGTGGCTTTTGAGGGAGCCCAACACAGGTTGGGTGCTTTGGACGCAGGGGCTGAGTGTGGGGTGCAGGCTGTGAGAGGTAGGAGGGAGAAGAGTTGGCAGAGGAGAAAGTCCAGAGGCCTGGCAGGCCTGATGAAACTGTGACCAATCTGAAAGGGGTTCTGTCTGTCGTGACCATAGTCTGTGTCTCTGGTTGTCAGGGGCTAGGCCATAACCCCCCTGCCCACCAGTCACCCTACAAGGGGTGTGAATGGGGCCAAGCATTTCTCTGCCTGGGGTCTGTATTTCCTCCAAGAGAGGCAGCAAGCCTTCTTGAAAGGGGGATCTGGGCAGCAGACCCCACTCCTACTCTCTGTGGTGCAGATACAGAGCTACTGGCATTAGGCTCATGTGCCTCAGTCTCTCCAAAATACCATTTTCTGTTTCTTCAGCTCCCCATGTTCTCACGCCCCTTATGGGCACTGAGATACCAGAAGTTCTGAAAGCCCAGACTTTTACATTTTTTTTTAATGTCCTTATTTTATTTTGAGAGACAGAGCAGAGAGCAAGTGGGGGAGGGGCAGAGAGAGAGGGAGACACAGAATCTGAGCAGGCTCCAGGCTCTGAGCTGTCATCTCAGAGCCCCATGTGGGGCTCAAACCCACGGACTGTGAGATCATGACCTGAGCCGAAGTCAGACGCTTAACCGACTGAGCCACCCAGGGGCCCCCAGACTTTTACATTTAAATTTTTTTAATGTTTTATTTATTTTTGATACAGAGAGAGACAGAGCATGAGAGGGGGAGGGGCAGAGAGAGAAGGAGACACAGAAACAGAAGCAGGCTCCAGGCTCTGAGCTAGCTGTCAGCACAGAGCCTGACGCGGGGCTAGAACCCAGGAACGTGAGATCTGACCTTAGCTGAAGTCGGAGGCTTAACTGACTGAGCCACCCAGGCGCCCCAGAACTTTTACATTTAAACATGGTCCATTTGTCCTTAACTGATGGAGTCAGTTATAATCATCTACGTTGTCAGATTTCTCTACTCTGAAGCTACCATTTTCCCACTTGTAATAAATAAGAAACTTGTAGGTAGATACTCTGAGACGATATGAAAGTATCGTGTCCTGTCACACTCTCGCTCCCCCAATGTGGCATGCACGAGGATTCTTGCCTAAATCTGTCTTTACTAAGATGATTTTTAAGTGGTGATTTTCTAATTCCATCCATGCTACTGTGTTTATTAATCAGCATTCAACTCTATGGAACAACTTACCTTTTCTTCGCAGGTATTATTATTGTCAGTGTGGACTCATGGATTAGTGATTTACTCACTCTGGTACTGTTCTTGTTCACCTTAATGCTCAATTTTCCCAGTCTTGGCCAGTGAAAGGCCTTGCATTTTTTTTTTCTCATATACCCTCATCATCCTTTTGGCACTTATTTTCTGGCATAATAAGATGTTCTCAGCTCATCTTGTATTTTCCAGGCTTTAAATAAGCCATTTCTCCATGAACTCCTGGTTCATTTCTGTGGAGAATTATATTTAGAAATGAAGGTGGGCTCAGGCTCTGCTCATTGCAACTGAAAATCTGAGTGTCACTGAAATAATAAATTCAGACCAATGCCTCTAATTTGAATCCAACCAAAGTTTTTGCTTGCCTTCACCCCACTCCATATTTCTGTCTCCTAATTTCCATATTGCTCTGGCTCCCAAAAACCTCACTATAGTCCCTCATTTGCTCAATTCTGCAATACTCACAAAATGATTTCATAATGTTCATATCACTACAATAAATAAACCTACTGAAAGGAGTCTAGGTTTGTTTACATTTCTTTCTTTAGATTGAAGTCAAAGTACTATGTTCAAAACTTATTTGGGGTACTGGCATAAAGACAGACATACAGACCAATGAAATAGAAGAGAGAGCCCAGAAATAAACCTTCATATATATGGTCACATGATTTTCAAGAAGAGGATCAAAGCCATTTAATGAAGAAATGTCTTTGTCTCTTCAACAAAGGACAGCTAGGAAATCTGGGTATTGATATGCAAATAAATTAAGTTGCACTCTTACTTTATACCATATACAAAATGGGTCAAAGACCTAAATGTATAACCCCCAAACTACAACACTTTTATAAGAAAATATGAGAGGAAAGCTTTGTGATACTGGGTTTGGCAATGATTTCTTGGATCTCACTAAAATCATGGCTCATTTGTTCCTGTTTTCCTTTAGTTTGAGATTTTTCTCTCATCCTTGTTAACGTTATTGGATCTGTATAACATTAGTATGAATTCAGAAGTCAAAATTGTGTAGAAAAGTATACTCAGGAAAGAGGCATCCCTTTGCCTGTCCCTACACTTTCTTCATCTCCATTTCTGTGGGTAACCAGTTCATTAGTTTTATCTTTCTTCTATTTATTTTTTCAAAATTATACAGATATGTATAGCTTTTAAATTTTCTTCTACTTTAAAAAAAAGTTTATTTACTTATTTTGAGAGAGAGAGAGAGAGGGCATGGAGGGGCAGAGAGAGAGAGTCCCAAGCAGACTCTGCACAGTCAGTTCAGAGCCCGATATGGAGCTCGAACTCACAAACTGCGAGCATGACCTGAGATGAAATCAGAGTTGGGCACTCACCCGACTGAGCCCCCCAGGCGCCCCCGTTTCTTCTACTTTTTATAAATGGGTGGCACACTACATGCATTCTTTTGCATTAAAATATATTCTCAGAACTATTTCCTTTCAGTTTATAGAAATTTTCCTCATTTTTTTTTACTGGTTCATAATTCTCTCTAGTATGTATTTCCCATAGTTTACTTATCCAACAATTATTGTCCTAATTTATCTTGATGCTCAAATTATCCCAGACTTAGCCATTGAAAGCAGTCTCATGCATTTGAGCATTTAAGTAATTGGCAATATTTTGTAATTACAAATAGTGCTGCAATGAATCACTTTTGCATATGAATAACTCTTTGCATATGTATTTTCATGTTGTTCAAAGTGTATCTTCAGGAAAATATTCCTAGACATGAAATCTATAAGTCAAAGAATACATGCATACTTAGTTTTATTCAGTACTTTCAAATTATTTTCCTTAGGATAGTACTTTTTTCATTCTAATCAGCAAGGTATAAAAGTGCCTGTTCCCCCACAGTCTTGCTAATTTTATCAAGTCTTTGGATTTTTTTTCAATATAAGGGATAAGTGGAAAATTGAAGGAATTGTAAAGCTGAAATAAATGAAAGAGTATTTTTCAAATTTCCCTCTAATGTTAAGATAAGAGACTATGAAATTTGTGTCACTAATTCCAATATCTGGGTCATCTGCATCTATAGGTCTGATTCTATCAATGTTTGTGTTTTTAAAATTTTTTTACATTTATTTATTTATTTTGAGAGAGAAAGAGTAGGGGAGAGGGAGAGAGAGAGAATCCCATGCAGGCTCTGCATGATCAGTGCACCACCCAATGAAGGCCTCAAGCCCACAAACCATGAGATGAAATCAAGAGTTGGATGCTTAACTGACTGAGCCACTCAGGCGCCCCTCAATGTTTGGTTTTTTTTAAAAATCTAGGCTATAAATCATGTCTCTTGGTTGCACTTTATGACAGACATTGTGTGTAAATGAGTAGACATGAAGCAAATAATCTTTCGCCCGAGAATGGCATATACCCTTTCCTGTTAGGCAGCTAAGGTTAGGAGATGATTTCTTTGATCTTATGGGGAGTTAAGTTGGGTAGGGAATCAGGAGCAGTTTCAGGTGGTTTGTTTACCTGTGGTCTTCTTGAGAATGAAGTCAACTGCCTCTCTCCAGCAGGGCCTTGCAAGTGATTCACTAGAATACTGTAAGACCTTGAGATCTCTCTCTGCTTCCCAGCTTCTTGCACCACAAAGGGGCTGACCTCTGATCTCACTGGGAGCTGAGCCGTAGTAGCTGGGGTTTAGTTTTAGTCATCTTCTAGTTTCAAGCGTTTTGAGGTGGTGTCAGGCCCCTCCAGCCTGTGACACAGGCACAATGAGACTAAGAGTTACCTCTGTCTTCCAGCGCCATCTCCAGCCACCATTAGTTCAGAAAAGGAGGGAGAGATTGTTGAGTGTGGAGGGCTAGATTTACGTTGGAGATTTGCATTAGCTTTCTATGGCTACTTTAACAAATTACCAGAGATCTGGCAGCTTAAAACAGCACAAATGTATTACCTAATGGTTCTGTAGATCAGAAGTCTGACACAGACTCCAGTGTACTAAGATCAAAGTGTCAGCTGTGTGCATTCCTTTCTAGAGGCTCTAGGAGAGAATCCAATTCTTTGTCTTTTCCAGCTTCCAGAATTCCATTCCTTAGTTTATGGCTTCTTTCTCCATCATGACAGTCAGTAATTTCAATCCCAATCCTTCGCTTCCCAGGCTGCCATCTGTCTAGTTCTTTTTTCCAACTCCTTCTTTTACTTTTAAGGACACTTGTGATTACATTGAGTACATTAAAATAATCCAGGATAATCTCTCCATCTTAAAGCTAACTGATTAGTGACCTCAATCCCATTGGCTATCTTCACTCCCCTTTGGCATGTGACCTGACATATTCACAGAGACTAGGAATGAGGACGTGGATGTCTTTGAGGGGCCATTAATTGCCAGCCACGGGTCTTTTGCAGATTCCGTTCTATCAGCCAGCTTGTATTAAACATTCAGTTGATTTCCTATAGTGGAAAAGTTGGTTTGACTACAGCAAACCCTCCACTACCCATGCCACAGGCTAGGTTCTCAGGGAGGACAGAGCTCAGTGTGCAGGCTTTTTACAGGATGTGCCCCTGAGGGTCAGTACCTATGAAAGGAAGTATGTTAGTTTGCTGGGGCTTCCATAACAAATTTCCACAAACTAGGTGACTTGAAACAAGGAAATTTTATTCTTTCATATTTCTGGACAGCAGAAGTCTGAAATCAAGGTGTTGGCAGGTCCCTGCCCTAAACCAACAGGTTTTTGGGGTAGCAAAGGAGGTTCTATTCCTTGCCTCTTCTAGCTCCTAGTGGCTATTGACATTTTTTGGCCGATAGCTGTTCACTCCAATCTCTGCCTCTAACTATAGGGCCTTCTCCCCTTCTCTGCATGTTTTTCTCCTCTATGTCACTTATAAAGACACCATTCATTAAATCTAGAGCCCACCCAATAATCCACGATGAACCCATCTTGAATCCTTACCTTAGTACATCTGCAAAGACCATTTTTACAAATAGGTTAGCATTCAGAGGTTCTGGGGATTAGGCAATGGACATCTCATTGCGAGTACCAGAGGGTAGGAAGCAGGATTCGACGTGGGAGGAGGCTGAGCTGCGATGCATGTCCCACCGCCTCAACAAGCCACACGGAAAGCTCTCCTGCATGGTCCCTCAGGTTTCTCCTGCCTTGTGAAGAAATGTCCAGATCTTTATCTCATGCCTTAACTATGCATAAAATGTGGGCTTCCCCTGGAAGGGTATGGTGACTCTCTGTAACTGAGGTCATCCCTAAAGGTCTTGCTGCACCTCCAGCAATGGGGACAACAGTCCTTCTTTTAAAGGGAATCTGGATGTTGCATCTCCTGTGCAGCTCTGCTCCACTGCTTCATTTGCCTTTGGGGAGTAGCTCTTCTGAGCATGTGTCATTGTGATAGTAACATGCACCAGCCTTCTACCCCAGCTTCCGTTGTTCCAGACCATTGTCTTCCCCTTGATCTCATGATCTCAGTCTTCGAGGAGACCACCAGTGAGTTTCTTAGTGATGTCACTGCACTCCTGATGACTGTGGCACCTGGTGGGTTTTCCAGGCCTTCCCATCAAAAATGATCATTGAGCTTTTGGCCTTATGTAGTATATCCATTCCAGCTTACCCACTTCCAGGATCTTTTATCCTTCCCCCTGCTGCCTTCCATAGTAATTCTGGGGGTTTTTTTCCTCACTTAGGCCATTACTTTTTCCAAAGCTTCTAGGAGTCATTCCACTAATCAGGTTGGAGTCTTTGCCAGGGTGTTAAACCCTGTATCTTGGGAGAGCACAAAAAAATTTATAAAACTTCCCTTATCCAATATGAAGTTCTGGGTCCCCTTTATCAACCACATTCAGCATCCATACCCACACACCCTCCCCCAGATCTTGCTAGTACCTGCTATCTGGTACATATTTAGAAAGAAGTTGCTATGGCCAATGTCAAAGAAGTTACTAACTGTATTCTCTTCTAGGATTCTTATGAATTGGGTCTCACATTTAGGTCTTTAATCCATTTTGAGTTTATTTTGGGATATGGTGTAAGAAAGTGATCCAGTTTCATTCTTTTGCATGTTACCAGTTTTCCAACATTATTTGTTGAAGAGACTGTCTTTTCCCTATTGGATATTCCTTCCTGATTTGTCAAAGCTTAATTTACCATTTAGTTGTGGGTTCATTTCTGGATGTTCTACTCTGTTCTATTGATCCATGTGTCTATTTGGGGGTGGCCAGAACTCTACTGTTTTGATTACTACAGCTTTGTAATATAACTTAATGTCTGTAATTGTGATACCTCCAGCTTTGCTTTTCTTTTTCAAGATTTCTTTGGCTATTTGAAGCCTTTTGTGGTTCCATACAAATTTTAGGATTGTTTGTTTTAGCTTTGTGAAAATGCTGGCAGTATTTTGCTAGGGATTGCATTAAATGTGTAGATTTCTTGGGTAATGTAGACATTTTAACAATATCTGTTCTTCCAATCCGTGAGCATGGAATCCTTTTCCATTTCTTTGTGTCATCTTCAATTTATTTCATCAGTATTTTATAGTTTTCAGAGTAGAGATCTTTTACCTCTTTGGTTTGGTTTATTCTTGGATGTCTTATGGTTTGGGGACAGTTGCAAATGGGACTAATTCCTTAATTTCTCTTTCTGCTGCTTCATTATTGGTGTATAGAAATATAACAGATTCTATACATTGATTTTGTATCCTGTGACTTTACTGAATTCATATATCAGTTCTAGCAGTTTTTGGTGGAGTCTTCAGGATTTTCTATATAGAGCATCATGTCACCTGAAAATAGTGAAAGTTTTACTAATTTCTTGACAATGTGGATGCCTTTTTTTCCCCTTTTGTTGCCTGATTGCTGAAGCTAGGATTTTCAACACTATGTTAAACAACAATGGTAAGCATAGACATCCCTGTCTTCTTCCTGACCTTAGAGGTAAAGCTCTCAGTTTTTCCCCATAGAGGATGATATTAGCTATGGGTTTTCATAGACGACCTTTATTATGTTGAGGTATGTTTGCTCTAAATCTACTTTGTTGAGGGTTTTTATCATGAATGGATATTGTACTTTGTCAAATGCTTTTTCTGCATCTATTAAAAAGGTCATATGGTTCTTATCCATTCTTTTATTAATGTAGTATATCACATTGATTGATTGTGAATAGTGAACCACCTTACAACCCAGGAATAAATTCTACTTGATTGTGGTGAATGATTTTTTAATGTATTGTTAGATTCAGTTTGCTAGTCTTTTACTGAAAATTTCTGCATCTATATTCACCAGGGATATTGGCCTGTAGTTCTCTTTTTTAATGGTGTCTATCCGGTTTTGGTATCAGGGTAATGCTGACCTCTTAGAATTAATTTGGAAATGTTCCTTTCTTTTCTTTTCTTTTTCTTTTTTCTTTTGGAATAGTTTGAGAAGAATAGATACTAACTCTTCTTTAAATTTTGGTAGAATTTGCCTGTGAAGGCATGTGGTCCTGGACTTTTGTTTATTGGGAGATTTGTGGGGTTTTTTTATTATTATTACTGATTTTATTTCTCTGCTGGTTATTAGTCTGTTCATGTTTTCTGTTTCTTTCTGTTTCTGTTTTGGTAGTTTATATGTTTCTAGGAATTTATCTATTTTTTCCAGTTTGTCCAATTCATTGGCGTATCATTTTTCATGATATTCTCTTATAATTGTTTGTATTTCTATGGTATTCGTTATTTCTCCTCTCTCATTTGTGATATTATTTACTTGGGTCCTTTCTCTTTTATTTTTGAGAAATTGGCTAGAGGTTTATCAATTTTATTAATTTTTTCAGAGAAGCAGCTCTTGGCTTCACTGATCTGTTTTATTATTTTTTAAGTTTCTATATCATTTATTTCTGCTCCAATCTATATTATTTCCTTTATTCTCCTGGCTTTAAGCTTCATTTGTTGTCTTTTTCTAACTCCTTTAGGTGTAAGGTTGGGTTGTTTATTTGAGATTTCTCTTGCTTCTTGAGATAGTCCTGTATTACTTATACTTTCCTCTTAAAGGAAGTATATACTTCCCTCTTACTGCTTTTGTTGTATCTCAAAGGTTTTAAATTATTGTTTTCATTTTCATTTGTTTCCATGGATTTTTTAAATTCCCTCTCTGATTTCCTGGTTGATCCACTCATTGTTTAGTAGGATGTTGTCTAACCTCCATGTATTTGTGGTCTTTCCAGGTTTTTCCTTGTGGTTGATTCTAGTTTCATAGCATTGTGCTTAGAAAAGGTTCATGATATGTCTCCAGTCTTTTTTATTTCTTGAAGCCAGTTTTGTGACCTAATATGTGATCTCTTCTGGAGAATGTTCCATGTGCATTTGAAAAGAATGTATATTCGGCAGCTTTAGGATGGGATGTTCTGAATATATCTGTGAAGTTCGTCTGGCCCAGTGTATCATTCAAAGCCATTGTTTCCTTGTTTATTTTCCGTTTAGATGACCTGTCCATTGATGTAAGTGGGGTGTTAAAGTCTCCTACAATTTTTGTATTATTATCAATTAGTTCCTTTATGTTTGTTTTTAAATGCCTTATATATTTGGATATCTACATGTTGGGTGCATAAATATTTACAATTGTTATATCTTGTTGTTGAATTGTCCCCTTTATGATTATATAGTGCCCTTCTTTGTCTCTTATTATAGTCTTTGTTTTAAAGTCTAATTTTTCTGATATAAGTGTTGCTATTCTGGCTTCTGTTTTGACATCCATATGCATGATAAATATTTCCCCATCCCCTCATTTTCAATCTGCAGGTGTCTTTATGTCTACAATGAGTCTCTTATAGGTAGCATATAGATGGGTCTTGTGTTTTTTTTAATCCATTCTGACACTCTTGTCTTTTGATTGAAGTGTTTACTTTATTTACATTCAAAGTAATGATTGATAAATAATGTATTTATTGCCATTTTATTGCATGTTTTGTCATTATTTTATAGAGATTTTTCTCTGATTCTTTTTTGTCTTTGTCATTTTTGGTCTCATCTTTGCACTTAAGGAGTTTCCTTTAATATTACTTACAGGGCTGGTTTAGTGGTCATGAATTTCTTTAGTTTTTGTATGTCTGGGAAACTCTTTATCTGACCTTCTATTCTGAATGACAGCCTTGCTGGAGAAGGTATTCTTGACTGCAGATGTTTCCCACTCAGAACTTTGAATATATTGTGCCACTCCCTTCTGGCCTGCCAAGTTTCTATGGAGAAGTCTCCAGCTAGCCTTATGGGTCTTCCCTTGTAAGTTAGGGACTTCTTTTGTCTTGTCTTCTTTTAAGATGTATTTTCTTTATCACTATAGTCTTCAAGTTTAATTACTTACTATATGCCTTAGTGTTGGCCTGATTTTGTTGATTTTGATGGGAATTCTCTGTCCCTCCTGGATCTGGATGTCTGTTTCCTTCCCTAGATTAAGGAAGTTTTCTGTTGTTATTTCCTCAAATAAATTTTCTGCCCCTTTTTGTCTCTCTTCTTCTGGGACTCCTATAATATGAAAATTACTATGTTTGATAGAGTCACTGAGTTCCCTAGGTCTATCTCATGTTGTGTAATTCTTCTTTCTCTTTTTTGTTTAGCTTCATTACTTTCCATTATTTTGTCTTCTAGGTCATTAATTTGTTCCTCTGCTTCTTCCACCCTGCTGTTCATTGCACTGAGCCCGTTTCTAATCTCATTTCTTGTACTCTTTACCCCAAATTGATTTTTTCACTCTTTTGTCTCTGCATTAAGGGCCTCGCTGATGTCTGCTATTCTTTTGTCAAGCCCAGTGAGTATCCTTATGATCATTGCTTTAAATTATCCATCAAGCATGTTGCTTATATCTTTTACTTAGATCTCTGACTGCACTCTTATCTTGTCCTTTCATTTGTGTTAAATTCCTGTCTTCACATTTTGTCTAAGTCTTTGCCTTCTTCTCTCTGTTAGAAAAGCTAGTCATGTCTCCTGCTCCTGAATGTAATAGCCTTATGAAGAAGAGGTCATGTAGTGCCCATGGTCTGGTGCTTCAGGGAGTGTTTCCAGTGTGTGCTGTGTTCTCTCTGCTATTGTGTTTGGCTGTTCTATCCTTCAGGCTAGTCTTCTGCATATGAATATGAATATGGCAAGTTTTAACTAGGTGTACTTTGGTCTGCTTGTGAAATGAGACCAGGCACCACCTCCACTGAGGCCCTGCAGAACTCTCTGGTTGGAAAATGTGTGTGGGCAGGGGGTTGTGCTAGTCTTCTGGGGAGAGGCCTGCCACACTGGGACTGAGACAAGTGTGACTGAGAAGAGCAGTCCTGCCAGAGCATAAGGGGATGGGCCTTGGTGTATATAAGTTAAGCAGCCAGTGTGGACACTGACCTCCTTCCCACATGTGGCTCTCTCTTTATGCTAAGGGGTGGAGGAGGGAAATGGCACTGGCCAGCTCCTGTGTTCCTAGAGAGGGGTCTCTGTGACCATGGCCTCTCAAGGATGCATTCTGAGGAGCAAATAACCTCTCCACTTTTGTGCTCCCAGTGCTCTTCAGAGCACAGTTTCCACACTGTCATTCCTGGGGTTGTTTACCTACACTCTCTCTAGGAGCAGTGTAGTAACCTCTAGGATCTAATCTAGCTGAGTCTGCTGACCTTTAAAATTCCAGGCTTTAAGCCCCCACTAGGTGCAAGTACTCATGAATTTCAGTCCCTCTCACTTTCCAAGCCAATGGCCTTGGGGAAACATTCTCCTTGTGCATTCCCCTGTGTGCTCCTCTGTCTATTTCACCATTCTCCATGACCACAGTTCCCTTCCCTCCACAGCACGCATGATCCGTTTCTCCCCTAAACCATGCCTCCACACTTCCTACCTTCTGCGTAGCCTCCACTCTCCTTTTAGTTGTGGAGTTTGTTTTGTCAGTCTTCAGGTTGATTTCTGGGGTATTTAGGATGATTCTATTAGTTACCTAGTTGTGTTTGTAGGATGAGACCAGCCTAAGGTCCCCCTAGTCCACCGCAATCTCAGTCTCTGATTTTTTATATCGATTTTATATCCTAAAACTTTACTGAATTTATTTTTTAGTCTTAGCAGTCTTTTTTTTTTCCTCATACTGTAGTAGTTTCTTATGGTGTCTTTAGGATTTTCTATAAATAAGATCATGTCACCGCAGTCAGGGGCCATTTTACTTCTTCCTTTCCAATTTGGATGATTTGTATTTCTTTTTGTCTTATCCGATTGCTCTGGCTAGAACTTCTAGCACTGTGTTGATTAGAAATGGTGAGAGTGGGCATTCTTGCCTTCTTCCTGATCTTAGAAGAAAAGCTTTTAGTTTTTCCACCATTGAGTATGATATCGGCTATGGAATTTTCTTGTTTGGCTTTCATATGTGAAGGTCCTTTGCTCTCCCATAACTTTTCAAACATTGGCCAATATATTTGACCAGCTAGTGCACTTTTCCCAGTACCATCAGCGTTCATCACTGCCGAAAGTTTTAATAACTCTCTTTGCTCCACTTCCACCAATGATAGGGTCCTCACTGCCAGCTGAAGAAAGTAACCTAATTCCAAAACCACACTTTTTAAAGTTTATTTATTTTTGAGAGCGAGAGAGAGAGTGCACAAGCAAGGGTGGGGCAGAGAGAGAGAGAGAGAGAGAAAGAGAGAGAGAGAATCCAAAACAGACTCCAGGCTCTGAGCTGTCAGTGCAGACCCTGATATGGGGCTCAAACTCATGAGCTGTGAGATGATGACCTGAGCTGAACTTGGACACAACCAACTGAGTGACCCAGGTGCCCCCCAAACCCTACTTTAATGGTTACTTCTTTGGTCATTCAGGGAAATAACTCTCACAGGTAGAAGTTCTCCATACAGCAGTCTCTGAGAAAAGAGTCTAATGGACAGTATGTTTATTAAGAATTGACATGTATGGAAGGAAGAGAGAGGAGAGAAGTGGGTTTAGATAGAAAGATAAATCAAGCTGCAATGCAGACCCAGTAGTCCCAGCCAATCCCACAAGGAGTTATGGAATAAAATGGCCAGTGAGAGTTTTCTTGTGTTGAGTCAAGATGCCTAATCAGTTATAAGATAAAGACCATCCCCAGAAAAGCATGTCTTCATTGTTAACTTCAAAGTTGGCTTTCTGCAGTTCAGGAAGTCGCTGAAGGGTTTAAAAACCAAAGTCTGCCTTCTGACAGGATTCCCAGCCCCTGAGCCAACAAGTCCTTCCTTGAAGATTTTGAGTGGCACATCCACGCTACCAGACAGGACAATTACTCCCAGAAAAGAAAACAGCTGCCAGTCATTCCTCACTTGGAAAGGGCTTGCCATGCTCTTCAATATAGATCATTTAGACTTTATTGTTTCCACAGCTCTTCAATGTCACTTTTATGTAACTTTAAAATTGAGATTTTGCAGTTTATCTGATATGTTGCTTTGGAACATAGCAAGAAGTGTGATGTTTCATAACATCAACAGCCTAATCAACAGTGAAACTATTCCAACCTCTGAATTCTTAATTTCAGTTATGTGTCTTTCAGTTCTCTAATTCCCATTTCATTATTCTCTATAACATCCAGTAGGTACTGAAATTAATTATTTTGTCATTTAGTTTCTTGAGTGCATTAATTACAACTATTTTAATATTCTTATCTAAGAACTCTAATATTTAAATTTCCCATCCAAGTATTTTCTTATTTTTTCCTTCTTTTCAATCAAATCAATTTATTCTTTATCCCTTCCCCTTCCTTCTTTCCTTTATGTTTTGGCATGGCAAGTTATTTTTGGGTGACTACTCACTGTATATGATATATTGTCAAGATAAATTTTGGCTCAACGATATCTTCCTACACCTAGGACTTTCTTTTGCTTTTGGTGAACAGTTGGAGGAATAAAGTTCACATTGATCCTGATAGAGATTGAACTCATTCAAACCTGTTTTTTGTCAAGGCTGGGCAATTTATGATTCACTGTAATTTGGAGTATCTACACTTTTGTGATCCCAATGGAATGATCAGATCTCTTCTTCCTTTTTGGGCTTGTACTCCAATGTTTATATTCACGAGCCTTCTGAGCCTTCCAGAAATTCTACTCAGCTTCTCTCTCTTGTAAACCACAATTTTCTCAACTTCTAGACTTGCAGCTTTTTTTTTTTTTTATCAGTAAAAGCTCCCAGCTAGGAACAAGAAATAAAAAATGGTGCCAAATGTCAGTTTCAACATCCTCTTTTCCTAAATTATGGAATCTTACCTCCTTCAGTCCTCACTGACTTGGTAGCTCTTTGATACCTTCAGATGGTGTGTGTGTGTGTGTGTATGTGTGTGTGTGTGCGCGCACGCGCACGCGTGCATACATGTTTAATTTTGTTTGGCTTTTCTACACATTGTCGGTAAGAGGGTAGGTTTACTACAAGATAGTTCATCATTGTCAAAAGTGCAATTCCAAGCTCTTGATATATTGAGTTTATGTTTTTAGTAATTGTTTTATAGCACAAAACAGCCCTGAGGAGTTTCCTTCCATTCTTTGAGTTACATTTCTATTTCCTGGATTGGGTTTGTCTTTGGTATGAAAGAGTTGAGTTTTATCTTATTTTTTTCTGTAGTAGGTTTACAGGTTGCTGTTCTGTTTCTTTTATCTTAATTATATCTCTCTAACTCTTCTCTGACATTCTATTCCCTCTGTCATAATGCGAGTAACTTCTTTATTTTCTTCCTATTATGTGGAACACCTTGTGTTCTCTTAAAATTTCAATTTGAAGCCTGAGCAGTTCATTTTTTACTTACTTTTCTAAAGTGAGAAGTGGCAAGAAGAGACCTTGTGCAACCTTTGTTTAAATTCCTCATCTCTTCACTCATTCATGCATTTGATAATTTTTTTCATTGTTAATTATGTACCAGGCACTAATCTAAGTGCTTGGGATTTATCAGTGAACAAAGTATACAAAAGTATCTGTATTTATGCTTTACGTTTTAGTGGAGCAGAGGACAATAAACACTAAAACTAATAGATAAGCACATTACAAGATGATGGGTGTGATGAATACATGAACATGGGCAGATAAAAAGTATGGAAGTACAGGGAATGGGAAACTGGCAGTTGCCATTTTGACTTGGGTGGTTAATGTGAGTCTCACTGGGAAGGTGAGATTTGGGCAGACTTGAAGGAGGAGCCTCTTGGGTATTTGAGAGAAGGTATTCTAGGTAGTGCAAATGGCCATACCTAAATATAGTCAACTGATCTTGTTTTTTTAAATAAGATATATATATATTATTTTAGAGAGAGTGTGTTGGCAGGGGAAAGGGGCAGAGGGAGAGAGAATCTTAAGCAAGCTCCACTCACAGCACAGAGCCTGACACAGGGCTCAATCCCACAACCCTGAGATCATAACCTGAGCCAAAATTAAGAGTTGGGCGCTCAACCTACTGAGCCACCCAGGCGCCCTGCAACTAATCTTTGATAAAGAAACAAAGACAATGCAATAAATAAAAAATAGTCTTTTCAACAAATGGTGCTGGCATACAAATGCAACACATTAAATCTACATCTGAACCTTAAACCAGCAACTAATTTTTGATAGAGAAATAAAGGCAATGCAATAAATAAGAGATAGTCTCAACAAATGGTGCTGCATCCACATGTAACACATTAAATCTTCATTTGAACCTTAAGCCAATTCACAAAAACCAACT
The DNA here is from genome assembly GCF_006229205.1 of Suricata suricatta. NCBI lineage: Eukaryota > Metazoa > Chordata > Mammalia > Carnivora > Herpestidae > Suricata > Suricata suricatta. The sequence continues at coordinate 58,846,116 of NC_043701.1, read as the reverse complement.
AAAAATAGATCACAGACCTAAATGTAAAATGCAATCCTATAAAACTAGACATAGGAGTAAACCTTGATGACCTTAGGTATAGCAATTGCTTTCTAGATAGGACACCAAAGATAGGATCAATGAAACAAATGATTGATAAGCTGGACCTGATTAAAATGAAAAACTTTTGCTCTATAAGAGATGATGCTAAGGAGAGGGGCATCTAGGTTGCTGTCAGTTGAGCGTCCAACTTTAGCTCAGGTCATGATCTCATGGCCTGTGAGTTCGAGCCCCGTGTCAAGCCCTGAGCTGACAGCTCAGAGTCTAGAGCCTGCTTCAGATTCTATATCTCCCTCTCTCTCTGCCCCCCCCCAAAAATAAATAAACATTAAAAAAAAGATGATGCCAAGGAGAATGAGAAGACAAGCCAGAAACTGGGAGAAAATATTTTCAAAAGACTTATCTGGTAAAAAACTGTTAGCCAAAATACACAAAAGCATCTTAAAATTCAACAAAATGTAAAACAACCCTATTATAAAATGAGCCAATGATGTTAACAGACAGAAGATAAACAGATGGCAAATAAGCATATGAAAAGATAACCCACATGGTATTTCATCAGGGAAATGAAAATTAAAACGATACCTCTACATGCTTATCAGAATGGCCAAAATCCAGAACCCTGACGCCAGTGCTGGCAAGGATGTGGAGCAACAAGAATACTCATTCGTAGCTGGTGGGAATGCAAAATGGCACAGCGAAATGGCACTTTGGAAGACATCTTGGTGGTTCCTTTACAAAATGAAACACACACTTGCCATACAATCCAGCAATCGTGTGCCATGATGTTTATCAAGACAGTGGAAAACTTATATCTGCACAAAAACCTGAACACCGGTGTTTATATTAACTTTATTCATGAGGCTCCTGGGTGGCTCACTCCATTAAGCATTCAACTTCAGCTCATGGTTTGTGAGTCGAGCCTTTGTCAGGCTCTGGGATGACAGCTCTGAGCTTGGAGCCTGCTTCCGATTCTGTGTCTCCTTCTCTCTCTGTCCCTTCCCTACTCTCACTTTGTCTCTCTGTCTTTAAAAATTACATAAACATTAAAAAAATTTTTTAAAAGAATCTTGATTCATAATTGCCAAAACTTGGGGGAAAGTAAGATGTCCCTCAGTATATAAATGGGTAAACTTTAGTACATCTATATAATACAATATTATTCAGGACTAAAAAGAAATGAGCTATCAAGCCCATGAAAAGACATAGAGGAGTGTAATGCATATTACTAAGCAAAAGAAGCCAATCTGAAAAGGCTACAGACTGTATGATTTCTGGAAAAGGCATAACTATGGAGACAATGAAAAAAATCAGTGGTTTAAGGTGGCTGGATGGCTCAGTTAGTTAAGCGGCCAACTTAGGCTCAGATCATGATCTCGGAGTTCATGGGTTCAGGCCCTGAGTCAGGATCTGTGCTGACAGTTCAGAGCCTGGAGCCTGCTTCTGATTCTGTGTCTCCCTCTCTCTGCTCCTCCCCAACTCACACTCTGTCTCTCAAAAATAAATAAAATGTCAAAAAAAATTTTTTTTTAATCAGTGGTTGCCAGGGGTTGGGGTGGGAGATTGTTGAGTAGATGGTTTTTAGGGTAGTGAAAATATTCTGTCTGATACCATAATGATGGATACATGTTGTTGTTTGCCCAAACCTGTCATGTGTATAGTACCAAGAGTGAACCATACATGAACTGTGGACTTTGTGTGATTATGATGCGTCCGTGTAGGTTCATCCACTAAAACAAAGGTACCACTCCAGCAAGGCTTAATTACAATGGGGGGGTTTGCATGTGTGGGGGCAGAGGTTTATGAGAAATCCCTTTAACTTTCCCCTGAATTTCGCTATGAATCTAAAAGTACTATAAAAATTAAGTACAAATTTAGGAATAGTTAAATGATAAGAAATGTTGGTGAATACGTGGATAATTTAGAACCTTCTTATACCGCTAGTGTGAATGTAAAATACAACAGCCACTTTGGAAAAGAGTGTGATAGTTTATCAAAAAGTTAAACGCTAGAGTATCATGTGACCTAGTAATTACACTTATAAGTATATACTCCAGAAAAATTAAAAATAGGCCCACAGAAAAATTTGTATAAAAATGTTCATAGTAACATCTTTCATAATAGCCTAAAGGTAGGAATAATCCAAATATTCACCAACTGATTGATGGATACATAAAATGCAGTATATCCACACAGTGGAATGTTATTTACCCATGAAAAGGAATTAAGTATTGGTTCATGCTACCACATGGGTGTACCTTAATAGCATTAGCTAAGTGAAAGAAACCAGACACAAAAGGTCACATATTGTGTGATTCCATTTACATGAAACATCCAGAATAGGCACATTTATAGAGAAGAAAGTAATATTAGTGGTTGCTTAAAACTGGGGGTGGGGGCATGGAAAGAGGAAGACAGCTAAAGGGTACAGTTTCTTTCTGAAGTGGCAAAAACATTCCAAAATTGATTGTGGCCTTGGTTGCACAACTTGGTGAATATATTAGAAACCATTGGTTTGTACACTTTAAATTTTTTGGATGTTTATTTAGTTTTGAGAGAGAGAGCATGAGCAGGGGAGGGAACAGAGAGGGAGACACAGAATCCCAAGCAGGCTCCAGGATCTGAGCAGTCAGCACGGAGCCCAATGTGGGGCTTGAACCCACGAACCAAAAGATCATGTCCTGAACCGAAATTGGACACATAACCTGCTGAGCCACCCAGGCGCCCCAGGGCTTGTATACTTTAAATAGGTGCATTGTGTAGTGTGTGAATTTTATCTCAATAAAGTTGCTACCAAAACCAAAAGCAAAAACAAAAGAACTTTCCTAACATATTTAAACCCAGTAAACAGAAATACAAATGGCCTAGGGACACCTTCAGGGTTCAGTCGGTTAAGCATCTGACTCTTAGTTTCAGCTCAGGTCATGATCTCATGGTTCATGGGCTCATGGGTTCAAGATCCGTGTCGGGCAGTGCAGAATTTGCTTGGGATTCTGTCTCTTTCTGCCCTATCCCCCAACTCGTGCTCGCTCTCTCTCTCTCTCTCTCTCTCTCTCTCGCTCTCTCTCTCTCTCTCTCTCTCTCAAAAAATAAGTAAACATAAGAAAGCAAAGAAATACAAGTAGTTTATAATTTTATCACCCCAGTAAATCCTGATGACATTTTTTTTAATTTTAAGAGAGAACACAAGCAGGAGAGGGGGGCAGAGGGAGCAAAAGAGAGAGAGAGAGAGAGAGAGAGAGAGAGAGAGACTCTTAAGCAGACACTAACTCAGCATGTAGTCCAACAGGGGGCTAGATCCCACAACCCTGAGATCATGACCTGAGCTGAAATTAAGAGTCTGACACTTAACCAACTGAACCACCCAGGTGCTCCACCCCTGATGACATTTTAAGAATGAAGGTATGTATGTGATTAGAATATTCAAACAATAAAGGCACAAAACAGTGAGAAGTATGTTACCCACTTCCCTTTGCCAATTGAAGTCCTCAAAAGTAACAACGATTAAAATCTATTTTAATCTCGTTTCAGAAAGTACATATGTACCAGACTATCTTTATTTTTGGCTTTGTTTAGGTATAATTTACAAGCAAAAATTATATGTACTTAAAGCACACAACTTGATGCTGTGATCGACATATACACCCACGGTAATTATCACATCCATCATTGACATAGGTACCAAAATCTTTTTTTTTTTTTATTTACTGTTTGTTGTGGGAACACCTAAGATCTACCCTCCTAGCAAATTTCAAATCCATAATACAGTATTTTTAACTATAGCCACCAGGCTGTACACTGGATCCCTAGAGCTTACTCATCTTGCATAATTGAAACTTTCTACACTTGACCAACATCTCCTATCCCACCCCTACTTCTAGTCTTTGGGAGCTACCATTCTAGTCTCTGGTTCTATGAGTATGACAGTCTTAGATTCCACATGTACAGGAACTTAGGCAGTATTTGTCTTCCTATGTCTGGTTTACTTAGCATGATATCCACAAGGTTCATCAAAGTTGTTGCAAGTGGCAGGATTTCTTTCTGTCACCCCATAGACTTACATTTCTCTTTTGTCAGTTCCTGGAAATGTATTGTCTTCCTTTGGTGCTATCATGTTCCTTGTAGTGTCGCATCGGTGTCCTCAGATTTGAAGAAGTGGTCACCTCAAGACTTTACTGACTTCCATAGGGAAAAACTGCCACTCTTGAGCGGATGTGAGGGCACTGCCTGAATGGAGTGCTGTGTCGGGCTGAGCTTGGTGCTGGGTCCAGGGTCACGTGGGGATGCCGGTGCCCACTGCACCAACTCCAAGAGTGTGCCAAGGTACCAAATATAAGGTGCGCGTGCACAGTAGCTCCCGTGCTTGGAGGAGAGGGCGTGTTGGCGCTGGCTGTGGGGAGCTCTGGCAGCTGGCCTCCTCATCAGTGAAGGCCACGGGGATCCTCAGTGGCAAAAGCTACAAGATTGAGGGGAAAGGGCTCCACATTGGCAGTGAGGGCTTTGGGGGGACTGCTGGTCCCCCCCGCCCCCCCCCCCCGCTCTCCTGTGTGTACATGGAAGGAACTCACGTCCTGCGAGATGAGTTTGCGGATCCCAGACGGCGTGATGCGGGTAAAATGTTTTCCACCTTTCTGCTCTGTTTTTGTGCTCTGCTCTCTTGCTGCAGCTTCCATAGCCCAGAGCAGTGCTATTTCAGTCCGTGGACAGTTGTGAAGTCGTTTTTGTAGGGGAACATGTGTTGGGACCTACTGCTCTCACACCTTGCGTATCTCACCCTGCATATCCTTACTGTGACACAAAGCATCTCTCTTGCGCACCGTTCTGCGCACTGCGGTAATAACCTAGCACTGTCCACCCACATACTTTAGGGACATACAGTTTCCTCTGTCCCTTCTTCCGTCCTTCCTTATTGCCTGTCTTCCTCTTGTAGTCTTTTTTACTTCCCACCTAGAAAGCGAAATTCTGTGCAGTTTTTTTTCCACTCACACTTTACAGAAGTGCAAAGAAGTTTAAAAACTGTATGATTTGGGGGATGCCTGGGTGGCTCAGTAGGTGGAGTGTCTGTCTCTTGAATCCAGCTCAGGTCATGATCTCAGGGTAGTGGATTCGAGCCCCACATTGGGCTCTTTACGGAGCATGGGGCCTGTTTAAGATTCTCCCTCTCTCTCTCTCTCTCTCTCTCCCTCCCTCTCTCTCCCTCTCCCTCTCTCTCTCTCCCTCTCTCTCCCTCCCTCCCTTCCTCTCTCTCCCTCTCCCTCCCTCTCTCTCCCTCTCTCTCCCTCTCCCTCCCTCCCTCTCTCTCCCTCTCTCCTCCTCCCTTCCTCTATCCCTCTCTTTCTCTCCCTTTCCTCCCTCCCTCTGCCCCCATTCCCCACTTGCACTCTTTCTCTAAAAAATAAAAATAAGAACTGTATGATTTTTTAAAGCAGAAAATTATGATATAACAGTGTCTGGGTTTGTTCCTTTAAAGTAATTCAAGTTTGTTCTGATCACGTAACACTTTCTCATTGCAACAAAATAAAGCGATATGTGAACATTTAATTAACAAAGACTTATATACCGCTTACCATGTGCCAAGCTATGTTCTAGATGCTTTAAATATTGGCTCATTTAATTAAATCCTCATAACAGGTCCATGAGTTAGGTCTTATAAATCCACTCACCAATGAGGAAACTGAAGCACAAGTAAATTTCACAACTAAAAGGCGGCTGAGGTAGACTTCAAACCCAGCCCGTCTGGCTTCAGAGCCCATCCTAATACCCACTGTGCTCTGTGGCCCACCCCAGACTCACATGCCCCTAGGGTCACTCAGAAACCTCATGTCCTACAGTGACCCCTGATGACATTCTGGTGATTATCCTTTTATGATACTTTTGTGCACATATTTATGAATATATATGTATATTTATGTAAGCAATTCACACAAATATACAATATACATACACATGTGATAAAATAAAAGTTTTTTTGTCATTAACTTTCACAAAAGTGAGATTGTATTACATATACATATATACACATACATATACGTACGTACACACACACACACACACACACATATACACACACATATATATCATCTGTGTCTTGTGTGTCTGGTTTACCAGCCTCATGAAATTTCTTCAAGTCAACTAGTGTAACTCTAGCTCATTCTTTCATACCTGTAACGGATGCCTTGGTCAGATGTATCTCAATGTATGTAACCATTTCCCTCCTGACGTGTACTCCCTTCTTGTCAGACATTCTTAGTACTACAAAGTGTAGTACTACAAAGCACTACAAAGTATGTGAAACAAACATCTGAGTAGTAGTTTTTTGTTTTGTTTTGTTTTTTTGCGTCACTGCTCTTATACCTCGCCATTGGACTTCCGGGTGTTCAGTGGCTAGGGTTTTTTTCTTTAACAGATGTTGCTAGATTGTTTTCACACAAAAAGCAGAACAGTCCACATGTTAACCAGCAGTGAAGGAGCATCCCCTTTTCCTGACAGTAAAACACCAGCCGCAGACAAAATGTCTTTTTCATTGTTGCAAATGTCATCAGTATTAATTATGTGATACTTAATGATTACTTTAACTTGTTTTCCCTTGGCTACTAGGAAGCTTAAATACCTTTTGTTTTTGTTGATCTTTCAAGCCGTTTGGAATTATTCTTCTGTGACTTGCCTACTGTCCATTTTTCTATTGAGTGGTGTTTTTGGATGCTTAATAATCTGTTATACTTGTTTGTACATAATATATCCTTTAGCTATTACAGTTGGTTCTTGAACAGTGTGGAGGTTAGGGGCGGGGACCACCATTCCCAACACATTTGAAAGTCCACGTATAACTTTTGACCCCACCCCCAAACCTAACTACTAATAGCTTACTGTTGACCAGAAACTTAGTGATAACACAATTAACATAAATTTTGTATGTTACATGTATATAATACAATAAAGTAAGCTAGAGAAAAGAAAATGTTATTAAGAAAATCATAAGGAAGAGGCACCTAGGTGGCTCAGTCAGTTAAGCATCCGACTCTTGATTTCGGCTCAGGTCATGATTTCACCGTTTGTGAGTTTGAGCCCCGCATTGGGCTCTGTGCTGACAGTACAGAGCCTGCTTGGGATTTTCTCTCTCTCCCTATCTCTCTGTTCCTTCTCCACTTGTGCTTTCTCTTCTCTCTCAAAACACATAAATAAACTTAAATATTTTTTAAGGGGCGCCTGGGTGGAGCAGTCAGTTAAGCATCCAACTTCGGCTCAGGTCATGATCTTGTGGTTTGTGGGTTCGAGCGCCGCATTGGGCTCTGTGCTGACAGCTAGCTCAGAGCCTGGAGGCTGCCATCGGATTCTGTGTTTCCCTCTCTCTCTGACCCTCCCCTGCTCATGCTGTCTCTCTGTGTCTCTCAAACATAAATAAAAACATTAAAAATATTTTAAAATCATAAGAGAAAACACACAGTACACTATAATGTATTTATCAGGAAATATCTGCATCTACAGTGGATCTGTGCAGTTCGAACCCGTGTTGCTCAAGGGTGAATTGTACAACCATTGCAGAAGTTGTTTTCAGTCCACAGTTTGTATGCTTCTTTTATGTTTGTTACATTTTACTTCTTAAAATGTCTTAATATTTATAAAATCAAAAATATTTTTAATTTTTCAATAGCTTCTGAGTTTCCTGCCTCTAGCTTCTGTATATGGTATCTTACATTTCCTTCCAGATTTTAGTGTTTTATTTTTTTCATTTAAGATTTGACTCTGAGTTTATTTTTATATGACAGAAATCAAATTTATTCTTTTCCAATGCATAGCCAATTTTGCCAGTAATATTTATTAAATAAATCATCATTTTCTGTTGAGTTAAAATGTGTTTTTCACAGATCAGTTTCCCACAGGCAGTGGAATCTATTTTAGAGCATCTTGTCCTACTCAGTTCTGCCCATCTTGCCCCCTATTCCTGTGCTAATATCATGCTGCTTTTATTACAGAGGCTCCTCTTGTTTTAATATCTTATAAGGTACCCCTTTTTCAATGTTTTCTTGGCTCTTCTTGAACATATACTTATGGAACTTATACTTCCATATGAACTTAAAGTTCATTTAGTTCAAAAACCCACAAACTTACAAAGGTTCTAATTTCTTTTTTTTTCCTGCACTCTTTTTCTTTAATTTATTTTTTAAATTTATATCCAAGTTAATTAGGAGATAGTGCAACAATGATTTCAGGAGTAGATTCTTTAATGCCCCTTACCCATTTAGCCCATCCCCCCTCCCACAACCCCTCCAGTAACTCTCTGCTTGTTCTCCATATTTAAGAGTCTCTTATGTTTTGTCCCCCTTCCTGTTTTTATATTATTTTTGCTTCCCTTCCCTTATGTTCATCTGTTATTCTGTATCTTAAAGTCCTCTTATGAGTAAAGTCATATGATACTTGTCTTTCTTTGACTAATTTCGCTTAGCATAATACCCTCTAGTTCCATCCATGTAGTTGCAAATGGCAAGATTTCAATCTTTTTGATTGCCGAGTAATGTTCCATTGTATATATATACCACATCTTCTTTATCCATTCATCCATCAATGGACATTTGAGCTCTTTCCATACTTTGACTATTGTTGATAGTTCAGCTATAAACATTGCACGCATGTGCCCCTTCGAAATAGCATACCTGTATCCCTTGGATAAATGCCTAGTAGTGCAATTGCTGGGTTGTAGGGTAGTTCTATTTTTAATTTTTTGAGGAACCTCCATACTGTTTTCCAGAATGACTGCACCAGTTTGCATTTCCACCAGCAGTGCAAAAGAGATCCTCTTTTTCTGCATCCTCACCAACATCTGTTGTTGCCTGAGTTGTTAACGTTAGCCATTCTGATAGGTGTGAGGTTATATCTCATTGTAGTTTAGATTTGTATTTCCCTAACAATAAGTAATTTGAGCATTTTTTCATGTGTCTGTTGGCCATCTGGATATCTTCTTTGGAGATGTGTCTATTCATGTCTTTTTCCCATTTCTTCACTGGATTATTTGTTTTTCTTTATAGGTTTTGAATACTAACCCTTTATCTGATATGTCATTTGCAAATATCTTCTTCCATTCTGTCAGTTGCCTTTTAGTTTTGCTGATTGTTTCCATCACTGTGCAGAAGCTTTTTATTTTGATGAGGTCCTAATAGTTCATTTTTCTCATTTATATGTTAATGGGAGAATTCACATTTCATGATATTAAAATATCTCATTCAGAAATATAATTCCACTTTCTTTGTATTCATGTTATTTTTGTGCCCTCATTTGGCACTAACCCCCATATGCCCTCCTATGATGCTACAAAGGGTAGGTTTATCCAAAAACTCACCTGAGCTAGCCCTGTAATAGGAGGAATTTGCCAAATACTTTTTGCATCTGTCCATGTGTCCCTAATGGTGACTTTAGCTGATTTCATCACACACTCTGCCTCTTCTAAGATGCTTTTACACCTTTTCATCCTATAAATGGCTTCTTGCTCCCAATTCCATTGTGTTTGTATGGGGGCAGCAGTGAGGTGTCTGAGTTCTTACATCACAAACAAAGCTCTCACTCCAGTTGAACGTCCTACAAAACCAACCCAATTCTGACACTGTCTTCACAGAGATAGCACCAGATTCCACAGGTTAAGGGTTTAGGCCTATAAGACTTCCCTCTACTTCAAAGTTTGTTTATTTGTTTATTTTTTTTATTTATGAGAGAGAGAAAGTGAGAGAGAAAGAATCCCAAGCAGGCTCCAGACAGCCAGTGCAGAGCCCAGTGTGGACCTCAGACTCACAAACTGTGAGATTGCTACCTGAGCCAAAATCAAGACTTGGATACTTAACCAACTGAGCCACCAAAGTGCTCCAAGACTGTCCTCCACTTTAGATGCCAAGGGAAAGCTCCTGAGCTTGTTAACATTGTTTCTGACCAGCCAGCTACAAATCAGAGGTTCCCACACTCCTCTTGGGTTCGGCTAATTTGCTAGAATGGCTCATAGAACTCAGAGAAACATTGCTGTAACTGGATCAGTGGTTCGTTATAAAAGGATATGATTCAGGGACAGCCCGATGGAGGATGCACAGAGCAAGGCATATGGAGAGGTGGGGTGGAGATTCGATGTCCTCTCCTGGTGTGCCATTCTCCCCAAATCTCCATGTGTTCACTGGCCCAGGAGCTCTCCAAACCCAGTCCTCTTGGATTTTTGTGGAGGCTACTTTTCATAGTCCTTATTGATTAGATTATTGGCCATTGGTTATTGACTTAACCATCTGGCCCTCTCCCCTCCCTGGACCTGATGGTGGGGTAAGGATGAGTCTGCATGTTCCAACCATCCAATCACATGGTTGGTTTTCCTGGCAACCAGCTCCCATCCTTAGGTGAGGTCCAAGAGTCACCTCATTAAAATAACAAGAGACACCTTTGTCATTCTCAGCATTTAGGAAATTCCAAGGGTTTAGGGAGCTGTGAGTCAGGAACTGTGGAGGATGACCAGATATACATTTCTGATTATAAATCACAATATCATATTTTTTCACAGTTTTAGGTGGGGGTACGTCTTCCTTCTGGCATCTTCTCCAAATCCTTAGAGCTCACCCAGCTCTCTCCTGGTCCTTGCTGTCCAGTCAGTGACCTCCAACTCTTTTTTTTTTAATTTTTGAGTTTATTTATGTATTTTAAGAGAAAGAGGCAGAGAGAGGGAGAGAGAGAATTTCAAGCAGGCTTTGCACCATCAGCACAGAGCCCAGCGCAGGGCTCAACCCCACAGAATGTGAGATAGTGACCTGAGCTGAAATCAAGAGTGGGAAGCTTAACCATTTGAGCCACCACCAACTCTTTTACAGCTTCCTCGCAGCGCATACTGCAAGCCCCATAGTGTAGTTGCTCAGATGCCCAGCACTCTCTGGGGAGCAAGGTAGCAGCCCCAGCCTTGTCCTAGGAAGCCACTTATAAAGGTCCTTGGCCCAGATCCACAAGAGGCTTGGGGAGTGGAATGGCTCCCACCCTGTAGGCCTCCAGAGGGATCCACCCCTCCAGTGAATGTTATTCCCACTGTTGTTCCCCGTGGTCCCATGGGAAGTTCTTACCTGGATCTCTGAGGTCCTGGTTACTGAGCTGCCACAGGACCCTTACAGCTGCCATTCACTGGCTCCAGAGGCCTTACACATCTGTCCCCCAATTTTTCTGACACTAATGCATTTTCGGAGTGCATTTCTGTTTTCACTAACACATCACACTTTGGCCTCTTGTCAAGCATTTTCAGTTCTGGATCTGTCACTTGAGAAGTACGTCAAACTAAATTAAGAATGTCCTTGCTTTTTCTCTGTGCACACTCTCTTTACAGAAAAGAGAATGATTTATCGTATTGTGTTTTCTGAGACACACATAGCCGATGATCCAAATGGTCCTTGAATCCACGCAAAATGCTAAGGACCCATGTGCAAGTGGATTAAGGACCTAGGATCACAATCTCTCCATCCTTCCAGATTCCACTCTCCCCCCAACTTTTGAAAATAAAATAATTCAGCCCCACAAGGGTCCATCAGCTCTGTAGCCTAAGAGGGATTTGGTTTCTATCTACAATATGTTTAGAAGAATCTGCAGAATGTCAAGAGTCAGATGGACGAATATACTTACCCAGGAAGGAAGCAGCCTTCAGACAAGGCAGACTTGCACACAACAGTGCCCTCCCAACCCCACCAGTCCTGTCTCAGGTCTAAGTTGACAGCCTTCCCATTAAGAGTCTTTTTTAACTCTGGAAGTTGGCAGGCTTTCTCCCACCAGTTATCATTTGTTCCTTTTATGGAGTACAGTATGCTTTTATTTTTTTCATGTCTAAATCCATTTTCTATTGAAAAAGTTGATAATCATGGCACAGCGTTAATAACCTCGGGCTGGTTCCTTAGCTCTTCTGCCCCAGTTTCCTCATCTCTAAAATTAGGATAAAAATAGTACTTCTTTCCTAAGATTGTATTAAGGATTAAAAGAGTTAATATATATTAAATCATTGGAGTAGTGCCAGGACCATAATCAGTGCTATATAAATGTGGTTCTCCTCCTTCTGATTGTCACTGAGTTTCACCCCTACTCTGTCTTCTTTACTTTTCAGCCTCCTAACCCTCGTTTCAATCCCCTCTGTTACTGTTGCCAGCATACCTCCTATGTGGTCTTCAAGAAAGTGGATAGAAAAGAAAGGTCTGTTTGTAGAACCTGAGAAGAACTCATGGTCCTCAGAAGGTTCTTTATATTCAGAAGAGCAGGCATTGCAATCCTGTAAAGCCCATCTCAAAGGAATGAATTTGCACCCACAGCTTCTACAGATGAAGCCCCTGTCCATGCAACAATGGCTCAAATACCCTTCTGCCTTCGGGTTACCCTTCACATACTGTTAGCAAGAGAAGCTTCTAAGCAAGAGAGGAGGGTGACGGGAGGCTTTCAGTGCTCCTCTCAAGGCAGAGTTTTCCTAGTATCCCTCCCGTGGGGGTCCAGCTTCCCATTCTTTAGGGCTATAGCAGCCCCAGGTCGGTAGAGTATCCAGTGTGTGACTGAAGTCCACACTTCACTGGATATTAGCCACACAACACAATAAAAACACAAAATAAAGAATCCCAAGCACCCAAATTACCTAACATTTACATGAGGGGTACATATATCACACTACATGCTAATCATTCATTCATTTATGATTATACACGTGTGTTTTTTTTTTAATTTTATTTAAACTCTAGTTAGTTAACATACAGTGCAACATTGGTTTTAGGAGTAGAATTCAATTATTTATTACTTTACCTATAACACCCAGTGTTCATCCCAACAAGTGCCCTCCTTAATGCCCGTCAGCCATCTAGCCCATCCCCCACCCACCTCCTCTCCATCAACCCTCAGTTTGTTCTCTATCTTTGACAGTCCCTTATGGTCTGTTTTTCTTTCTCTGTCTTTTTCCCTCCTCGCATATGTTCATCTGTTTTGTTTCTTAAGTTTCACATATGTGTGAAATCATGTGATATTTGTCTTTCCCTGATGGATTTACTTTGCTTAGCTTAACACACTCTAGCTTGATCCGCATTGTTGCAAATAGTAAGATTTCTTTTTTAAGTTTATTTTTATTTATTTTGAGAGATAACAAGTGGGGAAAGGGCACAGGGAAGGGAGACAGAATCCCAAGCAGGCTCCGTGCTGTCAGTCAGACCCTGAGAGGGGCTTGAACTCATGAACCGTGAGATCATAACCCGAGCTGAAATCAAGAGTTAGATGCTTAAGCAATTGAGCCACCCAGGCACCCCTGCAAGATTTCTTTCTTTTCAACAACTGAGTAATATTCCTCTGTGTGTGTGTGTGTGTGTGTGTGTGTGTGTGTATGTGTGTGTACCACATCTTCTTTATCCATTCATCAATCAGTTGGTGGACATTTGGGCTCTCTCCATAGTTTGGCTATTGTTGATAATGCTGTTATAAACATCAGGATGCATGTACTACTTCGACTCTGTATTTTTGTGTCCTTTGGATAAATACCTAGTAGTGCAATTGCTGGGTCATAGGGTAATTCTATTTTTAACTTTTTGAGGAATGCCCATACTGTTTTCCAGAGCGGCTGCACCAGTTTGCATTCTCACCAACAGTGTAAGAGGGTTCCCCTTTCTTCACATCCTCACCAACATCTGTTGTTTCCTGTGATGTTAATTTTACCCGTTCTGATAGGTGTGAGGTGGCATCTCATTGTGTACCCACATGTTTTAAACAGATATTTTTGAGTGCCTCCTCCACGGGCATCAGGCACTACGCTGGCACCAGTGACACACTGAGGTAATAACATGGGTGGCTCTCTGGGAGAGGCAGGTAAGAATCCAGAGGGAGCCCCAGGGATTGACCACATTATCATGCTAATTAATAAATGCAAACATTCAAGTGTAGATAAGTGCTCCAGGGCAAAAGAATGAAATATAGAAAACCAATGTAGGCTTAGAGGAGATGGTAGATTTCTCCGAGGAAGAGACACTTGACATATGAAGAATGTCTGGAGTTATTAAGGAAAGAGAAGAAGAAAGGCCATTCTGTGCTGCTAGATTGAGATGTACAAAGGCCCTGTGGAGGGAGAGAAGATGGCCAGAGAAACAGGCTTGAGGCTTCTGTGAAACAAAGACCACTGGCAGAAGACAAGAATTGTGGGGGAAGAGCCTGGGTTTGGTCTTGGACATGAGGTGCCTGACAGGCCTTTGACACCAAAGGATGATATTCAGTAGGTAGTTGGATATATGTACCCGGGACTCGAAATGAGGAAATGTATGAGCCTGAGGTAGAACTGGGTAAAAATAGCTTCGAAATTGTAGTTGAAACTAATGAGCTCAGATAGACTTGTCTAAAAAGAAAGCATATATTGAAGAAGAAAAAAAAAAAGACCTTGGCCTTGCAAAGCTCTTGATCTAATGAGTCCACAAGGTAGGGCTAGGAAGGGGTGGATAGAGGGGTAGAGGGGAAAGCAGAGAATGTGGCAGCATCGAAGGCAAGGGAAGAGTTGCGAGGAATCCGATTTAGTGTTCAGGAACACTGCTGAGTCGTGCAGTCAGACAGGGTCTGAGCAATGTCCACCGTTGGCACAGGGGACATCTGTGCTGACCTTATCAGAGCTGGCTCAGAGGAGTGACTGGGGAGTGGTAAGGTGGAGCAGGACATCCAGCCTAGAACAGGTTAAGGAGAAACTGGGAATTAAGACAACAGAGGCAGAAAATACAGACTTCTCTTTTTCTCCTCAGTAGAGTTTATTTTCTATTGTGAAGTCATTATATGCTCATTGTAGACATGCTAGGAAGTGCAGAAAACTAGTGAAGATAAAGGCATATTAATTCTATCGCACAAGAACAATTATTGTTAATATATTTAAAAGACAATTATGGTTAATAATACATTTTTTCCTTCTAGTTTTTATCCTATGCAAAGGTGAGGTCACATTATTCAGAAAGGCATGATTTGAAATTGCACATTTAATGCGTTGCAAATGTTATGATTCACTTAGAGGAGGGAAAAAGTATGATGTCTTAACTCTGAAGTTGAAGACCCCCTCCAGCTCCCTAATGTCATGATTTAAATGAAAAACACAACATCAGACTTTCAACTGCTTTCTAGAAGAAACAGTGCCCTGTCAATTTTTACTGCATAAAGAAAACAAAATATTCACAGATAAAAAATACAGACATTGCTTTCAAGAAGGCCAGTTATGTAAGAAAAGTGAAATGTGGTGGTGGGATGAATAATGATTTGTGATTGAGATGTTTGGTTTTGTTTTGCCTTTTTAAAAAAATGTTTTACTTTATTTTTGAGAGAGTGAGAGAGCATGCAAGCGGAGCAGAAAGAGAAGAGGACACACGATCCAAAGTGGGCTCTGTGAGCAGAGCCCGATATGGGGCTAGAACCCACACACCATGAGATCATGACCTGAGCCAGAGTCAGGTGCTTAACCAACTGAACCATCCAGGCGCCCTGGTTTTGTTTGCCCTTTCAATTGTGAAGAACTCCTATACACACACAAAAAAAATACATATGTAATGTGTGTGTGTTTTAATGAATAAAATAGAGGTGTCCGGGGGGGGCTCAGTTAAGTGTCTGATTCCTGATTTCAGCTCAGGTTGTGATCCCTGAATCATGGGATCAAATCCCACATCAGCATAGAGCTTGCGTAAGATTCTCTTTCTCTCTGCCTTGTGCTCTCTCTCTCTCTTTCTCTCTTTCTCTCTCTGTCTTAAATTAAAAAATAATAATTTAAAAAAGAATAGAATAAACAAATACCCATGGACCCACACCCACCTTCAGGAAAAGAACATTACCAGAATTTTAGAAGCCTGTGTGTTTCCTCCCTAGTCACGTCCTGCTGAAGGGAAGGTAACATTTAACATCAAAGAGACGAGCACATTCCAGTGGTGTTGGGAAAGGTCTAGTTGGGAAGAGCTGGTGGGGTATGCAGAGGGAAAATGGGTATTTTTTAAAGTTTATTTATTTATTTTGAGAGAGAGAGAGAGTGAGAGCGAGCAGGGTACAGGCAGAGAAAGAATCCCAGCAGGCTCCACACTGTCAGCATGTAACCTGACACAGGTCTCAAACTCATGAACCATGAGGTCATGACTTGAGCCAAAACCAATAGTTGGATATGTAACTGAGCCACCCAGGCACCCCGGGAAAGAGGTATTTGGTAGTGTTATGGCAGAAGCAAGTAGGGTCCCAGGCCCAGGAGAAGGGGGTGGCCAGCTGCAGGGGTAGGAGCACTGTGATGGGTAGATGTAGGTTTGGGTTCCATAGGTTTGGTATCAGGGAGCTGAAGGAGTTGCTGTCTGGTGGCATCAGGGTTCTCAGTCAAATGGGGAGTGGCATCATCTGCTGAAATGAAAAGCCTTCTCAGAAGGATGAGGGCGATTTGAAATAGTCATTGTTGAGAGCAGGAGAGTGAGTGGATGGTAGAAATGTAGTAGCGCCACTGGTCAGTGTGGGGGGCATCTCTGAGGCAGTTAGAGGCTGCTCTGGGAGGCTGAGAAAGTCTTCTGCAGGAATCATACTTGCAGAGCTCTGGAAAAAAGCTAAGGAAGGAAGGAGAAGGAGGCAGAAAAAACATCCCAGGGACTGGGCGGAGCACCGGCGATGCCAGCGACATCTATATTTAGAATCATCTTCAAACTTCAGGGGAGGATTTCTTTAGTTCCTTCTGGATTCTGTACAGAGGGCAAGACTGGGATACGATGTGACGTCACTCCTTCCCTCACCAGTCCTTGTCCCCAGACATCCCCTCTTCCAGCTCTTCCAACGGACTCCTGTGCCATTGCCAGCCCTGTCACCTTTGTCATCTTAGTCCTTGGTTTGTGTCTCTGCATGTTTCTACATGTGTCTGTATGCACACACGTGTGCATGTATGAATGCATTAGTCATCAGGGAAAGGGGAGCAGAATCCACCATTTTGGTCTCAAACCATCCCTGACACAGGGCTCAAACTCATGAACAATGAGATCATGACCTGAACCAAAATCAAGAGTGCCCAGATGCCCAGGAGTGTTAGCTTTTTAAAGTCCATCTAGCACTCCCTTCCCTCATTTGGATGTTGGTTTATTTTCACCCAGATTGCTGTGCAGGGTCGTGGGCAGAGGTGCCCTATTCCCTCCAAGCTGCTGGACCTTTTCTTCCACTGCCCATACATCTTATTGTGCCTGCCCCCTGTTCACTCCCGTTCACCCTGGGTCTCTCTAGCTGCATTCTTCGTTCTTTAAAAACTGCCCGTAGACACACCAGTCACATTGGTTGAGGTGTATTTAATTATATGCATGCAAGAGTTAAATGCCAGGCTAAGGATTTCCTATATCTGCACCCCCACAGGGCAGTGTAGCAAGAGGGAAATTGAAGTGACACTGTCCTAATAAATGAGGGAAAAGACAGTATTATGAAGAATCCACCAAGATCTTTACTGTGCCTCCCTGTACTCCCTCATCCCTGATTTCTATTAGCCACTAGACAGGGCCTCCGTTGCTACAGGGCAGAGTCGTTACTGCAGAAACAACAAAGCAAGTCATCAGATTCTTTTCTTTTCCAATTTTTTAAAAAGTTTATTTATTTATTTCTGAGAGAGAGAGAGAGAGAGAGAGAGAGAGAGAGAGAGAGAGAGAGAGAATCCCAAGCAGGCTTCAAACCCTTAGCACAGAGTCAAACAAAGTCGGGGACACTCCACTGACTAAGCCACCCAGGTGCCCAGAAATTTTTTACTGGGGCAGGGCAGAGGGGCAGAGAGAGGAAGGGAGAGAGAGAATCCCAAGTAGGTTCCATGTTCAGTGCAGAGCCCATCAAGGGGCTCTATCTCAGGAACCATGAGATCATAACTTAAGCCAAAATCAGCAGACGTTTAAGTGACTGAGCCACCCAGGTGCTCCTAAGGCATCATATTCTTAATTGTAGTCTTAGAGTAACTTGTATGCTTTCTGTAACAGTAGAAAACTGTCTTTTTGATGCCTCTTTTCTTGTAACATTGGGATAAACTTCTAAAGCCCCATTTCTTTCTACTGTTTTCTGCTCTTTCAAGCAGACCCAGCTGAGACAGAAATCTAACCAGCATGTACACTGTCTTCTTTCTCATCAGAACATGTAGGGCTGTGCAATAGACCAGACTATTTTTACTCCTTTTCTCTCTACTTTTGCATTAAATGTTTGTTTTCCCAACACAATCATCCATAATGTACCTTCTAGGGTTCTCCATGGTAAACAATGTGAATGCACCAAGTTCTGAGTCTATTAGAACATCTGTTTGTCAAACAAACCATGCCCACCTCTACCCCCCTACCTATCAAATTGAGGCAGTTTTACCCATTACCCGAACATCTAACTACAGCTGGGACTACATTGATGTGGTCCTGCCTGGCTTGCCTCTACTGTGCTTTGCATCTGCTTCTTTTCTGGCAGTCCTATAAGCAAAGTGCCCAGACATACCTAGACTTTTTTTCTTTCTATTTTCCTTTTTTTAATGTTTATTAATTTTTGAAAGTGTTAGAGAGACAGAGTACATGCAGGGGAAAAGCAGAGAGAGAGAGGGAGACACAGAATCCAAAGCAGGCTTCAGGCTCAGAGCTGTCAGCACAGAAACCTGTGAGGTCATGACCTGAGCTGAAGTTGGACGCTTATCCAACTGAGCCACCCAGGGGCCCCTAGGGCTTTTTTTGTTTGTTTGTTTGTTTGTTTCCTAGCCTTTGAGTCTGCAAAAAGTATGCATTAGTCAGGATAAGTCAGGTTATGCTACAGTAACAAAAATACCCAAATGTTAGAGACTTACAATAATAAAGATTTAGTTTTGACTCACATGACCTATCTTTTGTGACAGGTTGCTGTGTGTTTGGTCTGTGTCATCTTTACTTTGGCACCAGGCTGGGGGAGCTGCTTTGGCCTGAAATATTGACAGTTGCTGTGGTCGAGAGAATAGAGACATGGAGAATCACACACTAGCTCTTACAGCTTCTGCTTAGAAGTAATACACATTTCTTCTGCCCATGTCTCATTGGTCACAAGTCACGTGGCCACTCCTGACTTTAGCTGTGAGAGAATCTCATGTGCCAGAAAAGCACATAAGGAAGGAAAGCTAGAATATTTGGCCAAGAATAATACAATCTATCAGACTCCTCCTTAGTTCAGGATGACATATTCCTCGTATAACAAGGCCATTATGCATCCTTATCTACTTGCTGATAACACAGATTCCATCATTCACTGCAGTTGAAACCACAGCCTGGGTCATGAAATACAGGGCACAATAACGTGTATATATAATTAGAGATCCAAAGTTGGGGAGAAGGAGGAAATGATCCAAGAAACTGTACAAGCCATGTGAAATCAAGATGCTGGTCTCATAGTGGTTCCCTTCTGGGAACACTCTAGATTTGGGAACACTCATTCAGGGCCACCTGTCTAGGCCTACAGCAAATGAACGAAGGCCCCCAGCACCACACGGGGGGAACCCTGAGGCATATGCAAAAAGTAGACGCTTTTTGCAGCTAAAGTTGCTATCACTGTCCTGGCTGAGACACAGATGAAAGAGGAACACAAGCTGTGATGGCGGAGAGACATTACCTCCCTGCTGCCTGAGAGCCCGTGTGCACTCTGCTTGTTTTGAAGTCAGCCTTCAATGGGACTGGAAGGATCTCATTTCCCAATAATCTCGTACCAGCCTCAGCACCCCCATCAGCATCGACAGCTGCACGAAGGGGCGTAGCCTTCCCCTGGAACGTACCAGCCTTGGAACGCTAGCTCTTGACGGTGTCCTCCTGAGGCTGGGCACCAGCACCTTATGGTTCCAAACCCGCTGCTCACAGCTCAACAAGCAAATGGGGAACATACCAACTTTATAAATAGCTAAGCATATAATTTATCATCTACACAAGAATACTTTTAAGACTGAAAAAGTTTGCTAAGAATGAATCATAGAACTTAAAATATTTCTTTATTGATCCTTAGCTAGTGTTATTATGTTGACAGGCTTCTAAAGTAATTCTATAAAAATTCTTTTTTTATAGTTTATTTATTTTTGAGAGAGGGAGACAGAACATGGGTGGGAGAGGGACAGAGAGAGAGGGAGACACAGAATCCGAATCAGGCTCCAGGCTCTGAGCTGTCAGCACAGAACCTGATGCAGGACTCAAACCCAGGAGTTGCGAGATCATGACCTGAGCCAAAGTCGGACACTTAACCAACTGAGCCACCCAGGCGCCCCTAAAAATTCTTTTTAAAAATAAAATGCGAAGGAAACAATCAAGAAAACTAATAGGCAACCAACAGAATGGGAAAAGATAATTGCAAATGACATATCAGATAAAGGGCTAGTATCCAAAATCTACAAGGAACTCCCCAAACTCCACACCTGAGAAACAAATAACTCAGTGAAGAAATGGGCAGAAGACATAGACACTTCTCTATGGCCAACAGGCACATGAAACGATGCTCAACATCACTCATCATCAGGGAAATACAAATCAAAACCACACTGAGATACCAACTCACGCCAGTCAGAGTGGCTAAAATGAACAAATCAAAAGACTATAGATGCTGGGGAGGGTGTGGAGAGACGGGCAGCCTCCTACACTGTTGGTGGGAATGTAAACTGGTGCAGCTGCTCTGGAAAACAGTGTGGAGGTTCCTCAAAAAACTACCCATAGAACTCCCTTATGACCCAGCAATAGCACTGCTGGGGATCTACCCAAGGGATACAGAAGTGCTGATGCATAGGAGCACATGTACCCCAATGTTCATAGCGGCACTT
>NC_043701.1:58816823-58825225 GCF_006229205.1 Suricata suricatta | reverse complement strand
TATATATATATATATATATATATACACATACATACATACACACACAATGGAGTATTACATGGTAATGAGAAAGAATGAAATATGGCCATTTGAAGGAAAGTGGATGGACCTCGAGGGTGTCATGCTAAGCGAAATAAGTCAGGCAGAGAAGGACAGATACCATATGTGTGCACTCATAGGTCTAACAGGAGAACAGGAGAAACCTAATGGAGGACCAGGAGGAGGGGAAAAGGGAAAGAGAGTTGGGGAGAAAGAGGGACACAAAACTTGAGAGACTATACTGAAAAATGTTTAGTTTTAAGAGAGACAGAGACAGTGCAAGTGGGGAAGGAACAGAGAGAGGAGGAGAGAGAGAATCTGAAGCAGGCTCCACACTGTCAGCACAGAGCCTGGTACGGGGCTGGAACTCATGAAACTGAGATCATGACCTGAGCTGAAACCAAGAGTCAGATGCTTAACCCACTGAGCCTTCCAGGCATCTCTACTCATTTTCCAATTGGGTTGTTTGTTTATGTTATTCTTGTTGAGTTGTAGGAGGGCAAGTGTAGTTTTCAAAACATAATTTAAATGAAATTAACATCCCAAACCTCAAATGCTGAGATTGGGTGGGGGCGGGGGCCTATATGTGCTTAATAGTCTGAACAAAATGCAAATGAACTTTAGGTTATTATATTACAAAAAGTTTAATACCATTTGTAGGATCACTGAAACTGATTTTTTTAATGTTTTATTTATTTTTGATACAGAGAGAGAGACAGAGCATAAGAGGGGGAGGGGCAGAGAGAGAAGGAGACACAAAATCTGAAGCAGGCTCCAGGCTCTGAGCTAGCTGTCGGCACAGAGCCTGATGCGGGGCTCGAACCCACGACCGTGAGATCTGACCTGAGCCGAAGCCGGAGGCTTAACCGACTGAGCCACCCAGGCGCCCCTCACTGAAACTGATTAATAAAGTAATCCTCCAAAGGCTCAAACATCTCTAGACTCCAGCTGATGATATGCATCGAAGAGATTAAAAACTTGAACTGTCCTTTATCAGTGTTTTTGTTTTCACTCTGAGCTTCTACTCCAATATAGTACTTGAGGTTTGACACGTGCATCTGCTATTTTGATTTCAGGGTGTTTGAGTGCAATTGTGAATTATATGCAGTACAGGTTTCTTAATATCACCGTTTTTCTTTGTTTTACTGTGTGCAGTATCAGCAAAAAAAAAAAAAAAAAAAAAAAAAAAAAAAAAAAAAAAAAAAAAAAACCTAAATACTCTTATCTTTCCCAGTAGGATATCCCCCCAGAAGCAGACACAGGTGAGCACTGAGTGCACATCGTGTATTTGGGGGTTTGGGAAGCCGTCACAGGAATGGGAAGGTGATATAGGATAAGGAAGGAAGCCAATAACAGGTTTGTTCCTAAGGCAACTCACACAGTAGCTTCATCCCTGTAAAATGCACACCTTAAAGTTATCCTGGCCATGGGACAAGGGAGCTGGGGTATTTACATCCCTATTCCCTCTACTTATTGGTTAAGTGATGCCCCTGAAGATAGTTCTCCTGGGCACTTCTGGCCTGGGGGTGGGGTGGGGCAAAGGGCATTGAGCTGCCTGAGGACAGCCTTCTAATCAATGTACATGTGCTACGTCCTGGCAAACACATTCACAGAGGTGCAAGCAGAGTGCTGACAGCTTACATGTTGTACTGTATTATATCATAGTACCTTATGTCATGTAGAACGGACAGGTAACATTGTCCAAGTTGAAGGCGTACAACACGGTGGTTTGATATATGTATGTATAGGGAAATGATGACCATGGTGGGGGTAGCTTTGTAACTGAAGCGTTCCTGTCTCAGCCGTGTTCCCACAGGGGGATAAGTAGTTGTCACAGGGATTGTATGGCCTGCAGGGTCTAAAATAGTTACTATTTGGCTCTTCAGAGCAAAAGTTTGCCTACATGTGGTTTAATATAAAGAGTTATTAAGCTATGATAAGAGAGGAACTTGGAAGACTTCAAGAGAAATCAAAAGGACTAGGGGACAAATATGTAAGGAAGAACAGACTTGGAAGGGGCCCCATTCCCAAGGCTTGGCTCAGAATTCATTGAAGAGGGTAGGGGTGGCAGAGATGTTGCTAGGTTGCTTGGGGCAGAGCGGGGCCACGGATGATGGGCAAGCAGGAAGCAGCCTCTGCGTGCACGTGAGCCAGGGCAGGTGGACAGGTGGGCAGAGAGTGTCGAGAGTGGCATTTGAATCAGGAGGGCCACAGAGACCAGTCTCCCAGGCAAGGGTTAGCCACAGGGCTAAGGGCTAAGGGCGTCTGGGCCTGGCTGCTGTAACTAGAAGTGGACAGAGCCACTTTCTGCAGGACTCTTGTGCACCTTTGTGCATGGCTGGGGCTGGAGTTCATGGCCACATGAGTGGGGAAACCGTCAGGCAGCCAGCTCACTAGACAACCAGCCCTGGACACCATGTGCACATAGTTAGGGGGTGAGGAGATGGAGCAGGGAACAGCGACCTGGGCTGCACACACGAATCTCAACAGTCTGGGACTCCTGGCTACTTTGTCATTGCCTGAGTTGAAAGACACAGCTGGCAATGTGGCATAAAAATGCCATAGAAAGCTGCACGCCCCCCCCCCAGGCACTTGGCATTGAAGGAGGAGTAAAAACAAATGCGGTCTCCAGGAGCAGAGCTGGTGAGCCTCACGGAAGCCTGGGTGTCTCACCAGGCCTCTCTGCCTGAAGAGGTGACCAAGTGGACAAAAGGAAAATGCTTACAAGGCCATTTCCACCATCATGGAGTAGGCAGAAAGGCTACCCTGGAGCTGAGAGGCCACACTTCCTCGGTAGATGTGTTCCTGGCACCGTGCAGCCCGCGAGAGCCACAGCCCCCACGCCAACCACAGTCATGTGTCTGTTTACCGTCAACAGGCTGGACAAATGGAATTCAATACTTAATTTTTTTAATGTTTGAGAGAGATCAAGAGCAAGCAGGGGAGGAGCAGAGAGAGAGGGAGAGAGAGAGTCCCAAGCAGGTTCTGAGCTGTCAGCACAGAGCCTGATTGCAGGGTTCAATCTCGTGAACTGTGAGATCACGACCTGAACCGAAATCAAGAGCCTGACGCTCAACTGACTGAGCCACCTAGGGACCCTGCATGGTATCTTTCTTGATCTCAAGGACAAATTCCAAACATTGACAATGAATGTGGCTTAATTTCTTTTTTTTAAATTAAGTTTTATTTATTTTTTTAAGTTTATTTATTTATTTTGAGAGACAGAGCACACGATTGGGGGAGGGGCAGAGAGAAAAGTGGAGAGAGCAAGAATCCAAAGCAGGCTCTGTGCTATCATGACCTGAGCTGAAATCAAAAGCTGGACACAAAACTGACCAACCCACCCGGGTGCCCCATCTGGGGTAGTTCTTACAACAAACGAAGAGTGGTCTCTGACTCAGAGGCACTGAGTTCCTGGGGGTGGGGTACAGGGACCTGCCCAGTGCCCTCCACCTCAGGCCCCCCTCAGTGTGACCCCAGCCCCACTCTACCCTCCCCACAGCATGTAAACCCCGGGGCCACATGCACTGTTTTACATTTTCCTACCATGACACACACTTCAGGGCAGGTTTTTTTCCAGCATCTTCTCTGGCATATTCTTTCCCTGCCTTCCTTGTCCAGATATTTCAACATCTGACCCCAGGAACATCTGTGCTGTGGGCTCTTACATACCCAGTGGGAAGAGGTGGTCTTTCCTTCGTGATCTGCAACACTTACCATGCTTCACACCAGTCCTGTTCTTCTTGGAGTTTTAAGGAGCACAACAAATAAATCTCTCTTCCTTACCTAGTTCTTTTATTTTTTAGCATTTTTTAAAATGTTTTATTTTTGAGACAGAGAGAGATAAGCATGAGCGGGAAGGGGCAGAGAGAGAGGGAGACACAGAATCTGAGCAGGCTCCAGGCTCTGAGATGTCAGCACAGAGCCCAGCACAGGACTCAAACTCACAGACTGCATGATCATGACCTGAGCCAAAGTCAGAGACTTAACCAACTGAGCCACCCAGGCACCCCTTCCTTACCTAGTTCCTTACCTAGAGACATGGGGGACGTCAGATGGAGATCAGACAATCAGCTCCATACCCTGGAAGGTGAAGTCCAAGTGTGTGGTCACGTGGGCTGACAAGGGCCGAACCTCCCTTCCCATGCTTCCTGGAGTTAGATGGCGGAGAACTAAAGGCAGGAACCAGGTGAGGGAGAGGGAGAGAGCAAAGAAGCAGGTCCAGTTTCCTCTTCCAAATGCTCCATCAGATAATCAACCCTTAGCCCAGTTTCCAGTGAAGGGAAGGGGTGGAGAAAAGCCGCGGCTTGTCTAACACAAGTTCCTCATGAAAACATAAGAATTGGGGAATATCTTCCCCTCTGGGGGCGCCTGGGTGGCTCAGTCCGTTAAGCATCTGACTTCAGCTCAGGTCATGATCTCATAATTAGTGGGTTTGAGCCCCACCTCAGGCTCTGTGCTGACAGCTCAGAGCCTGGAGCCTGCTTACGATCCTGTCTCTCTCTCTCTCTCTCTCTCTCTCTCTCTCTCTCTCTCTCTGCCTCTCCCCTGCTCTCACTCTCTCTCTCTCTCTGTCTCTTAAAAAATAAATAAACATTAAAAAATGAATGAATAAATAAATTCCCCCTTCACAGTACTGTACTTATTTTACTTACTAGCCCTTCATTCTGCCTCTCCAGACTCTTAGAATCACAGAGATGCTTTTGTTTATTTTTGCATTTCCTACGCCTGATCCTCAGTTCAGTAAATATTTTTTAAATATTTCATCCTGAAATGGTATTTTAGCACATTTGGTATTAAAGACAGCTGCAGGAGTGCTGAGAGCCCTGGTTCTCCACCTTGCTCATGCCCACACGGTGACCCCCACGCGGTGACCTCCCCCAGGGCCACGTGTTCCAGGCCCCCGGGAGGTTCATGTCTGCCCTTGACTGGAAAGTGGGAAGGCTTGTTGTGATACCTCATTTTAGTTTTATAAATGTTTTTATTTATTTCTGAGAGAGAGAGAGAGGGAGACACAGAATCTGAAGTGGGCTTCAGGCTCCAGCTGTCAGCACAGAGCCTGACACGGGGCTCGAACCCACAAAATGCAAGATCATGCCCTGAGCCGAAGCAGGACGCCGCTGACTAAGCCCCCCAGGTGCCCCAGAAGGGTCCACTTTAGATTAACGAGTAGAGCTGATTGGTGTACAGGTGATGCCACTTTATGTAACTACCCTACCACCTCACCACCGTGCCCCTCACTCTATAAAACCCAGGCTTTGCAGTGGGGGTTGGTTTTCTGCTCTCTTGCTCCTTACTGGTAAGTTACTCTGGGTAAAACTGAAAACAGTATGAGGTGGCTTGCTTTGTCTTTTGGTTCTTAAAGGGCTGTCTCCATCTGGAGGACACTTTACTGACCTTCCTCCACCTTCTTTTTCCTAATTTTTAAAATGTTTTTATTTATTTTTGAGAGAGAGAGAGAGACAGCGTGAGCAGGGGAGGGTCAGAGAGAGAGGCAGACACAGAATCCGAAGTAGGCTCCAGGCTCTGAGCTAGCTGTCGGCACAGAGCCCAATGTGGGGCTGGAACCCACGAACCATGAGATCATGACCTGAGCTGAAGTCAGACGCTCAAACGACTGAGCCACCCAGGCGCCCCTTTCTCTACCTTCTAACAATGGGCAAGCCCTCCAAGAGACCAAAGAGGAAGCAAGCTTGGGCAAAGAGGCTGTGCTTGGGGAGAACCTGAGCCAGAAAGCCCTCTGTCAGTGGCCAAAACCCCACACTGGCAGCCACTGCTATGAGGGGAGACCTGGCGGGGTCTTTTGAGCGCTTCAGACAGTGGGTGAGTACCGGCCACCCCAAAAAGGCCCAGGGGCTTGTTAGATCTCTGAAATGCTAGGGAAAAGGAAATGGAGTAGCAAAATTGAACAAGCTAGTCTGGCAGTAGCTTGGCCATTGATCTGTGCTTTGCCAGACTGCAGCAGGGGAGCTTCCATAAGGAGAGAGTTGGGACAGAGATGCATGGGCTTTAGAGATGAAGAGGTCTGCTGTGGAATTGGGGGAGCCAACCAGCTGCTCTAGGTGGAGGCCTGGGTGCCAGAAAGGTCAGCAGCCCAGGCCTTTCCACCTGGGGATATGGGGGAGATGGTATGGTGTTGAACGACTTTGGGATGTCAGGGATGGCTTTGGTCTACTGTGTTGCAATGAATGGTATATGCTGCAGGCACGGGTGAGAATAGTGGGCGCTTAGCTAATATGATTGGGTAAATGCTAGTGTTCAAACAACCTGGCCTAACAAAGGGGATGTTCCTTCCCGTCTGTCCTGCTGGACCTCTATGGAAGAGCTACAAGAAGTTGTGGGTGAACTGGGAATGAAACATGTCTTTTGTGCCCAACATTTAGTGGCCCCCAGGAAAAATGGCTTCCCCATGGTGTGCAGGACCCCATCTCAGTCCCCCTTCCCCACTTGGGCGATGCTATAGGATTTCAGTATCCATCCTTGCCCTGCAGTCCCTCAGCCTATTGTTAGGGCAGCCACTGTGGTAGCTGACTTAAGTGAACCCTAAAGAATCTGTCCTAAAATCTGTTGTAAGGGAAAGAGATGGGTTGAAAAATGGGGGGAAAAACCCAAGGATTCTGCCAACAATAAGGTGAGAAGGGGGCTCATCAAAGTCTCTCCAAAATAAGTGTGACAAGATCTAACATTATCTGGGACCCTGGGAGAAAATCTAGACCAACAACCCCAATTTGGTCTTGCTAAACCTATGAAAGATGTGTCCTGAGGAAAGCAGTTTACCTCCTTGGGGGAAGGCTCAAAAAATCAGGTGTGTTGCCAAGTAGTATTCCATTGTGTATATATAAACCACATCTTTATCCATTAGTCAGTTTATGGACATTTGGGCTCTTCTCATAATTTGGTTATTTTTGAAAATGCTGCTATAAACATTGGAATACATGTGCCCCTATGAATCAGCACTCCTGTATCCTTTGGATAAATTCCTAGTGGTGCTATTGCTCGGTCATAGGATAATACTATTTTTAATTCTTTTTGAGGAACCTCCACACTATTTTCCAGAGTGGCTGCACCAGTTTGCATTCCCACCAAAAGTGCAAGATGGTTCCCATTTCTTCCCATTTCTCCACATCCTTGCCAGCGACTGTTGTTTCCTGAACTGTTAATTTTACCTGCTCTGACAGGTGTGAGGTGGTATCTCAGTGTGGTTTTGCTTTGGATTTTCCTGATGATGAGTGATGTCGAACATCTTTTCATGTGTCTGTTGGCTATCTGGATGCCTTCTTGGAAAGGTGTCTATTCATGTCTTCTGCCCATTTCTCCACTGGATTATTTTTTTGGGGGTGTGGAGTTTGATAAAGTTCTTCATACGTTTTGGATATTAGCCTTTTATCTGACATGTCACTTGCAGATATCTTCTCCCATTCCGTCCTTTGCTGTGCAGAAGCTTTTATCTTGATAAGGTTTCTATAGTTCACTTTTGCTTTTTTTTAAAAACGATTTTTTAATGTTCGTTTATTTTTTGAGACAGACAGAATGCAAGTAGGGGAGGGGCAGAGAGAGAGGGAGACACAGAATCTGAAGCAGGCTCCAGGCTCTGAGCTGTCAGCACAGAGCCTAATGCTGGGCTTGAGCTCACAAATTGCAAGATCATGACCTGAGCTGAAGTTGGATGCTTAACCGACTGAGCCAACCAGGTGCCCCCACTTCTGTTTTATATCCTTTGACTCCAGAGACCTGTCGAGAAAGAAATTGATGCAGCTGAGATCAAAGAAGTTGTTGCCTGCTTTCTCCTCTAGGGTTTCAATACTTTCCTATCTCACATTTAGGTGTTTCATCCATTTTGAGTTTACTTTTGTGTATGGTGTAAGAAAGTAAGAAGGGAAACCAATGGTATTGAGGTGCTAACTAACAAGAGGCTTTAACAGCCAAAATGGTAGTAAAACAAGTACAGACCCTTGTTCTATTAATGCCAGATATGAACTAGATGGAAGTTCACATCCAGGCAGGGTTGGCGGGAGCTTGTGCCTATGACAAGGTGGAAAAATCAACTATAAGTCTTTCTATAAGTTGAGTAAGCATCTGTTCTCTTTATAACATGACACCATTGGAAACATTGATTTTACTACCGAGGCTGTGAATGGAATGTCCTATTTGATAGAGAGGCACACAGGCTCACATAGGAGCAGAGAGCATTAAGAAATAAAGGTTGACTTTATGAAGCCAATGAAGCCCTGTGGTAAAAATTGACTGGTACATTGATTACAGGGTTCCAGAAGGTTCACTTGCCAAGCGGATAAGGAAGGCCAGTTCCTAGCAGGCTCAGGGACCTCAGGATATCTTGACCTCCAGAAGAAAGGAGGCAACCC
>NC_043701.1:58814584-58816723 GCF_006229205.1 Suricata suricatta | reverse complement strand
ATCCAGCAGCTCAAGAGGAGCCAGGCCTGTCAGCCCATTGTCCATGAGGTAGCGAATCCTGCTCGCAAGTGAGTGTGCTCCGAAGGAGTCCCTCCCTGTGTGGAGCAGTTACAGGAGACTGAAGTCCTGTCAACAGCTGGACCTGTAGACCACCAGCTGCACAGTGCCTAGGTTTGTGACCCACAGAAAGAGGGTAGATGTTCTGTCTTGAAAACTGCCTCATCGGGGGTTAATTTGTTATGCAGCAATAGATGACTAATACAGGAAGAGAGGATGGAGAAGAATTCTATGAAGCAGTTTTACTTTTTATTTCATGCCTTCCATACTGTATGAATTATCTGTATATGTGTATTTGTATTTAAAACACTGGCAACAGGTCTTATTTAGGCAGGTAGATTATGGCAAATCCTGTAAATTGGCTGACTAGACACAAACTCAAACACCCTCTATTGCCTTCCTGTACTACAGAAGTTGGAAAAAATTTTTTAAGTAAACCTACATTTCCCAGACCCTCCTTGCAGCTGGAGGTCCATATGTGTCCCAGTTTTCACTATGCAGACATCTCACCTGTGGAAAAACTAAGAAGAAAAACAATTTATAAATTTTTGTGTTTTGCAATTACAAATGGAGGCCCTTTCTGGCAAATTTGTGAGTGGACATGCCTGTTCTACACTAACTGGCAGAGTTTTCATGGTCTAGGTGTGGCTTAGACTTGAACTCTTAGTGTCACAAGTGCCAAACAATTGTGTAAGGGGACAGTGGAGTTTCCAGAAGAACAGCTCGAATGGAAGGATGAATCATTGTGTGATGCCATTGGTCCTGGTGGGTTACATCCAAGACAAGAATTTAATTCACTTTAACACTCCTTTCTCCTCTCCCTCTGGCCCTTCCAGCAGTTTATTATACTATGTTTAACTTTTCTTTTGGTATCTTCAAACCTTAAATAATACACAAAGCTCTCCTTTTTTTCTTTTTCTGGTTCAGCCACCTTTATCTTGACTTCCTTTAAGCTCCCCATAAAACTGTCTTCTCCAACTTTCTTCTTCACTTTTGGCCTCACTGAGACCCTTTTGAGAGTGAAAGAGGCATTACTAATAATTATCCTGGAGCAAAAGGTGTAATCGAGTGGATGTTTGGTCATGCCATGGAAACGGGCTTATAGTCCTGCAAATCACTACACCTGACCTGGAAAATATATTTCGTTTCCTTTTTTAAAGCTTATTACTTATTTTGAGAGAGTGTACACATGCACGTGGGAGAGGCAGAGAGGGAGGGAGGGAGAAGCAGAATCCCAAGCAGACTCTATGCTGTCAGCTGAGCCCCATGCAGGGCTTGAACTCAGGAACCTCGTGATCAGGATCTGAGCCAAGATCAGGAGTCAGATGCCTAACTGATGGAGCCACCTAGGCATTTTATTTCTACTAATAAAAATATAAGATCAAAATTGAATTATGTAATTTTTCTCTCACCAAGTTAAAATCCAAAGAAAAACGTAGGAAGTATGCAGAAATGTTAGCATTGGTTACTTCCAGATGGTGAGATGATGGGCAAATTTTATTTCCTTTTTTTTTTTTTTTAATGTTTGAGAGAGACAGAACATGAGTGGGGGAGGGAGGGGGAGAGAGAGAGACAGAGACCGAGACCGACAGAATCTGAAGCAGGCTTCAGGCTCTGAGCTGTCAGCACAGAGCCTAATGCAGGGCTCGAACCTATGAATAGTGAGATTATGACCTGAGCCAAAGCCGGACACTCAACTGACTGAGCCACCCAGGTGCCCCAGCTCTCCACTATTTCAACAGATGTGTATAAAGAATATGGAAGGAGGTGCGTGGGTGGCATTGGTTAAGCGTCTGACTTGGCTCAGGTCATATTCTCCTCCTTCATGAGTTCGAGTCCACGTAGAACGAGCCGGCTTCGGATCTTCTGTCCACCTGCCCCCTCGTGCCCTCCCCCTTCCTCCACTCAAAAATAAATATTTAAAAAACCCAAAGTTGGGGCACCTGGTGGCTCAGTCGGTTAAGCCTCCGACTTCGGCTCAGGTCAGGTCTTATGTTCGTGGGTTCGAGCCCCGTCAGGCTCTGTGCTGACAGCTAGCTTAGAGCCTGGAGCCTGTTTCTGGTTCTGTGTCTCCTTCTCTTT
>NC_043701.1:58738702-58814484 GCF_006229205.1 Suricata suricatta | reverse complement strand
CATGGAAAGAGCCTAAATGTCCATCAACTGATGAATGGATCAAGAAGATGTGGTTTATATATACAATGGAATACTACATGGCAGTGAGAAAGAATGAAATCTGGCCATTTGTAGCAAAGTGGATGGACCTGGAGGGTGTCTTCTAAGTGAAATAAGTCAGGCAGAGAAGGACAGATACCATATGTTTGCACTCATAGGTCTAACAGGAGAAACCTAATAGGAGACCATGGGAAGGGGAAAGGGTGGGGGGAAGAGTTGGGGAGAGGGAGTGAGGCAAATCATGAGAGACCTTTGAATGCTGAGAACAAACTGAGGGCTGAAGAGGAGGGGGGAAGGGGATGATGGTCATGGAGAGCAGCACTTGTGGGGAAGAGCACTGGGTGTTATATGGAAACCAACTTGGTAATAAACTATTAAAAAAATAAAACACTGTGACCATCTACTCTAATACACAATATAAAAATGTACATTAATTTTAATATAAGCTTAGGCAAAACAATTAGAGTAGTTAATAAAAAGATATGCTTGATTTTGGAACAAAAAGGTCCACGTGTCCATTTTGCACTGGGCCCTACAAGTTATGTAGCTGGCACTGATGGACAGTAAACATTAAAATATTTAAACCTAGAATAATCATGTTTACAATACAGAGTCTTTTACAGAAAAGCTCATGAAGTTAAAAATAACAATCATAGGGGCACCTGGGTGGCTCAGTCAGTTAAGCAGCCGACTTTGGTTCAGGTCAGGACCTCACAGTTGGTGAGTTCGAGCCCCAAATCAGGCTCCGTGATGACAGTTCTGAGCTTGGAGCCTGGTTTGGATTCTATGTCTCTGTTTCTGTCCTTCCCCTGCTGGTGCATGCTCACTCGTGCTTGCTCCATGCTCGCTCGCTCTCTCAAAAATGAAAAAACAAACATTAAAATTTTTTTAAAAAACAATCATGGACAAAAGTCCTAGTCCTATATCCCAGCAAAAGCTTGGAGAAGATATCGGAAGGAAGTCTAAGTGGGTGAATTTCCTTACCTAACATAGGGAGATGTAAAGAGAATTTGCTCTGCTTATAAAGTTGAGTTAAGTTGACTTTAAATCATTCACATTTAGGCATGTTACTTAAAATTGAAATAAGATAATATTTAATAACTTTCAGATTACCACATGGAGAAGAGCAAGATGAACTCCAGGAAAACACAGGCCGTAAGAGTGAAGATGGGCTATCCCAATGTACACTCATACAAATATCCGTGAAATTATAGTAATACCACATAGAAGTGGTATTTACTCACATATTGGATCACAGATTGAAGCCAAGGAAGGTCTACTAGAGAGACCATTAAAACAGGTACATGATGTCTACAAGAGATGCTTTTAAAACAAGAGCAGCCAAAATTTTAAGTAAGAGGATAGGCACAGGATGTCAGGGAACTGCAAACAAAAGCAGGGGTTATAAGATTACGATCAAGTTAAAGTTAAGCAAATTATTTTTTAAATTTAAATTTAAATTTAATTTAAATTATATTTTGTGTGTTCCAACATATTTTTTAATAGTTTATTGTCAAGCTGGTTTCCATATAACACCCAGTGCTCATTCCAAGTGCCCTCCTCAGTGCTCATCACCCATTTTCCCCTTTTCCTCATCTTGCATCAACCCTCAGTTTGTTCTCAGTATTTAAGAGTCTCTCATGGGTTGCCTCCCTCCCTCTCCTTAACTCTTTTTCTCCTTCCCCTCTTCCATGGTCCTCTGTTAAGTTTCTCCTGAAACTTAAAACCATATGAGTGAAAACATATGGTATCTGTCTTTCTCTGCCTGACTTATTTCACTTAGCATAACACCCTCGAGTTCTACCTACATTGCTACAAATGGCCAGATTGCATTCTTTCTCATTCCCATGTAGTACTCCATTGTCTGTATAAGCCACGTCTTCTTGATCCATTCATCAGTTAATGGACATTTAGGCTCTTTCCATGATTTGGCTATTGTTGAAAGTGCTGCCAGGAACATTGGGGTACATGTGCCCCTATGCATCAGCACTCCTGTTATCCCTTGGGTAAATTCCTAGCAGTGCTATAAGCAAAAAAATTTAAGCCTTCCAAAGCGTGACTTTATATGAATTGGTCAAGAAGTTACAGAACCATGAGATCATGACCTGAGCTGAAATTGGACACTCAACTGAGTGAGCCACCCAGGTGACTCTGGAATTAAAATTTTTAAAACTCAGGATTTTTGAGGAAGCTCACATAGGATTCTCTGATTTGGCATATCACAGCAAATGGAGAGGAATCCATGTCATTTAAAAATGTATAGAAATTCAACTTTTATGAAAATCAAATGTAGAATCAGGATTAGCTTTAAGATAAAAAATTGTTGGAAATCTATTATAACCTAATGATAAAGCTGTAAATTTCTATCACTGACAGATTATACAAACTATTACAGCTGAATAATATAATTAATAAATACATACAATCTATCCTTTATTTTAAAAATATGCCTCCTTTAAGGAAACTTATTAACTCATCTTCTGATTTGGTCCAAAGAGTCAACATTTGTAGAGATGTCGCCTCTTCCCAAATCTATCAACAGTTAAATGCAGTCACAAACAAAAGTTATTTTTGTGATTTGATGAAATAATTTGTTTTAATGTTTATTTTTGAGAGAGAGAGTGAGAGCCTGAACAGGGGGATGGACAGAGAAGATCCAAAGTGGGCTCTGAGCTGACAGCAACAAGCCCAATGCAGGGCTTGAACTCATGACCCAGGAGATGGAGTCAGGTGCCCAAGTAACTGAGCCACTTGGCTGCCCTGATGAAACAATTTAAAAGGTCATATGAAAGAATATGTAGCAGAATACCTGGGAGAAAATCTAGAAATAAAAAATCAGGTAGATTTTTCCCCTGCATGTGAAAATACATGAAACTCTAGTGATTACAATAGTGCAGGTGAAGGAGGACACAGGATACCAGCGTAGGAGAAGGTTATTTGTAAATTGGGGAAGACAAAGCTTAATTCCTACATCCTTAAACCAAACCAAAATCCAAAATGGATCAAAGTGTGTGTTATAAAAAATGAAATCACTGGAGCGCCTGGGTGGCTTGGTCATTTAAGTGTCCAACTCTTAATTTTGGCTTAGGTATTGATGTCACAGTTCCTGAGATCGAGCCCCACATGGGGCTCTGTGCTGACGGCGCAGACCTGCTTGGGATTCTCTTTCTCCTTCAGCCCCTCTCCCAGCTCTTGTGTGTGCTGTCTCTCTCTCGAAAAAAATGATTATATATTATATATATGTATAAATATATATTATATATATACGTAAAATGACCTATGTTGCATTATATTTATGGTTTGTGTTTTATGGCTTGTTTACATGTCTTTTTAATCCACTTAGGATCTAGTCTATCTCCATGATAAGTATCCCTGTTATTAGAACTTCATAATGTATTCTAACCTGCTAGGGACAGTTCATCCTCACTACTTTCTTTTCTCAAACATTCTCTGAATATTCTCACAGGCTTATTCTTGTGTATAAATTTTAGAATTCATTTTCATCTAGCATTCCCAATAATCTTTTGGGGTTTCACCCGGAGTTATGTTAAATATACAGATTATTATGGGAAGGATTGCTCTTTATAACTTTGAGGCTTCCTATCCAGAAATCCAAGAGATCTCTGTTTATTCAATGATCCAGAAGTCTCTATACTTATCCCTTACATTTTTTACATCTGGGTGTATCTTACAGTTCACGTTATTATCATGGTTTCGTTTTTTCCTTGTGGTTTAATTGTAGCCGCTTGAGTTTGTTGCTCTTCACCAGCTTCTTGCTCATTGTCGTGTTGATGTGTTTCTTCCTCAGTTATTAGTCACTGGGCGTGTGTACATTTCCACGGGACCGGCAGTGCTCCCAGCATGACTGCCGCCCTCCTGCTGTCCTCCTGTCCCACTCTGCCACATGCGACGTAGCAGATGCGTCCAAATGGGACGTGGGTCCTCTTTCTCTGCAGTTCCTTTTTCTCCAGGATCTTGAGTCCTCAATTCCTAGCTGGCTGGGTATCCCTGACCTCCAGTGTTGATCTCCCCTGTCCAGTGTTGGACTGTGTCGGGTCTCTCTGCCCCACATTGTGACTTATCGGACGCTCTTTAGATGAAAACTCTGGCTCCCCTCTATGGGTTTCCCTTCTCTCTCCTAAGTCCTGAGTACTTTGCTGCCCTGCAATGTCTTCAAGCTGTTTTTTCAGGAGGTCTCCAGGTTGCGGCTGTTTTCTGGCTTTTATTGTTGGGTAACTCAGATATGAGCCACTTTGAACACATAGCCAAGTACAAGGCCCTCTGGGTTAACTTTTAATTAGTTGAACTGCACTGTATCACTGTGGGGGTGGGGGGGGGCACATTTCCACAGTTTTGTCAAGTGGGAAATTTAAGTTAAGGAAATTCTCCTAAATCATGAAGCCCAGATAGTATGTCAAGATTGCGTAACCAGGCAAACATCTGTTTTAAAAACTTAGGATCTTGGAGGATATTTCTTAATTGAAAATATAGCATTATGGGATAGGTTTCTACCCTCTTCTCCCCAGAGCAAATCCACTTTTCTGGCCATGGTCCTGGCAGGGACTAAGGCTTGGATGACAGGGGCCTCCGGTCCGAAACTCAAGGTGAAGAAAGTGACGAACACTCTTTTCCACATAATAATTGCAGAAACTATGCGTAGGGGTGATCATGAAATACTGAATTATCTCTTCCCATCTAAGTATGATAGGTGGCCATTCCTGTGACTCCGAAGGGATTAGCTTTAGCAAATTTGATGGATATTTCACTGCTATAAACCAATTGTTGGGCCTGGGAAGACAAATTGGAGTAGCTCCGCCATACAAATTCTGCCTGGGCTAGAAGAAGTAAACTGAATTCTAAGAAAAGGACCGTGTGCACTTTCTCTATTCTGTATACACCTACCTGGCTTTAGTTGTAAGGACGCAGGTCTGATTCAGCCTTCCCCTGTACTTAAAGGGGAAGGTGCCAGCTTCTCCATATGAAAGGGCACACATTAAGGAGGGACAACTCCTGTGGCGCCAATCAGGAGAGGCCAGCTGATACCTTTGACCTTTCTAGGGGCGGGCCTAGCCACGCCCTAAGTGCGGGCCTAGTCACACCCTATGTAAGGGTCCTAGGCCCACTCTGATTGGTCAATAATCTAAATGTTGTGATTGGCTCCCACAACTGCCAGTATTGATGAGGGGGGGGTAGGGATTGGAGCGCTGTGCCTGTGTCATCATTTTCTATAAGTCCCCCTTCCCAAACTCATAAAAGCCCTACCCTGCCTTTGTTCGGGGCTCTCTGTCCACGTGGCCAGCAGGTTGGTGGAGTCTGTGAGCCCGTAATAAAGCCCTTTGCTTTTGCAGGCATGACTCGGTCTCCCTGTAGTCTCTGGTCTTTTTCTTGGGGCGATATTACAAACTTGGGCATAACATAGTGACCCCGGGGCTCCAGGCATCCTGCGTTTCAGTCAAACCATTTCCTGGGTGTATGTGATTGGCAGGCTGCAGAGTTTTTCAGTCTATCTCCTGAAAGCAGGCTTTCCTTTCCCAGAATGGGGAGCTATGTAAATGTGGAAGAGGGTGTGCAGGAGATTTGCAGCAACTGGATGTCTGCTGGAGTAGTATTTGCCATCAGAAATTTCCAAGGAGTCCTGACTGCCTAGCCACAGAGAGTGAGAGAGAGCGAGAATCCCAAGCAGCCTCTGGCCTCCGCACAAAGCCTCATTCAGGGCTTGATCCCATGACCTTGGCTGAAATCAAGAGGTAGATGCTCAATCGACTGAGGCCCCCAGGTGTTCCCTGTCAGTTACATTTTCAGAGAATATGGGCCTTTTAGGCAACCATGCTTATTTTGCTTCCTTTTGTTGCTATTCTTAAAGTTATTCTCGGAAAGTTAGTAGTGGGTACATCATCTTTGATTTTTAATACTCTTCATAAGTAAACAACTAATAACTCCTATATGCTTGGGGAAGAACATTTGACGGCTTTTCAGAGACCTGCAATACTGATTTTTTTTTTAACATTCTTTCCTCGGGGCACCTGAGTGGCTCAATCTTATAATATAGTTTATTAGGATGTATTTGTTTAAGAACCATATCGACATACTAACTGAAAGATCACAAGATTACTTTTAGTATTGCTTACAGAGTTATTCAGTAACCATTGAGTTGCTTTCTTTTGTTCAGTGTGTGTGTGTGTGTGTGTGTGTGTGTGTGTGTGAGAGAGAGAGAGAGAGAGAGAGAGAGAGAGAGAGAGAGAGAGGGAGGGGGGTAGGGACGGGCAGAGAGAGGGAGCTACAGAATCCAAACCAGGCTCCAGGCTCTGAGCTCTCAGTACGGAGCCCAACATGGAGCTCAAACTCATGGTCCACGAGATCATGAGCTGAGCTGAAGTCAGACTTTTAATCAACTGAGCCACCCAAGTGCCCCCACTGAGTTGCTTTCTTATGTCAGGTATGACACTGGATAGTAAGAATTGCTGAAAAATAGCCCCAGATTCCTAGGGCACACACTGTGAGGGATAGGGCTATGGAGAAATGCACAGCAATGGAGAAGGGCCATGAAAGAAGTCACCGGAAAACAGTCTTGTGCTTGGACTCCAAAGCCAGGTTGACTGAGCCTTCGTTGCTTTGTCCAAAAAAAGGGGACCACGAAGTGTCTCATTGGAATGTTGCAGTGTGTATGTGAGAAGGTGCATGCAAACTCCTTGTGCACTGCCTGGTGTGGAACGGGCGGTCTGTGCATGGAGCTGATAATAAAAACAAGGATTAATATCAGGCAACAACTCCTCTTAGAGGAAAGGAGCTTTCTTGGAAGAGGAGGTGATTAGGCTGCGAATTAAAAGTGGGAAGAATTTCACCAAGCAAACTAGGAGGCGGGGCATTCTAGGCAGTAAGGACTACAGAGTGCAAAACAGTGAGGACGTTCCATGCACAGGCTGTGTGCTGGAAGCACCAGGAGGTGTGAGGAAGGCCCAATCGGGCCGAAAATTACTTAAGGACCTTGAATTTGTATTCTTCAATGAGCCCCAAAGTAAGGTGTGCTACCTCTTGAAAGTCACCCCAAATGATTCATTTACTGGTTTGCTGGAATATAAAATTAGAAGTTTTGTAGTTTTAAAACTTCATTCTTTAAACTTTTTGTAGGTTGCATGTTTGGTGATGAACGTGCTGGTTTCACGTAGTAGCACATCGATGTAGTTTACAAATAGACTTATGTTGCAGGGACTCTAAAAACGGTGTGCACGTAGGGGTGTGTGCACACAGATGTTGTGAGATGCTGGCGAAAAGTTCTAGGCAGATAGTGTGTGCAGCTCTGGTTTTCTGAAGGGCCTTTAGGAGCACCGGAGGAGCACGACGGAACGTGACAAAGGTAACGGCAGGGCCAGTTGGGAAGAGTCGCGATAGCCCAGCCTTATTTCCAGATTCCCAACAGACTCATCTTTGAATCTTTGTGATTCATGAACAAGAAGCGGTAAGTCCCTGGAATGTTCATGAAATCCCCAAATCATAAACTATTCTGTTTTTCTTAAAAACAAATCCTATGTTTTTAAATAATGAGTGACCATAATAAGTGGTATTTTTTTGTGATGGGGTTATATTCTTGGTCTTAATTTTCTGCTAAAAAATATAGTAACATGAATCACTTTTAATTGATGACCAGTATATTGTACCCAGAGGATCTATGTAATATATGTAAAAATGATCTCCACCTGATACATCTGATGACAAAAACATAAGATGGGAATGTGGATACAAAAGCCAACTGAAAATCAACTTTTAAAACTTGAAATATCATGTTTAGTATTTATCCATTTGCCTACTTTTTATTTTTTTAAACCCCCTTTTTAAATGTTTGCTTATTTATTTTGAGAGAGAACAGGGGAAGGAAGAGAGAGGAGGAGAGAAAGAATTCCAAGCAGGCTGTATGCTATTAGTGCAGAACCCAATGTGGGGCTCAAACTCACCGACCGTGAGATCATGACCTGAGTTGAAATTATGAGTTGGATGCTTACCCAACTCTGCCACGCAGGTGCCCCATTTGCCCACTTTTTAAATTGCAGTTGACAGGGTTTTAATTAGTGTCCGGTCAGTTGCCCATTCTTGAGGTGGAAACCTGCAAACCACACAGCACCAAATGCCCTGTCGTATAGTCTCAATCTTTGTTTCATGACAAATATCCCGGAAGCAGAAATATTTTTCATTTCGCATTGACATTTGTTGAACTTTTTAAGAGTGCATCCAAAAACGTCTTCAAACTGGGCATCAGGATTGTTGCTGCTTCACATGAGGAGCTAATTAATTCCCTTTTATTGATGAAAACATTTTGTCTCTTTGCCCTGGCTTGGGATTTGCTACCAAATTTATAATCTACATTGCTTTGCTGATTTAGTGTTCCATCTATTTCTAATTCCCCATTGGAATATTCCACAACAGCATTCGTATTTTCTTCTCTTTGTATTTCTTCTGTCAAAGTAGTTACGATGTACTGTAGCCTAGAGCACATAATATTAGAAAACTGACCATGATCGGGGAGTATTCAAATAACAGACATTTGGATCTCTTAGCAAGGTTGATGCCACTAGACAGAATCCTATGTTGAAATCGGTGAATTTAAGGACTGATTTTGCTTCTTAAGCTTGTCACTTCTTGGAATCTCACAGGACTTATTACCGTGTGTATAAATTTATTACCATTGTTTGCATGAATGGCTCATTGTCACAGACGATGCCTGAGACACGCCTGTGACATAGCAATAGCTACGAGTCAGACTGTGTGATGACCTGTGAACCTCCCGGCTCCCGGCTCCAGCCCCGGTGCCTGAAAATGCTGTCCTTCCCATTCTGTTCCGTCATTGGGGTTTCCTACCCTTGACATCAGTGGATTCCCTTGAAACGGTAACCTCTCTGTGTTGACTGTTAAGCTGTGTCACTGAGTTATAATATTTTTTCCATTTTTCCTAATTTCTTGACTGCTTTTCCCCCTCAGGATTTGTGAAAAACTTTGCAGTCAGTACAGAAAAGGAATTCCTGCGTGGAAACATTAAGTCCAAGTACAAAGAACTGAACTAGAGAGAAAGGCTGGATCTGAGCATCTTTTAGAGGGACTAGGCAAGAGCAGTTAGTTTCTGCCAGGAATGTGAAGAGTAAGGGAAGCTCGGTGGCTCAGTTGGTTAAGCATCTGACTCTTGATTTCAGCTCAGGTCATGATCAAACGGTTTGTGGGACGGAGCCTTGTGTTGGGCTCTGCGCCATCAGTGTGAAGGCTGCTTGGGATATTCTCTCTCTCTCTCTTTCTCTCTCCCTCCTCTCTGCTCCTTCATTTTCTCACTCTTCAAACAAAGAAAAATCATTAAAAAAAAAAAAAGAATGTGAAGAGTAAGAAAGAGACTGTTCCAGAATGACTAGAATAATCTCTTTCTATACATATAGAGCTCTCTGTCCTAGGCAATGTTCAAGAGAAATATGATTAATTAATGTCTGGTCATCTATTTCTGTGTCTCTCATCATCCCCAAACTTAGTAGCTTTCAATAGAGAAATGCAAATCAAACCACAATGAGACAGCAGTCTACATTCATTAGGGTGGCTATCATAAAAAACAAACAGAAAATAACAATTGTTGGCCAGGATGAGGTGAAATTGGAACACTTGAATGTTGCTGGTGGGAATGTAAAAAGTTAAGACCACCACATGATCCAGCAATACCACTTTGGGATATGTAACGACTTAAAGTAGGGACTTGACCAGACACTTTCACACCCATGTTTATAACAGCATTATTCATTACAGCCAAAAGGTGGAAACAACCCAAATGTCTCTTGACAAATGAATGGATAAAGAAAATATGGTGTAAACATGAAATGGAATAACATACAACCTTAAAAAGTAAGAAAATTCTGAAACATGTGACAAAATAGATAGACCTTGAGGACATTGTGCTAAATAAGCCAGTCATGAAAGGACAGAAACTTGATTCCACCTATGTGAAGTACCCAGAGTCCTCAGATCTTAGAGATGGAAAGTAAGATGGTTCCCCAGGGCTGGGTGTAGTGGGTGCAGAGTTTCGAACAGGAAGACGAAAAAGGCCTAGCACTGGATGGTGGCGATGGTTACACAACAGCATGAATATACTTAATGCCGTGGAACCGTATGCTTAATGTACTAGCTGGCAAAATGTACACTCACCAGCGATTTTTGTGAACATGAACATAATCCATGATTGCTGGGGCTGGCCTAGAAAGTCCATAGTTTGGAAAAGTCTGGGGAGCCTTTTGAAATCCAGAAATGTTATTTTTACCACACTCATGCAAAAGAAGAGTGTGAATTGCTGTTCTTGACCAGAGTGATGACCCAGCAATGGGTGTAGTGGTGGCCTGTGTTGGTCCCAAGTGATGAAGAATTTACAGATGTGACTTCGGTTCCCTGTGCAGGTTTCTCCCAAGTGCTGGAAGGGAAAGTGTGTCCCGGGCTGGTTGCGCAAGCCAGACACGCTGTTTCCCCATCTGAATAAGGTGGCTTCCCAGGAACCTCCAGGGCTCCTCTTTTGCCCTCCGAGGGGACAGGCCACTGTGAGAGGAGAGGTCAGGCTCTCAACTTCCCTGGACTTGAACTGCAGACTGCCAGTTCCCAGGTTGGGTGGCCTTGGGAGCATTCCTCAACCACTGTGCCTCACCTGCCATCTTTAATAGGATCTTTGTGAAGTTTAAGTGGCAAAATGTATGTGTGATGCTTAATATACATTTTGGTCTGCAACCTACTGATTGCTTAAGAAGTATAATTCTCATTACTTAAAAAAAAATGGAAACCTAGGGGCTCAAAACAATAGCAATCATTTTATTATCTCTGATGGCACTGGGGGTTGCCTGGGGTCAGCAAGGCCATTCTCATGTGGGATTACATTTGGAGGTGGCTGGGGTGGGAGTCCCTGTGAAGCCTTCCTCACTTGCATGCACGATGGCTGCTGCTGGCTCTCTGCTGGGACCTGGGCTGGGGTTGTCACCTGGACCACTTATTCAGAGCCTCTTCATGCGTGTGGCCTCGGCTTGCTCAGAGCACGGTAAGGTAGAGTTCTGAGAGAACAACGCGGAAATGAATGGCATTTTTAGAACCTCGCCTTGGTCCCCTCTGGCACCCTCTAGTGGTTGAGGCAGTAATATGGTAAGCAAAGTATGTGAGAGAGACAGTGGTAGCCCTTGTGATAACTTGTAGTAGTCATTCTTTTTCTCCTTCCTCTATTTAAAATTTTTAAAAATGTTTATCTTAGACATAGTGTGAGTATGAGAAGGGCATAGAAAGAGGGAGAGAGGGAGAGACACAGAATCTGAAGCAGGTTTCAGGCTCTGAGCTGTCAGTGCAGAGCCTGATGTGGGTCTCGAACTCCCAAACTGAAGATCATGACCTGATCCAAAGACAGATACCTAACCACCTGGCCACCTAGGCCCCCCTCCTTCCTCTATTTTTAAGCCCCCTCACCCATGAAGTGCTTGAAGGCAGAGAACCAGTTGTTTTCCCAGATCACAAATTGTCCCAAGGATGACACTGGAGACCATTTCTATTCTCTGTGTATTTCCGTGTGCCTGTGTTTTATCTGTCAGCGGTGGTGACATGGATGTGAGAGGAGATACCGCAAACGGACAGAGTAACTTAGCGTTTCTGGAGCCGGAGCAAACAAAAGACCTTAGATAGACACCCACCCTCCCACATGCTGAGACCAATGAAGTGCCATGAATATTTTCTGAAAATCATTGCAAAATGCTTTTCCATTCAACATTCTTATTTAGGATCAACATATTGGAAAGAACATCCCCCCGCCCCCAACATTCATCTGTATGGATCTTCTGTAGATCTCCTTCAGAAGGAGATCATGATCCATATCGTGGTCTTGTTTGGTGGATGAAATTTTCTAGATCATCTTTAAAAAAGG
The DNA here is from genome assembly GCF_006229205.1 of Suricata suricatta. Taxonomy (NCBI): domain Eukaryota; kingdom Metazoa; phylum Chordata; class Mammalia; order Carnivora; family Herpestidae; genus Suricata; species Suricata suricatta. The sequence continues at coordinate 58,802,540 of NC_043701.1, read as the reverse complement.
ACAGAAACACGAGTCTACTTTTTCAAATGTAACTGAAAATTAAAATAATTTTTTTATCACTGATCCTAGTAATTTTCCCAACACTGGTCACAAGATCCACAGATTGAGAAAATAAAATCACGCCTTTCCAAAGAAGGCAAGCCAAGTTTGCTGCCTTCTTAAAAAAAGTACATCACCCACAAACCTGATGATATGGCAAATCCACAGCTTGAATTGGCTCTGAGAAAATACCATGGAAGATTCACTCTAAGAGTCTATCGTGACCTTACTAAGACCACCAAGTCACAGGGGTACCTCCACATGTCAGAACAGTAGCTGGTAGAAATACTTGCTTGTAGTGTCATTAATATACTAGCCAGTGGTGCTCAATGCAGAGTTCTTTCCAGGTCAGGATGAACTTGGCATTGAACTGTTGTTGGAAGAACCAGCAAGGCTGTTTCACTTCTTAGTCACGTAAAATGCTGAGGGACCAACTATAAATGAGAAGATGTAAAACCATAAGGAGTATTTACCTTCAAGGAGGAGAAGGTTGAAGAGCTAGACCCTCTTTACTGATAAATGGAAACTGAGGACTGTCAGAATACTGTTGTGCGACTGCTGATCCTTTTAAAATGTATAAATTATTTCTTAGTCACCCAAGTAATATATAGATTCCTTTTGTTTTTATTTTGAGAGGCAGGGAGGGAAAGGAAGAGCCTCCCAAGCAGGCCCCATGCTGTCAGTGCAGAGCAGGACACAGGGCTCTGACTCACAAGCCCTGAGATCATGACCTGAGCTGAAATCAAGAGTCAGATGCTTAACTGAGTCCCCCACCCACTGCCCCAATATATAAATACATCTTATACAAAGAATATAGACAAAGCCGAAAGATCACCTTCCCAGGTATTTCTCTACCTGAGAGGCAGCTTTTTGGTGTTATTTGCTTTATTGTACACAAGTGGAACCATTCCATATGGACTGCTTTGCCACTAGTTTATTTGCTCTATAATATGTCCTGGAGATTGGTCTACTGTAGAGATTTCATCTGTTTTTTAGTACTGGGGCTGTTTTCTAGAATTCCAGAGCGGGAACCATGGATCAGGGCAGCCTTCACTGATGGACATTCACGGTGACCTTCACTGATAGTGCTTTTCTTTGCACAAGTGTGAGAATTTCTCTAGGATAGGCATCTACAAGTTGACTTACTGTGAGGAGACTGTATTTTTAATTATAGTTAATGTTGCCAAATTACCTTCCAAAAAACTGTGACCAATTTACACCTCCAACCTACAGTATATAAATGTATCTGTTCTCAGTACCTTGCCAACAGCCTGGGCACATTTCATTGCATCTCCCTACGTATTAGTGAGGTTGGGCTTTTTCTGTCATTTTGCCATTTGTCTTGCTTTTTGGTGAATTGCTTCTATGTCTGTTTCTTACTTGGGTTGTTTGACTCTCTCAAAATTCATCTTAGTTGATTATATGCTCTATATATTTAGAGGACTTTCTAAACTTTTGGAAGCAGGAATCATGCTTTATTCCTTTTTAAGGACCTAGCACTGTGCAAAGTTATTTTTATGATGTTTCCAAAATTAAAGACTGTTTTTGGGTAAGCCTCTTCTACTGGTGAATTAACAAAGCCATGCAAAATAGTAGACGTAACATAGTAACTACTCTAAAAGTCAGTATCCTGACGAGTACCAGAATTGTGCGGAAATACCTGGTCAGGAAATGAAACCGTAATAACACGTTTTCATGAGGAAATTTGCTCGTCCTCTTTATTAGAAATTCAGATAGGAAGAAGGGGGAAAACCCAAAAGCAGGTGGTGTTCAAGGACAGGCAGAGTTTGGTTTGCACCCTCAGGAAGGTTTGCGATGAATGTGCTGGCTGATGCAAGGGCTTTAAGTCCCCACGGTCGAGACCATGCTGTTCCTGTAGGCTATGTCTGCAGAACTCTTCAGTAGTTCCCTCCTTCCACTGCTAACAAAGGTCTGTTGGACCGTGGACACTTCCTGGCTTGGTAGACCATCTTCATGGAGGTGTATGAGAGGCTGGTGGTACCCTCTGTTCCAGAGGATGGCCTACCTTCTGGTCCATCTCCCCCAGTGCTGGCTTCCTGCCCTCCTGACATCTCTAGCTTCCAGGAGGCTTCTCTGGTCTTTCCAAACCAAACCATTTCTAACCCAGTCCCACCAACCATTGAAGACTATGTTTGGACTCCCAAACATTGCTGGCGAGGGAAGAGGTTGGTAATCTTTCTGGAAGGCAATCTGGTAATAATAGGTTTCAGAAATGTTAAAAACAGGCATGTTGTAGGAGCTGAGAATTTATTGTAAGTGCACAATGTGACAAAGGTCTATATTCCATGGGAGTGGGTGAGATGCCAATGACTGGTCTCTCTGCAATGGTATTATTTTTTCTTTGTTTAGTTTTTACCTCGAACTGTATTAGGAAGGAAAGAATACCAAAATGTTGAAGTTGGATACTGGGATTCCAACTTAGGGTGATTTTAAAAACAATGATGCATTTTGGCATTTCCCAAACTTTCTTCAATGGCCTTATAAACTTGCTTCTATGATTGAAAGAAAATTTTATTGAAAACTATCAGCAAATAAATTCCTTGTAGGAAAAAAAAAAGGGCAAAGGGGAACCTATAGATTAAAAAGAAGTTAGGAAACCTCAATATGACTTGTTTGGCTCATGATGTGAACAAACTGTAAAAAAACAAAAAACCTCATAAGACCATTAGGCTAGTGTGATTAATGACTAAATATTTGTTAAGAAATTAATTTTTAGATAGGAGATTATAGTCTTGGTATTAAGAAGTTCATGGGGAGCCTGGGTGTCAGTGTCTGACTGTTGATTTTGGCTCCAGTCATGATCTCACAGTTCATGAGATCAAGCCCCATGTTAGGCTTTGGGCTGACAATGAGGAGTCTGCTTAGGATTCTCTTTCCCTCTCCCTCTGCCCCTTCCCTGCTCATGCAAACTCTCTCTGAGCATTTTTTTAAGTTCATGATATGTATATAAATATTTATGAATGAAATACTATGTGTAATATTTCTATAAAATTATCTGGTGGTGTAGGGGGAAGTGGGTGGATACAGAAGAAACAGGTTGACTAAGAACTAATAATTATTGAAGTTGGGTAATAAACATTTACAGATTATAAACTCTTTTTGTACATTTGCAAACTTGTGTAGTAAAACGTTTGGAAAAGCCAGCAACAGTGGATGTCACACTTAGACCCCCTGGAGCACAGCAGGAACACGCAGCAGTGGCATCGGGCAGAGGCTGGCACTTCGCAGTTAGTCCCCGAAGCCAGTTTTGGTCTGTATCCCTCCTTATCTCCAGCTCCAGCCGTCTCTCTCATTCCATTTGCTAGTCCGCTCAGATTTTCCACCTCAACTTTGAAGCAACTTGATCTCCCAGTTCCCACCCTTCTTGCTTCTGTCATGGGCTTAAAAATGATTTCTCTATTTTGGTTAAGAGCCCACTGGCCTGATACCCCTGGACACTGTCTGCACTGCCAGGGCCTTGGGGCCTCCAGCCCTCTGTCCCCCTCTGGCCTCGTAGGTAGTGCTGGCAGGGTGTAGGCCATGGACTTGCTCCCTCAGCCATGGAAGTGTGAGGTGGTCATCTGTCGTCCAGGAATTCTAGCAGCAGAGTGTTCAGACCACCAGCTTTCTCTGGTTCTTGCCGAGTTGGTGTTCTGGTTCGTGCAGTTGGGGCCAGCATTCTAAAGGTGAGCATTGGTTCCTTGGAGATAAATATCGTGGGTATGTGTTGTTCCCTCACCCATCCTTAAATGACCCCAGAAGTTCTCTATTTAGAACAATTTTTTTAATGTTTTTATTTATTTTGAGAGATAGAGTGTGAGCAGGGGAGGGTCAGAGAGAGGGAGACACAGAATCTGAAGCAGGCTCCAGGCTCTGAGCTGTCAGCACAGAGCCCAACACGGGGCTTGAACCTACAAACCCTGAGATCATGACCTGAGCCAAAGTCAGACGCTTAACCAACTGAGCCCCCCAGGCACCCCAGAAATTCTCCTTTTAACATAAACTGATAATGGAAGTAAGCAATATATTTTCCTTATATATGCTTTCTTTAATTTAATTTTTTAATATTTATTTTATTTATATATATATATATATATATATATATATATAGAGAGAGAGAGAGAGAGAGAGAGAGAGAGAGAGAGAGAGGGAGCGCGCGCGCGTGCGCGAGCGAGAGAGATTTGGAAGCAGGTTCCAGGATCTGAGCTGTCAGCTCAGAGCCTGAAGTGGGACTTGAACTCACGAACTGCGAGATCATGACCTAAGCTGAAGTCGGACACTTAACCAACTGAGCCACCCAGGTGCCCCTGCAAGTTCTTTATATACATTGCATACTAACGCCTTTATCAGATCTGTCATTTGTAGCTATCTTCTCCCATTTTGTAGGTTGCCATTTAGTTTTGTTGTTTCCTTCACAATGCAGAAACTTTTTTTTAATGTTTTAATTTTATTTTTGAGAAAGCATGCAAGCAGGGGAGGGGCAGAGAGGGAGGGAGACACAATCCAAAGCAGGCTCCAGGATCTTAGCTGTCAGCACAGACCTCGACATGGGGCTCAAACTGTGAGATCACGACCTGAGGCTGAAGTCAGATGCTTAACTGACTGAGCCACCCAGGTGTCCCAATATACCTTCTTTTCTATTTCATTCCTATTTTTAAAAAATCATGACCAATTACAGCCAACTGGTAGCATGTGGAGGGTGGGGCTGGCGGGGGGAGCAAGCGTGCCTCTCACATCTTTTCTCTCACTTCCCAGGCTTTGATGAACATGCGTGTCCCCAGTCACGTCAGCTATGAACCTGTTTCCAAGGATCTAATTGCTTCCTAACTTCTCCATTTATAAACACTCTCAAGCGGGACATCTTCATGATATGTGCAGTATCAGACTGAGTTGAACCATGGCTTCCCCCAAGTGGGACAAAACTCCTGTGGAAGGTGGGGAGCCCCCCATGAAGGACGCTAAGGAAGTCCCAAGTCCCAGATGCCAGTCTCGTGCCTCCGTTTTTACCACTGACCTCAGGGGCATGTAGGGGTCGTCCTGGTCTAGTCCCTCCTAAAATACTTTCTCCAGAACATAGGTTAGTCTGACCATGTCATTCCCTGACCCAAATCCTCAGTGACCCCCCCACCCCCCCTGTACACACCTAGGAATGAAGTTCAGACCCTCGGGGTGGGCCGCGTGGCCTTCACTCTCACCTTCTCACCTCGAGTGGGATGTTTCCATTACAGGACAGACCTCACTTCCTCTCACACAGGCTGCTACCTCTTCTTGAAGTCTTTCGCCCCTTTAATTGGTACGTAATACTTGCTGAATGAAGGGATAAGTCAATGGCTAATCTATATGTATCTTTCCAGAACTGGCTTGGGTGGTTTTCCCCAGCCCGTGTGCAGGGATGATCGCACACTCCTGAAGCATGCCATGCACTTCCGCCGTGTGAGCCGTCTGCTTGCACCGAGGCGCGCATATTTACCTGTTGTCCCTCAGCCCCACATCTGCCTTCTGCCCTTTGTTAGGCAAACTATATTCCCTAGGCTGGATTTTCGGCCACATTCTTACGTCTTGCCAATAGAAAGCACAACAGCGGAGGGGTGGGGGGCACCTGAGTGGCTCTCTCAGTTAAGTGTCTGACTCTTGATCTTGGTTCAGGTCCTGAGCTCACGCTTCTTCAGTTCAAACCACCTGAGCCAGGCTCTGTGCTGACCTTGCGGAGCCTGCTTGCGGTTCTCTCTCTTCCCCACTCTCTCTCACTCTCAAAAATAAATAAATAAAACAAAAACAGAACATGACTGGGAGATCAGAAGGCAGGAAGAAGAGAGAATCTTCTGACCTCTGGCTCCGACGCCCTGAGTGTCACCAGCGTGGCTGGCATTTGCGTGGCTGCCCGTGCAGCCGCTGCACTGGGAGCGGGTGGGAGTGACCTCAGGTGCCAGGAGCTCCTTCCGGCAGCTCCACCCCAGGTCAGGGCCCACCGCTTGGGCACATCCAGAACCGACTGCAGAGACGTTGCAGCAAGATGGCGGGCCACACCGTCTGGGGGAGCGCACGCTGCCCAGAGCCGCTGGCGTCTTCTCTCTGGGTGTCCTCCTGCCTCCTTTTGCCTCTCCGGTCTCCCTTGTTCTTCCCTTTGCTCTTTTAGCCTTTAGAGCGTCTCTGTCCCATGCTTCCCTGGGTTAAAATTCAGTTTGAAATCGATCAGGAGGGTTTCCCTGTACGTGACCAGTTTCCGTCTGAGAGAAAGTCAGATTCTTGAGGGCAGGGACTTTCTTCTTCATCTTTTATTTAAATGCTTCTGCCCAGTGTAGTACACAGAACATGAGTTTTGCAAGTGCGGATGTAGACTGTGGAAAATTCTTGGGGAGCATATGGTTCTTTTGGAAATTTGGACAGGTTATTTAAATGTACAAAAAAATATATTCACTTTAACACCTTCCCCTAACCACAGCCACCTCCTCACTCTCTGTGCGGTTTGCATGGACCGACTCCATCCAGTGGATCCAATTGTTCATATAAACCAGTTTGTACCAATCACTGTCCTCCACATAGCGAATGTTCTGGAACAGTTGGAAGAGGGACTCTGCTCTCTGAATCTCAGATGGACTCTCAATGCATTTCTGTAGGGAAAAACAAAAACCTTAGCTCACATCTACAGAGGTCGGTATGTCTCATCCATTCAGGAACCTCACCATCTGTTACTGGGGAAAAAATGAAGTTTCCATTATTTTTGAGGCTGCAAAGAAAAATTCTCTTCATAAAACCTTAGCTGTGTGGCTCCTGCCAGTGACCAGGCTGCTGTTATTAAAGTCATTTTTCTATATTAAATGAATATAAGAAGTTGTTGGCACCTTGAGAAGAAAACTGGCGTCTGTCTGCAGTGAGCTTGAAGGAGTACCTGACCGCGTGTGACATGTGCAGCCTTGAACACAGGGGCATCCGCATGTTAGGTGGCAGGGACTCAGCGGGAGTTCAGAGAGGAGTGTGGTTGCCGTTGTATAATGAAGAAAGCGATCTCAAAACCAACAGGTAGTTTAATTGCTTTGTGGGTCTTCCATTTTGTGCATCAAACAGCAGGGCGCCCCTGGGAAAGGTCTTTTTTGTCCTTCTTGGCTGAGTGAGACCGAATCCTCCAGCTGTCCAGCTCTGCCTCTAATCTGCTTAGCAAGACGAGGGTGCCAGCAAGGGACAAGTCCTTCTCTAAGATGCGCTGGCTCCCTTGGTGAACACTTAAACCAAGAAGTATAGGTCGAGAACCTACTGCGTGCAAAATACTTTGTGAGAACATTCTTCAGCTTTCACTCTTTCATTTTATTCCTGTGGCAGGATAGCAGGTTGGTAGAGATGACGAAAAAAAGCCCAGCATGAAAACGCAGAGCCTGGAGGGGTAGAGTCACACAGCCCTGCTGACAACTTTGGATTCTGACACTTTCCCTGGGGTAAGTCCCTTTACCCTTTTGGTTCTCAGGCTTTGTAAAATGAGGATCATAGCACTTATCTCGTGGGTTATTACAGAGATGATATGAGATAATCCATATGCTTGGAAGAGAGAAATGAATGGGAAGAAACAGAATTATGCCTTGATGGTACAGCCTAGAATAAAGGGTCATAAAAAGTCAGATAGAACACACACGGCCCGTGATCTCCGGCACTGTTTTCTTGTCTATCCGCAGGGTCTCAGTAACATACTTATGAGGCCTTGAAGCTGTGAAAAACATTTTAAATAGGCCCTGAGGGGTGGAGATACACACACACACACATGTACACATATACACAACATAGTCTTTGCCTTCCAGAGTTCCCAGCCTATCAGGCAGATGGACATTTTGATGACTATCATCTGCTATGCGAGAGAAATGTACAAGATGATAGGTGAACACAGAGAGGGAAGAGCCAGGGGCCCCTGGGTGGCTCAGTTGGTTAAGCATCCAACTTCAGCTCAGGTCATGATCTTGCAGTTTGTGAGTTTGAGTCCTGTATCGGGCTCTGTGCTGACAGCTCAGAGCCTGAAGCCTGCTTGGGATTCTGTGTCTCCCTCTCTCTCTGTCCCTCCCCAGCTCATGCTCTGTCTCTCTCCAAAATAAATAAACATTAAAAAAATTTTTTTAAAAAGGGGGATAGGAAAATTCTGACTTATTTTGGACTTTGAAAAGCCAGAGGTTCTAGAAAATGGCTCACTTTTGAGGAACGTGAGAGCCCCTTATCATTACTGCTCCATCATCAAGGAGTTCCAGCTCATGAAATGCTGTTCCCTTCATTGTAGGCTATAGATCTCTTTGACCTCCCAATTCTAAGAGCAATGTTCTTTTCTTCTAGTTCCCTATTTCACTGGACTATCGCAAAACCACAATGGTAATAGTGCTATACTTTAAAAAAAATTAATGTTTGTTTATTTTTAAGAGACAGAGAGACAGAGTATGAGCAGGACAAGGACAGAGAGAGGAGACACAGAATCTGAAGCAGGCTCCAGGCTCTGAGCTGCGTGCACAGAGCCCAACATGAGGCTTGAACTCACAAGCAAGATTATGACCTGGGCCGAAGTTGGCCGCTTATATGACTGAGCCACCCAGGCACCCCAAGTGCTATATTTGACCACTTGAACAAAGCAGATAGGGAGATGAATGAAGACTGGCCCAAGATTAGTTTTCTACATGTTAGGGGCTCACGTGTAACTTGGCTATGTTGCCTTCAGCTACTGGATTTGGGCTGAGTAGAGTGCAGTCGATAGAGTCAACTATGTTTTCTCACTTGACACAAAGTCAACTCTGTTTTCTGTCAGCAAACATAGTTGAGTATCTTTTGTTTTTTAAACGTTTATTTATTTTTGAGAGACAGCATGAGCAGGGAAGGGGCAGAGAGAGAAGGAGACACAGAATCTGAAGCAGGCTCTAGGCTCTGAGCTGGCAGGACAGAGCCCGATGCAGGGCTTGAACTCATGGACCATGAGATCATGTTGTGAGCTCAAGTCGGACCCTTAGGCAACTGAGCCACCCAGGTGCTCTAGTTGAGTGTCTTTCATATAATGCCTACTTAACTAGGCACCGAGGATAGGCCTAGCATTAAGGGGACAGTCCTTGCTATTTGGGGATTAACAGTCTAGTGGGAATCAAGTGGGTAATTAACTCCAAGAGTTCACAAGCCTTTGGAGAAGCCCAGGTTGCCATGGAGACACGTAATAGGGAAGCTAGATGTACCTGGAAAACGGGGACCACCACTCTGGGGGTGCAGGAATTAGCGAGGAGGCATCTAGGGACTATCCTTCTTTTCTACCTGCCATCACGCCCTCCTCCAGTATTAAGAAGTTGAGCTCAGATGCTATCCTTGCTCGTGGAGAGCGGCCCCCCTCTTTAGTGGGCACGACTCACAACGGAGAAAAGCAGAATGTGAGGAAGCAGTGCCAGTGCGCTCACATACCGGTGGGCTGCCCGAGCTCGCAGCGGGTGCGTCAGTCCGTTTGTTTCTCTGGACTGTGCAAGGGGCGTTGATGGTGGATGCCAGCTCCTTCGGGAAGTCCGCCTTGTGTCCTCAGGCTGTGGGAAGGTCTTCTCTTCAGACCGGCCTCACCAGAGTTCCTGCAGCCCGGGCACAATGTCGGCCTTCTTCTAATCCCATGACCCTTACACTAAATTCTCCATTTTTAAAAAGTATTTATTTTTGAGAGAGAGGGAGACAAAGCACAGGCAGGAGGGGGGGGGAGAGAGAGAGAGAGAGAGAGAGAGAGAGAGACAGACAGACAGACAGACAGACAGACAGACAGAATCTGAAGCAGGCTCCAGGCTGTCAGCACAGAGCCCAATGCGGGGCTCAAACCCAGCAACCGTGAGATCATGACCTGAGCCAAAGTTGGACACTTAGCCGACTGAATCACCCAGATGCACCCACTAAATTCTCTATTTTAACTGTGCTTTAGTTGAGTTGTTGGGTCCTGACTAATGCAGGTATGTTAACGTTTGGAGGAGGTAAAAGTATGTATCGTGAAGCTAAATCTTAGTACACGCCTTTTAAAAAACTGAAGCCAAAAAGAAATCTTAAAAGAAGCCTGCTTATATTAAAATGAACTTCAAGTTAAAGTAATATCATCTGCAAGTAATATTTCACTCAGCTCTTGAGGGCACCTCTTCTAGAATTTTGGAATTCAAACTTTATGTTCTTATGTCATTTTACAATATATATTTAATTTTTATTACCTTATTAATTTTGAGAGCGGGATAGAAAGCAAGCGAGGGAGGGGCAGAGAGAAGGGGAGACAGAATCCCAAACAGGGACTGTCAGCAGACAGCCTGATGCGGAGCTCGAACTCACAAACTGTGAGATCATGATCTGAGCCGAAGTCAAGAGTCAGACGCTTAGCTGACTGAGCCAACCAGGCGCCCCTACAGCGTTTTACATAGAAATTCCTGCTATACTTTCATCCATACATTTTGGCGGAGAAGCCCAGCGCCAAGCAGTCAGAGGGAGCACAATCATGGGAGGTAACACCTGGAGACCTGAGAAAGCCCTGTGACACCGAAAAGGGCCCCAGCATGTGAGTGGGCTTGGGGGACGCAGACAGAGCTGTCATGGACTGAGAGCGGCAGGGTCCGGTGCGGAGACCAGCCCCTTTACCCCATTGCATTCGTTGCCTAGGGCCGCCTGAGCACAATTCCACAGGCTGGATGGCCTAACCAACAGAAATGTCTTTTTTTCCACAGTGCTGGAGGCTAGACGTCCAAGACCAAGGGGTCAGCGGGTTTGGTTTCCTGAGGCCTCTCCTTTAGCTCAGATGGCTGCCCTCTCACTGGACCCTATGTGGTCTTTCCTCTGAGTGTGTGCACGTGGCTGTGTCCAAGCTTCCTCTTCTTCTAAGGGTACCAGTCATCTTGGATTAGAGCCCGCCCACAGGACTTCATTTTACCTTAATTACCTCTTCAAAGGCCTCTCTTGGAGTCTAGTCCTAGTTTCAGGTCCTGGGTGGTGGGACTTCCAACAGAACTTTTTTTTTTTTTTTTAAATGTTTTTTATTTATTTTTGAGAGACCAAGAAAGCGCGAGCAGGGGAAGGGTCAGAGAGAGAGAGAGAGAGAGAGGTACAGAATCCGAAGACAGGCTCCAGGCTCTGAGCTAGCTGTCAGCATGGAGCCCGATGTGGGGCTCGAACCCATAAACTGTGAGATCATGACCTGAGCCGAAGCCGGACACTTAACCAACTGAGCCACCCAGGCACCCCCCCAACACAGAACTTCTAAGGGACACAGTTGGCCTATAACATGTGTGGAAATGTAATCATGCTCCTTTTCCTTTTAGGAAAAAACCTCCAAACACCTTAGTTAAAGAAATATTGGCAGTTCTACAAGAATTGGCATGATTATAAACCAAAGGATATAAGTTAATCTGGCAAAAAATGAAAGGAAGCTGCAATGTGGTCAGATGGGAGAGACAAGTGGGTCCTGCCTGGCAGGGAGGATGGGAGTGAGGACCCTGTAGTGACACTGAATTAATGAGCCAGCCAAAGACGTGGGCATTCAGACGCACGACAGATGGGCATTGGATCTGAGTATAAAAATAACAGAGCGTGAGAGTAACTGATTAAATGTGCCGTTTCTAGAGGGATTTGGAGATGCTTAAAGTGGACGGGGGCTTAGAATCGGCTCCTGTAATGGGCGGCCTGGAGGTGAGCCCACGGGTCTGACTGCCAGGCACCAGCCTTGACTAGAACCCGCCCCAGCTCCAGGAAGTGGCATCCAAGATGGCACACTCCTCTGTTGCTAGACATCTTAGAGGTTAGAAAGTTGAGTTTACACCTTTAAAAAACTTTTCTTTTAATGTTTATGATTTTTGAGAGAGCACAGGTGGTGAAGGGGCAGAGAGAGAGAGAGAGACAGACAGACAGACACAAAATCCAAAGCAGGCTCCAGGCTCTGAGCTGTCAGCACAGAACCCAACACAGGGCTCGAACTCACAAACAGCAAGTTCATGACCTGAGCCGAGGTTGGATGCTCAACTGACTGAGCCACCCAGGGATCTGCACCTTTCTTGACATAACTTTAACCTCAGTGCTTGGACTCCTAAAGCAACAGGAACATACTTTCTCTTTCCCCTTTGTACGTGACCTACTTCTAAACCTTGCAAACCCCTCAGATTTTGTATCTTTGAAGTAATGTGCTATCCATTTCCTTTGCTTGCTTCTTAAATGGTGGGGTTTCAAATTCTGTCCTGTCCACTTTGTCAAAACCTCTGCTAAAACATGTCCCCAACATAGTGCTCTCATGTGTGGCATGGATGCTGCATCCTGTGACCAGGACCGACAGTCCACCAGAATTTTGCATTTGGTTGTTTTAGTCACTCATGTCCTGTATTTGTGGTTAAGCAGCAGAAACCTAGGTCAGTTTTGGAAAAATGCAAGCTAATGATTGGTAAGCACTTGCTGCATTAGTTACCTTGTGCCGCACAATGATTCCCCCCCAAATTTAGCCGCCCAAACCAACCAACATTTACGGTCTCTGTTTCTGAGGATCAGGAATCTAAGAGTGGCTTACGGGGCGGCTCCTGCGGTCAGCGTGATGTGGCACGGGAGGGTGGCTCCTGAGCTCCCTCACATGCTGCAGGCCGGGGCTTCAGTCCTCGCCATGGGGGCCTGTCGCCAGGGTATGGTTTCCTCCAGGGTGAATGACGCCAGTCCTCAGTGTCTTTTATGATCTAACCTCGGAAGTGAAGCACCAACAATTCTGCCGCATTCTATTGGCCATAGCCCAGCCCCGGTGGCGGGGGGGAGGGGGGTCACGGGGGCCACCTCAGGGGCACACCTTCACGTAGCATTCACTCCAGGCTGGTTCCTTTTCCGTGTGCTGGTACCAGCCGAGTGCTGTCCGTGTGGCATCTCACATAAGACGTTCGACATCCTCCAGAACAGGTGCGGTGAGCCCGTTTTACATTTGAGGCAACGGAGGCTCAGAAATGCTAACTTACGCAACTGGTCTCTTAGTGACAGAGTGTGGATGAAAATGTAGGTTGACCTTCAAGAGCGAAACACTCGTGGTTTTTATCCAACATCTCTCTTCATTTGGATTCCTAACCAGATCTTTTCCTAACCTGTCTTTGTACAAATAATTTTTCCAAGCATAATGGAAGAATTTTGCATTTCACCTGTATTGTTTTATGGCACAAGGCCTTCATCTGTTTTCCTAAATATTACAGGGAGACTTTCATTCTTAATTCTTTTTTTTAAGCTTAAAAATATTTTTTTATTGGTTTTGAGAGAGACACCAAGAGCCAGTGAGGGTAGGGGCAGAGAGGGAGACAAACTCAAGCAGGCTACACACTGTCAGCTCCCCAAAGTGGAGCTCGAACTCAAGAATGGTGAGATCATGACCTGAGCCAAAATTAAGAATCAGACCTTAACTGATAGTCACCAACACACCCCCATTCTTATTCAGTCCTTTGTGAATTCCTTCCACCGTTCTTGCCCCATCCACAGATCCTATCTGCACATAAGACAACCGTGAAGAGATCAGCATGCACCAATGTGCCTACAAAACTGGATAAATTCCGGGATCAGAGTAAAAGCTGAAGGAAAGTTATCTACAAAACTGAAGTTTAAGTCTGCACTCCCTAGCCACATCTCCTCAATATGCACATGAATATGTAACTCAATGGTAAGTGAAGTCCCCCAGTCGTCCTTTCACATTTCTATAAAATTGGCACAAGGCCTTCATCTGTTTTCCTTAAGAAGACTGGCCTTTTCTTCCCCACCATGCCAGCAAATTCGGGGTTTTTATGTTCCTGTTGTCGCATGCGGGTCAAAACCCCTGTTCCCAGTCAACTCCAGCTCTTGTCTCCTTGGGTGTTCTGCTCTCTCTGCTGTGCAGGGTTCCAGATGTAGAACACAGCTCCTTGCTTTGCCCTAGAACCTACTCACACATGACCCTGTTTAAATACCAGACTTTACTGAACACGGAGAGGGTAGATGGGTTCAGCATCAAGGCAGCATATAGATGAACAGTCTTTTTTTTTCTTTTTTTTTTTTTTTTTTTTTTTTGAGAAAGAGAGTGAGCAGGGGAGAGGCAGAGAGAGGAAGACAGAGGATCTGAGGTAGGCTCTGTGCTGACAGCAGAGACCTGGATATGGGGCTTGAACTCCCAAACTGTGGATCATGACCTGAGTCCAAGTCAGATGCACCAGGTCTTGGCTTTTCGTAAAAGCCCTTTGATTATCCCAGTTGCTTGCTCTCCTTCCCTAAAATCCTCACCTCTCGGTTCCCCTCCCTTAGAAAGCAGAGCATCCCAGCTCATGGTCCCAGTTAGCTCGTGCTAACTTTTATTATCTAAGAGTGCAGCCAGGAACTTGCAAAGGATCTGAAGTGTTGTTTCCTCTGGTCCTCTTGAGTCTCTCTCCATCTCTCTTGGCCCATCAGTCTCTGTAAGTGCAGGCGAGCAGGATAAAGGGTTATTTTTTCCGCGGTGTGGCCCCTGCCACTGCCTTTAGAAGACAGCACCTGTTGTCAGCATTCACTTTTAAGCAGCATCATTTTCTTCAATTCTGTCACATGTAGTGTTGAGCCAATAGTGCTAGGAATCAGAAAAAGGGGGACAGGCTTCCCAAGTGGCCAAGGACTGTCACATTGGCTTGCAGAGGTTTGTAATAGCGCCCCCTCACATCCTCAAAATGCGGTGGTCAGGATCACAAATTACATGATCATCATAGTCAAGGAGCAGTTGATGGGATTTTGAAAAGCTCTTGAGGTGCTGACATCAAAGAAAAAGAATTGAGGCTACTTGGAATAATGGGGCAAAAAGCTAGATTTATTTTGGAAGTAATGTTTAACTCATTTGAATACGTTGGCCTGCGGTGATCTGACCTACTCAGGCATTTGTAATGCTGGGACTAAGGAGTTTCCTAATGTCTTTGTTTTTTGACAATGAATAGAATGGTTTAGTCTTAGAAAACCGCAACACAGAGGGGACTACAGAGAGCGGATGTATCCACGTAGTCATCAGGTGTCAAGGAGAAATCACAGGAACAGCCTGAGCAATGAGGCCTCTTCTCTTCTTTGTGCTATAATATCACCACCACTCCTTCCAGAGGAAGGAACCCTGCACCCAGCAGGAGAATGAGGTCTTCATTCAGTCTGGTAAGGCACGTTTAATGAGTGGCCTTTCTGTAGCATGCATTTGGTGATTCTCTTTCTTTCGAGGCGCAATTCATTTACAGGGATAGATCATAAATACCTTCGTCATGCTTCTGCCGGGGTCGTGGGAGGTGGGAGCACAGACTGCTATAGGGTGGGGGGCAGAGTATGTTGGGGAGGACCTGGAGCTGGGGAGATAGGAAGTTAGACTCTGAGGGCAGGACAGGATCTAAACTGAGGAGTTGGAAGGGGCAAACAGAATACATAGAAAAACGTCCTGTAGAGAGTGAGAGAGTGTTAGCATGGGGAATAGCAACACATCTGGGAACTTGACTATCAGTCTAGAAGGGTGATGACTGCAGAAGGTGGGTGCAGGATAAGTCAGACGTGTGGGTACTGGAGGCGGGAACACCGGGAAGGGATTGGTTCTAATCCATCTAGATGCTCGATGATCGGAATCTGGGTCAAGAGCGTGGCAGTGAGCATGGAAGAGATAGGAAGATGAGTAGCAAAGATGGCAGACTGGATGGGGAGACAGAGGAGAAGAGCACTCGAAGAGATTTTTAGCACCTGAGAATAAATCATACCCACTGTGGAAGAATGCAGAAAAAGGAGACTTGATGGTGGCCATGAATTTCCCAAAAGGGGGGAAGAGAAGGCAGAAGAGATGACAGCAGATCTCTAGAAAAGCATATCGACTACAGTTACAAGTCCTGTCACTCATGTCACAGGACGCTGGAAGGGGTTGTGTGTCTTAACTTCAAACAAGGGAGAAAGGCTGGACTTTCAGTCAGCAGACGTTTCCAGGTGCTTGGGTGTCACTCTACCATGAGACAGGGGAACATAGGATGTTTCTTGTCACACGTTTGGGTGTCACTCTACCACGGGACAGGGGAACATGGTATGTTTCTTGGCATGTGTTCCCAGTCCACTGTACAGGCAGACATGTAAGTAGAAAGGGCAGGGCGCTATTCAGGTGTAGTTTCCGAGGTGTGTCACTTCCCCACTTCTGGAAAGCCTCCCTCGTTCACAGTAAGACAGCGACAAGGGCGGGGATGACACAGCACGGGAGGAAAAGCAAATCCTTGATTTCTAAGTTCTAAAACAGACTCTTAATGGAGCCAACAGCTTGCAGGCACCTCAGCCTCTGGGTTCCATCAACGATACATGATAACATGGCCGCCAGTTTCTGCAGTGGGAAGCGCTCAACCAGACCAGGGAAGAGGCAGAGGAGGAGACCGGTCCTGAGAGAAGAGAGCTGAGGGGCAAGGAGCACCTTGCTCGGAGCCCCAGACTGAGGTCTCAGCAAAGATGGACTGAGCAGGTAGGTCAGGAGCTTTCAGAACAGATGGTACCCACCTTCCATTTCCTTTGAGAAGCAGCCAGCCTTACAAGCCAAATGCCCACCTTCTCTAACACCTACCCCCTCCCGACCCCAACATACGTACCACATAAACTCTTGGGCATGGCAAGGAAGCAACAGACACAGACCAACTTGGTTGAGGTGATGGAATTTCCCAGGTACCAGAGCCATGAGGCAGAGGCATAGGGGAGGGGGCTCGGAGAGGAGGGGGTGCTGCAGGGGCTGGGCAGGAGGGGCAAGGGCAGCACTAGAACCGAGGACCGGATGGCTGGGACTGCCGAGATCTAGATGCAGGTGAGAGAAGGCTGGGGGGATGGTGGCATTCCACCCAGTGCCAGTACACACAGAGGTCAACTGACGCGCTGCCTTCTTCTCGTGGATACTGGAGGCACCGAGATTATCCCTGCCACCACCACAAAAGTTAGAGGCAGCCAAGGAAGAGGGGTCCCTAAACTACAGAAAAGCCTGATTCATCTGGGTTTACCATGAACTAAGATGAACTTTATGCTATGAGTCCAGACTATGGACTGGAGATTGATTGTAATGTTTATTCATTTTAGAGAGAGAGACTGAGCATGAGCAGGGGAGGGGCAGGGAGAGAGGAAGACAGAGAATCCAAAGCAGGCTCTAGGCTCTGAGCTGTCAGCACAGAGCCGGTCACAGGGCTCGAAGCCCAGGTTGGATGCTTAACTGACTGAGCCACCCAGGCGCCCCTCAAGAGAAGATTTAAATGTTCGTCTTTTGCAGACCCGAGTCTGACAACTGCAGTGCAGTATGCCAGAGGCAGACGGAGCCCTGGGCGCCTTCTAGGACACGTGAGCCATCTGAGGTCAGTCAGGGTGGGTGAAGAGTCACGTGAGCCCGGCACTATCGGCTGAGGGAGAGCAATGGTTATGTAAAGGGAACACAAGCCAATCTGCCATGGCTGGAGCTGGGGAAGGATAAAAATCAGCCTATGAGTTCAGTGTGGAGATCCTGGAGCTCAAGCCCCAAACCTAAAGTCCCTTCACATCCAGGGTACTGGGATTCCTGCGGGTTCAAAGAGGAGTGACATGACATTTTCATTTCTGGGCAAGTGGAAAGGCAGGCCCGGCCTTGCCCATCTCTGGGATCCCTGCTTCTGGAGACCGCGTTCTTCACTCTCCCTCCTTTCTTCCCTGTGCTCCTAACATCACACTGATTCTAATTCGCCCAGCGTGCGGAAGGAAAGGTTTTTCTTTCCAGATTGTATAAAGTGACCTCCAGCTGCAAGCCCAGGATGGGTGTCTGGGAAGTAAAAGGGACTGCCTAGTATCAAGATCGGTGGCGTTTCAATGGCCTGAGTCTCAGAGAAGCCAGAATAAACTGGTGTGATATTTAGCACCTACAACAGTCTCCTACACAGACGTGCACACATAATTCCTCAGTCAGTGCTGAATGAGCATAAAAAGAAACTGAGAAATGTGCCTACTTTGTGACACAGTTTACTTTATAGTGGGGGTTTGTATGCTCCTGTCCTCTGACCGAGGGGGCCGGGGGTGCCCTGGCGGGGGGTCTGTGAGGTGTTCCAGTGAGCTTTCCCTGCATCTGTTTCCTCTGTCCTCTCAATGATTCACTAAGTCACTGGCCACTTTATGATAAACCCCCAGGACTAGAAAGGATTTTTTTCATTATTTTTGGGACACAGAGGGACAGAGTGCAAGCAGGGGAGGAGCAGAGAGACAGGGAGACACAGAATCTGAAGCAGGCTCCAGGCTCCGAGCTGTCAGCACGGAGCCTGACGTGGGGCTCGAATCCACGAAATGCAGGATCATGACCTAGGCTGAAGTTGGATACTTAACCTACTGAGCCAACCAGGTGCCCTGAGGATTTTGTTTTCTATTTGCCAGCCACAGTGGGTCAAATATCTGTATATATTTATATGTATATATATGTTTGTATATATGTGTGTATATATTTATATACATATATATTTACATATACATATTCATACATATATTTATATATAATTTTAAAGGATCAGATACACAGTGGTTAGGATCACAGCCTCTGAAGGCTGCCTGCCTGCCACGTGCCTAGACGGATTCGCCCTTATGTGCTCTGGCTTCCTCTCTGCTAGACGAGGGGTTGCGGGTTCCTATTTCAGAGTTGGGATGAAGAAGTAATACCAACAGGGTGCCTTTAACAATGCCTGGCCCACAGTAATTGCTCAAATGTTTGTTTTTAGATATGAAAATACATAGTTTAACATTATAACCATCAAATTAAAAATTTGTTAGGGTGCCTGGGTGGCTCGCTTGGTTAAGTGTCCAACTCTTGGTTTTGGCTCAGGTCGTGATCTCACAGTTTTGTGAGTTCAAGCCCTGTATCAGGCTCTGTGCTCACAATGCAGAGCCTACTTGGGAGTCTCTCTCTCCCTCTCTCTGCCCCTCCCCAGCTCATGCTGTCTCTCAAACTTAAAAAAATTGGGAACTTTTCATTCTTAAACTAATATAAAAATCCTTTTGGCTAGAAGCATAAAAAAAGGGCTCTCACCAAGAACCTTGAACTTGGCTGTTTCACACTCAGAATGGTTTCTGTGGCTCGGGTGGGAAGTGCCCTCTACAGTCATGCTTCTCTTCCCCAAAGTAAGGGCAGCAGCTTTGCGTTTTCTGTGTTTACAAACTGGGCTTGCTTGTGAGGCTTTTTGTGAAGGAAGGATTTCTCTGGTTAGAACAGAAGGAAAACGGAGCAGGAAAGACCACTAGCCTTGGGACAAGGGGATGAGATATGGAGGGGTGCTGAGGAATTTCCAGTTTGGCAGCTACAGCCTAACAGGAAGAGCCTGTTGTCCGCTGGAGAATGTCCAGAGTCCGCTGCAGCCACCTGCCCTGTGTCTCCCCTGAATTTTCCCCCCAGCCTCCCACTGCCCCAATTTCTTACATGGAGCCGTGCTCTGTGACCGTGATAACGTTCCAATGTTCCAGTTGCTCTGACAGGAAACCGAGGGACGTGGTATGTCCTTTGTGGGGGCACCATGAGCATGAAATGAGGTGCTTGTGGGAAGGGCGGGGGAGGCTCGGTGTTGGTATGCGCTCAGTATGCATTATTCTGGGGGCAGAGAGGTGCATTTGTTCGCGTCTCTGGGACTAAGTGTGGTGACAGCCTGTGTTTTCCACCCCTGGCAGGAAGTCGGCAGCATCTCCCAGGACGGATGGTGCCAACTGCTAAAAGACCATCACAAGTTCGAATTCTGTCCCTGCATCCTACCTGCTACGTTCCACAAGGGCCGACCATGCTCTGTCACTGGACAGTCCCATTTCTCCGGAGACTCCCCCTCGTCTTCCTGGCTGACAGAACCCAAACATGACACCTCCCACTCTGAGGTATGGAAACTCTCCTCTGTTCTTTGGGAGCCAGAATTTGCTACCAGGGAGCCTTTCATAGTGGGAATAAGCGAACATTTATTCAGTCTACAAACACGGAGTGCCTGCCAGGGCCAGACACGGCTGGTCATCAGGACACACAGAACAGGTGATTGGTCAACGTGAAACAGCATGACATCAGCCAAATCATGGTATTATTCCCAGATGTCCTTGACTAAGTGACAATTCACACAGTGTTTCAGTAAATGCCTATAAGCACAGTGGATGACACACAAAAAAAGCCATGCCCATAAAGTGAGGGCTGGGTAGCGGAGCCCGTGGAAACAGGTTCAGGGTGCTGGCCAAACAGTCTTGCTAGGATCTAGAAACTCATTTCCAACTCTCACACTTCAGGAACAGAAAGAAGAATGAGCCCAGCCAAGGGTGGCATGTGGGCTGTGAGCCCAAGGCAGGGATGGGGACAATCCTAACTTCAGCACCTGCAGAGAGGAAAGCTTTTAGCAGGCAGGCAAAGATGCACACATCTTTTGTGAGTTTACGTGAACACGTACAACTCTGAACAACGAATGCAGCCACTGTTGCAGACGCCGTCTCCGAGAGCGCGGGGAGGAGTAGGCAGCAGACGGGACCGGCTAGTTCATCTCCAAGATGGCACTTCCGGGGCCGCGGCGCTTGGCGCTACAAATGTTGCAGAACTGCGTGGGCGAGTTCTAAAAATGTGATCACAGGACACAGGTTTTAACAAAGGAGCTCTTTTGGGGTGCCCAGTCGGTTAAGCGTCCGACTTTAGCTCAGGTCATGATCTCACAGTTTGTGAGGTCAAGACCTGCATCGAGCTCTGTGCTGACAGCTTAGAGCCTGGAGCCTGCTTCGGATTCTGTGATTCCCTTGCTCTCTCTCTGCCCCTTCCCCACCTGCACTCTGTTTTCAAAACATAAACAAAAAGTTTAAAAAAAATCTTTCTACTCTCATATTCAGAAATCTTATGGAACATTAGGGGGTGAGGAGGATACAAGAAAAGGTCCCTCCTTTTCGTAGAGACTTTTGCTGGTTCAGAGGGTTCTGTCTACGCCAGTTGTCACTCGAGACTCAATCCCCCACAGCAAAACCAGGGGGAACACAGGGGACATGACTTGATACTAAAAAGTGTCATCATATAGAAATCAGGCTGAAAAAGGTACACTATCAACATGGTATCTCATATCTGTATGGCTTGGCCATCAATCTTACCTACGTGAATTCACTCGATTTTATAATGTTTAGCACAGTAATCCCCCTTTATCCGTGAGGTATGTCCCAAAACGCCCAGGGCTGCCTGAAACCGCAGACGTACCAAGCCCTAAACATAGTTTTTTTCTATTCATCCCTACCTAGGATAAATTAGGCACAGTACAATTAATAACTACTAAAATAGACAATTATAACAATATACTGTAATGAAAGTGATGTGAATGTGGTTTACCTCATACTCTGTCCTCCTGAGGAAGAGAAAATGCCTACATGAGGAGGTGAAGTGACAAATGACACAGGCACTCTAACCCAGCGTTAGGCGACTGCTGACCTTCTGGCCATTCGTCAGGAAGACCATCTGCTTCCAGACCCTGGGGGACCGTGGGTCACAAACCCACGGAGAAGGCAGGCAGCACTACCGTGTAGTAGACTAAGCATTTTACACCTGAGAAATAAAGTCCTTTTCCTCTGTGATCTAGAAGAAGCCTGAGAAGCCACAGGCTGACACGTCACTATATGTCTGACTCCAACTCACCATGCTGGGCGTGGGCAGGCACTCCTTGTGGAACATGTGGCGGCAGTGGAAGGCCACCACGCTGAAGGGCTTAGCGGCGTCTGGGGGCAGAAGAGAGATCAGAACTCAACGAAACAGGCAGATCGAGAAATTTCAGAATCGATCCTGACAAAGTCCAGCTGTGGTTTGATGTCCCAGCAATGAGCTGCCATAGGAGGATGACACAGTCCCTGGAGGCGCTGCAAGGGGTGGTGGGAGCCACGCACAGCGGACACTACAACCGAGCTGTGGGAGGTTGTTGGCCTCCACATCAGTTATGACCACAAACAGGACAGCTTCCCAGCAAATGCAACCTCGTGTATTTTAAAAATTAGGATCAGGGGTAAAAGGGAGATACTGGGGGGCTCAGTCGGTTAAGTGTCTGACTCTGGATTTTGGCTCAGGGCCTCATCTCACGGTTTGTGAGACTAAGCATCGCATCAGGCTCTACACGGACAGCACGGAGTCTACTTGGGATTCTCTCTGCCCCTCCTGAACTCATTCTCTAAGACTTAAATTAGGATGTGTGTGCACATCCCCTCTTCCGTTCTCTATGCCCTCACACACACCAAATACACCATATCCTTCAGTCCATTCTGTGGCTTTAGAAAAGTGCTTCCAGTTCACCTACTGCGTTGGCAAGGACCATTCAGGGACTTGAAGGCAGAGTGGGGTTAGAATCCTGGGCTGTGACCTTGCACTGTGAAAGCTCATTTTTCCTGCACCCACTGCGGTTTTTAACATGAACACTTCAGACCCATTTCCTCTAGAAAAGACCCTGGGTGGAATGGACTTTTCATGTTCCTGGTCTATTATCCCTTACAGATGACTAAGTCCTCCATCAGCTAGCTCTCTCAGTACTTCTCCGTGCTGAATTTGTATCAAAAAACTTCTTTGCATCCCAACAGCTCTGCTTTAATCTCTATATTCAAATTCTGGAGTTTCCTCTTCTGTGCTATCCTTACGTAAGGTGCTCCAATTACACATGACGATATATGGATCTACCAACTATAAACAAACACATGCTTACGTTCTGATGAGGCAGCAGGTAGTAGGTTTCTATTGCAATGGGGGATAACTTAGGTACCTGCAACCACAGGGCTAGGAAATAGTTTAAAGAGAAGTACAATTTTTTTCCAATATACACACGATTCTTCTCCCATGGAATTGAAACGTGTTGATGGTGGTTTTTCCGTTTTATTTTACTCTAAAGCCATGATTCTCAGAGAATGGCCCCTGAAGAAGGATCTACATCATCCGGGAACGTGCTGCAAGTGCAAATTCTTAGGTCCTGCCCTACCGCCTCTGCACTGGAGCGGGACCAGTGCTCTGGGCTTTTCCGAGCCTTCTGGGTAAGTAATGCACACTCACTCTAGGGTGAGCGCTTCTGCTTTACAAAATGGTGGCACCACTCTGCAATTGAGTAGGGCTATGGGCTGAAATTCTTCCCTACACAGATTACTTCAGAAGTTACAGATATGCTAACTTCTAAATTTTAATTTTGCGGTGCCTGGGTGGCTCAGTCGGTTAAGCGTCCGACTTTAGCTAAGGTCATGATCTCACCGTGAGTTCGAGCCCTACCTGGGGCTCTGTACTTACAGCACTTGTATCCAATTCTGCGTCTCCCTCTCTCTCTGCCCCTCCCCTGCGCGCATGCTCTCTCTCACACACATACACACTCAAAAAACTAAAAAAACTTTAATTCTACTTCTCATGAACACATATTTGGGGGATCTCCTGCCACCATCTTACCTGATGGAAGAATAGGGGAAAGGCACGACTCACAGATGTTTTCCTCTGCAAGGAAACACACACACTTGGGATTAAACAGTCTTTCCATTTGCTCTGTCTCTTCTGAAAGTTAGGCCTATGATTCCAATAGGATTATTTCAATGTTACCCACCATCCACCAGGACGCCTTTCATTTGAGTCCGGTGCATTTTCTTCAGTAAGGACAAAGAGTCTGCTACGAGAATCTTCTTGCAGCCTTCACGAAGCAGGATCTAATGCATTCGTTGTAAAAAAAAAAAAAAAAAAAATCAAAAACAAAAACAAACAAAACCACGAAAAAACCATCTCTAGAAGACTCAAACACAGGGGCGAACCCTCTCACTGGGGATCAGAAAACTGCTGTCTGAAGTTGCACAATGAGGCACTCACTGCTTGCCGGCCCCCGGTACGCTCCTCCCTCGGAACCTTCAGACCGACCTTCCCAGCCTCTGTTGGGTCACAGCTGCACTTAACATAAGGTAGTTCTGTAGCGCTTGTGAAACTGTATCCAGATGCAGAAGTCTGGCAAGGAAGGCTCTATTACCCTGACGTCATCTTACAGGACCTCCTAACTCAGACGGTGCCTGGCAGTTGGCCCCCTATGTGACCTGCTATTCCAGAACCCTCCATGGGACAAACCCATCTCTCCGTCGCACTCATCTATATGGGGTCCATATCGCAGACAAGAACAGGACACAGAGCAACTAAGCAGACATGATCTCTGTCCTAAGCCTGCTCCTGGCCACAGTCCCTCTTCCCATCCCCGCTGTTCAGCGTAGTGCTATGAGTCTCCAGTGTCTCTGTTAGCCCTCCAGTTTGGTGACTTTAGGGGTGGACAACTGCAAAATGACCGCAGACGTTCATGTTCCGTTACAAGACCCATTTTCTTCATCCCAGCACTGCGCTTTTTCTTTACGCATTGTTCCTGCTACTGTGTAAGTGACGTGTTTTCTCCCCTGCTGCCTGGAGTGGCAGGGACCCCGCACAGCCTCACGAGTCAGGACACGCACGGCGTGGGCCAACACTGTGGGTGGCACCCACCTGGTTGGGCACAGCATGGAGATGTGACCCGCTCTACCTTTCACCCCATTCCATGGGCCCTGGTGGGAATTTCCAGGCTGTTCTGGGTTTCCTGTTTTGTTAGGCATTGGGAGGGGCTATAGGAGGTGTGCTTATGCCAGCTGCCTTTTTATTTTAACCAGAACTTGCTGCTTTTCTTAGAGGGGGACACTCAGTGCCTCAAGGGCAGAGAGGCTCTCTGGTAGTGTCCGTGGCTCATTCTTCTGGCTCGAGGGCTCTTACTGCACCTGTCTGTGCAGTCAGATGTAACCACCCCAGAAATTCACAGAATCCAGCTCTGGGTCGCCGTGAATGCTACTCTCAGAGGTGCATCCTGCCCTTCTTCATACCGAGGTCATGCCTACCTCTAGAACCTACGTACATGTCTTGCTTTTAGGTTTTCAATTCATGCCACTGGACCCCCTGGGGTCCACACTAACACGTGCTCCTCTGAAACCCTGGACAGCACGGGCTGTGGGTGAATGCAACCCAAAGGCCTTCTCCCCAGTCACACAAAAGCAAATACTCAAGAAAACAGAGCTGATGTCCAGACCAAAGTTCTATATCTGCCATTTCTAGTACTGATGAGCAGGAAATAAAGCTCTACTATTTCTACATTAATCGAGACACTGCCTATGATGTTTTCTTCTTTAAAATGCTACTAAATTGGATTTTTGATTCATTAAAAACAGACATTAAAACTCTAATGGGTACCATTAAAGCACACAGGAAGAGAAAAATGTAAGAAAGTGATCTAAGAAATATGGTCAGGGGTGGCCAGGTGGCTCAGTGGGTTAAGTGTCTGACTTCAACTCGGGTCATGCTCTCATGGTTTGTGAGTTCGAGTCCCACATCAGGCTCCATACTGATGGCACAGAGCCTGCTTGGGATTCTCTTTCCCTCTTCCTCTGCCCCTTCCATGCTCACTCTCTCTCCCTCTCTTACTCTCTCAAAAATAGACTTAAAAAAATATTGATGTCAGTAACTTTAAGAAAATAAGCAATCATATAAAGCTGCTGAGCCTCCAATAGCAGAATAAAAACTTAAGAAAAACAGTGTCAACGTATCTTTGGTACAACGTTTCAAAACGAGTTGTCTCTGACCCTCAGTGAGTATTGATGGCCTCCTGGATGAATAATACAGGAGGAAGGGCAGACCTGGCAGTATAGACAGAAGCCACAATGCCTGCAAATTTGAAAAAGAAAACCAAAAAAAACTGCAAACTAAGAAGGAGCCATTTCTTCACCAGGATGACATTTTTTCTAAATAGGTACAATCTGTCTGCCCACAGCAAGACATTTTCTAGGAAAAACTTCAGTATTCAGAGGCACTCAGCCGGGAGAAGAAGGGACAATATACAAATACAGCTTTAGTAGTCACTTTCCACTTCATCTGCCCCAAATCCAAGGCTCCAAAGCAGAAGAATACAAAGACGGTCTACGTGATTCTCATTTACGTGATACCAGGCAGGGAGGTATAGCAAGAAATGCGGCTACCATCTGCTCAAAGGAATCAATCATCCCCCAAAGCCTGTAGTACTCCGAGGGCAATCAGAGGGGTGAGTGAAGACCATACAAGAACACTGCAGCACCACACAAGTACTATTTTCAATGCCAGACGTGACAAGGCATTAGGCTCATGGCTTATTTGCTGTAGCCGCCATTGGTGACTCATGAGAAATAGGCTGTAATGGACACCAGTTTCAACCTTAAAAACAGATATTTGGTGTTTCCCACGAATGCCTTTATTAAAATATTGGTGGTGGAGTCAAACTCAGTTCTCTTCAACCCTCTCTGACCTTCATGATTCCCGACAACTCCCACGTTCCAAGGTCATCACACGCAGCCCTCTCCCACCTGTGGACCCTGACCTTCCACGATCGCCTTGCCAGCCTTGCTAACCGGGCATTATTTACGTCCACGGGGCACACGCACGCTCTCCTGCCATCCAGGTCTTTATGACCGGAACGCCACTGACTCACCGCCACTCGCATTTTGAACATATTGTCTGCCATTACTTTGGGTTACTTTGTTTTAAATTTCAAAATACAGCAAACATATAGAATAAACACTCAAATCTCTACCACACAGCTGGCTAGGACTCATGCAACATAGATCTGGCCAATGAGATGAACATGGAGGCTGGGAAAGCGATCCTTCCCCAAATAAAAAAAAGCAAAGCCTCATCAGGAAAGAGCCCTTTGCTTCCTGTATCTTTCTGCCTGGAATGGGGATGTGAGGCCTGGAGATACAGCATCCAATTTGTGACCAAGAGGCAGCAATCTGGAGGTATACTCTCCTGCTGACGGACACTTAGGCTGTTTCCACTCTAGGGCTCAGAGGGATAAAGTTGCAAAGTTTTGTCTTTGTTTTAAATGAGACTTGCTAATAACGCCTTTGAGTCTGACGTAGTGTTTTCCAGTTCTTGGAAATACTGAGATTGTCATGGCACTTTTCATCCTTCTGTGTAATCCACATCTCAGACTAGACTCTCATATCAGAATGTCACCAAGGGAAGGAAACCGCTGATCTTTCCTCAATGTCATAATGGAATCAAGCTTTCATCTCAAAAAGTGTCTGTGGGTGTTATTGCTTAGCAAGTACAACATGACCTTTCAGAGATCCGTTTTTCTTATGGGACTTTTCCTTCTCTCTTTCTCCCCACCCATTGTTCTCAACGACTCTTGTTCTCTTACCATGACACTGTGTTCTCCCCAGAGCTAAGCTTTCTAGTGTTACTCTGACACTTCCATCATTTTCAAGACAACCAGTTGTAGGATCTAGACTCAGTTTGTTACAAGCACACCTTCTACTGTGAATTTAAAGAAGAATGTAAGACGGCTGTTGAAAACCAACATGAGACTCTAGTCTCCCTGTTTTTCCTGAGTTCTCTGCAGTCCATCATCGCTGATCATGATCCCAGTGCAAAACACCAGACTCGTAGATATTTTATAAAGCAATAAAAGAATTGTACATCAGTGAAATTATGCTTCATTAGAAACAGCTGCTATGGGGAAAAATGCCAGAAAAATTGCCTAGTTTCTGATCTTTTTATTTTAAAAGGCTCTTTGAGTGTTGAATTTTTTGCTGACATTGCCCTGTTCATACTGTGGGGTATACCATTCGAATTGCAAATGACAGGTAGTAACCTGGGTTTACAAGCCCCGTACGATTCCGGAGCTGGCCGGGGAAACCATTTTGCCTAATTTCTAATCCATCAGGTAGGCTATGATGCTATGGGGATTTGAATTCTAATTTAAAAAGCTTTGCTTTTTGTTGGGATTATCATCAAAGATGATGAAATGCAGAAAAGTAAGGAAAAAAATAGAAAGGGTCTAAGGTCTCATGTTGGAGTTCAAAAACAATATTACAATATTTGGTTTACAATGTGAAGTATACACATGCCAGACTGATTAAAGAAGCTACAGCTGGTAGTCATAGGTCACCCATGACACCTAAAAGCTGCTATGAGGCAAAATGGAAATCATTTGAGAGGAAAAGTCCATTTTAAAAGTTTATTTCAGAGATCTATAAATTTTTAAAAAATGCCTCTTGGAAGAAATGAAATGAAGAGCTTATGTACTGTGAACAAGAATAAACTCATCTGAACCCCAAAAAAGGAAGGTAAGAAAGGGGCACCTGGGCGGCTCAGTTGGTTTGAAAACATAAAATCTTAAAACCAAAAGAGATACTTAAATTTTCTCCCACAACTTTTCCTGCCTTCTGTTTCCAATGAGCGTTTGGCGAACGAGTGATCTCCCAAAGCACTCTCAGTAGCCAAAGACATTTTATTTTTCTAATCTTTATTTTTGGGAGACAGAGACAGAGCGTGAGCAAGGGAGGAACAGAGGGAGAGGGAGACACAGAATCCAAAACAGGCTCCAGGCTCTGAGCTGTCAGCACAGAGTCCGACGCAGGGCTCAAACCCACAAACAGCAAGCTCATGATCTGAGCTGAAGTCACACACTCAACCAACTGAGCCACCTAGGTACCCTAAAGATGTTTTAGAGCGCTGCATACTTTACTGTAAATCTGCCCGAGAGATTCCCAGCGCAGAGGAGCCGTGCCCCTGACGTCTGACCATGGATCCTGATGCTTACTGAATGGTTCACGGCATCTGCCAGGGGCCTTCCCCCCCACCCTGCCTCCGCCAGAGAAGGTTCCAGGTCTGCACAAATACGTGGGTCTGCACAATTTCCCCCCTAGTTTGGGAGATTAATGGGACTAGCCATTTTTTATCCTTCAAGAACACAAAAATTATACACTTTTATGGCATAAACGAAAGAGACTAGACAAGAGTCAAAAATATGTATGTGAAACCTTTCTGGGAATTTCAAATGCTCTGTAATCTAGACACAGGCTTAAGTTATTTCACAGGTTGCCTGGAGAAATAAAATAAATGGCCATTAATGAAAGACAGTAGCCTTTTGTATAAAAAACCTTCTCAAGTCTTTCTTCACATAAAAGGAGGGAGCGCCGCCCCTCTGGAATTGTTTGAACCACCTGCCCGAGTTCAGCGTTTCCTCTCTGCACCCTCCAATGAGCTGTCTGAGCACCAGGGGAGACCCCGGTGCAGTTCCTGGGGGTTCTGCCACCTTCCCCAGGGCCCCCATCTCATCCCAGCAGCCACTCCCTGGTCGTGTTTACGGGATCCACTGGTGAAGTAACCCTGAGCCTGCTCAACTCCTCACTGACCGCACACTTACATGTCTTAAGGAAAAGCGCTCAGTACACTTAAAAACATAATTAGGATAAACTATTGATTTAGCAGCTGTTTTAGTAGATGATTTTTTAATGGAATTCATTTTGCATCAAATAATTTATTTTTATTCCTGGCTGGCTCTGAGCTATGCAAATTTATTCAGAAAACATGAATGAGGAGTTAAATCCAGTGGGGGCCGTGAGCTGCGTTCTCTGGATTAAAGAGCCTAGTAAGAGGGATTTAGTAGGTGTGTCTGTCGGCATTAGAGAGGCTGGGAAAAACGTAAGGCATATTTCCAGCCCAGAGGCTATGCTTAATGTACCTGTCAGCTGGAGGACAGAGGACGGACCATTCTGTCACCTTCCAGGGGGCAGAGGTGCTCAGGGCCACCACACCTAAATGACTTCTCAGTACACCTGGGTGTGGAACTTCGAGCAGGTCCTGAGCCCACCCAGGGCTGGGAAGAGCCCTGGAGGACACGATCAGCATCGGGCTAACTCACACCCAGGGTTTTAGGAGCTTGGACGCTGAAACCACTCTCCCCAAAGCCCAGTTCCCACCTCGGAACTTGGGAAATACTTCCCCCATGGACCACCTCCCCCTAGCCCTGGGGCGCCGCCCGCAATGCTCACCTATTCACCCATCCCCAGTTCTCTCTCCTTCCCGCCCGGCTCCTTCTCTGTCCCAAAACCTCTCCCAGGGCTGTCTGCAGCCTCCTAGTTTCTCTGCATCTCGAAGCTTGCCACAGAACAGACCCTCTGCTACCCCCTGTACCGAACACCCATCTCTCCCAGGACCCCGACTTCCCATGGGCCCTCCAAGGAATGGCCCCTTGTCCTCGAGTCCTGCCTTCAGGAACATCTCTTCTCCTTTAAGCTGTTACACCCGGCACTACAGCCCCAGAGGACCGAGAGGCTGGCCTCCCAGCTCGCGGAGGCTGCTGGGGCCTGGCTCTCGCCCTCCCACCCCATCCCTCAGCGCCTCAGAAAGGACTTGTTGCCCTCAGTCTCAGGACTAATTCCACACCAATGA
Source organism: Suricata suricatta (assembly GCF_006229205.1). Lineage (NCBI taxonomy): Eukaryota > Metazoa > Chordata > Mammalia > Carnivora > Herpestidae > Suricata > Suricata suricatta. The sequence continues at coordinate 58,772,356 of NC_043701.1, read as the reverse complement.
CCCTAAACCTTCACCTGCTGTTTGAACAGGTTCACGAGAACCCTTTCGGGAATATTAATGTGACTGCAGCCCACTCCTGGGCCCCATGTTCTTGTCCTTTTGTCATGCCTTTGCACCTGTCACTCGACTTCCTGATGCCATCAGTCTTCCTTAACTTCTCCTCTTCTCCTGCACCCACCAGCCAGAGTGCAGCGGGCAGCCCCCACTCGGTGCCCCTCACAGTGGCCAGCGGCCCCACACACCCTCGTCATGGTGCCCCCCTCCTCATTTAACCTGCTAGCCACTTCTCTCCGCACAACCTCATCCTCTGGCTCTGCCTGTGCAGTCTTTGAGTTTCCAGAATTTCCCCCTTTTCTAATAAAAACTCATTTTCAAATGAAGTTGAGAAAGAAGAGTCCAAACTGTTAAAGAAGTATGCTTTCAACAGTTTTAAGCTCTGTGGAAGCTACCGGCACCCCGGGGAAATAGTAATTGCTAGGCGTCCTTTTCAAGAAAAGATGACGATGCTTTGTAATTAGCATAGTAACTATTTATATGAAAAATAAGGCAGTCCATTGCTTTTCTCATCAAGTTCTGAATTATTACAGATAACGAGGTTGTACTAGTCTGGGAAGCAGACAAAAAGTTAAATAAAATCATGTATTCAGCACGTTTCAGGCTATGGGTTACTGAGTAACTTTAAGGGAATAAAAGATTATTTGAAAAACATGTTTTTTATTCTCCCCAGGGGGCACAATACTCATTCTACTTAAAACTGGAACTACCCCTCACCCTTCTAAATGCCACACTCCATCAACCACATAAAAGGAAGAATGCTCATCCAGGAGAGAAAACGTGGGGATGGTTGAAACCATTAAGTGGCTTCCTTACAGGAGGAGATTTCTCGTTTCTCTACTCCATAACTTTTCCCAAATAAATATCTGGGCCGAAAGAAAATGTAATTATCCAAATGAAATCTTAGATATCGAAAATAACCCTAGAAATGTTTATCCGGGAGTTAGCTCAACTCCCCCCCATGCTCGTCTGTCCAAGACAGGATACTTACTTGCAAATTGTAGTCCTGCAGAATTTTAACCAAGGAATCTCTCAAATTGGGAATCTCCATTCCTTCCTTAATACGATGAATCAGGAGAATTGGGTCCACATGTGTGCCAATGTTGTTTAACAAGCCGGTAATAAATGCTGCAAAACAGCACAGGCAGTAATTAGCACATACGCAATGTACATAGTGCAGTTTTTGGCCAAAAATGACTCAAATAAAAAATTATTTCCTTTCTTTATTTTAATGTTTATTCATTTTTGAGAGACAGACAAAGTGCAAGTGGGGGTGGAGCAGAGAGGGAGGGAGACACAGAATCTGAAGCAGGCTCCAGTCTCCAAGCTCTCAGCACAGAGCCCGACGTGGAGCTCAAACCCATGAATGGTGAGATCATGACCTGAGCCGAAGTTGGATGCTTAACCACCTGAGCCACCCAGGTGCCCCTCCTTTATTATTTTTTTAAGTTTATTTTTATTGATATTGAGAGAGAGAGAGAGAGAGAAAGTGGCAGAAGGGCAGAGAGAGGAAGACAGAATCCCAAGTGGGCTCTGTGCTGTCAGCACACAGCCCAATGTAAGACTTGAACTCATAAACCATGAGACCATGACCTGAGCCAAAGTCACGGGTTGGACGCCTAACCGATTGAGTCACCCAGGTGCCCCCCAAAATTATTTCCTTTAAAGGAAGTGCTGAAAACATTTGAATTTCTGAACTCTCAAAAACTAACTTTCCTTTTAGTTCATGACATAAGGGAGAATGCACACGAGCTAAAAACCACTAGAGAAGAGACGAGAACTTCAGAACACAAACTGCAGTGTTGATGGGGTGCAACTCACATTTACCAAGCGTTTACACCATGGCCCGGCTCTCCCACACTTCTCTCCAATGTTCTGCAAGGTAGCAATGTTGTTTGCCCCCATTTTACAGAAAAGGGAAATGGGGTAATTAACTGATTCATCCAGGGCCACACACCTAGCAAGTTAAAGGCCCAAATTCACTCCCAGGCCAGACCGCGGGCTAGGTCACGACGTGCTCTATTTCACCCGCCTGCCACCTTGTAGGTCTGTAATTATGACTTTCTCGCGCTGGTTTAGATTCTCAAAGATGCACGTGCATGTGACAACCTACATCGGAAACTGACTTGGATAACATTATCCTCCTGTATCTCTTAAGAAAAGACAATTCCAAGAGCAGTTTCTAAAACTTGAAACAGACAGAATTTCTTACTAAAATAATGAAGGGAAGGGAGCGGACTTCAAACCATTTCTAGATTTCAAAAGAGGGCTTGGGTTACTGGTGGGTGACTCCATATTTCTTTCTGAAATGGGAGCCCCAGAGGCACATAATCCTGTGGCGACAGCACGTTCATGCTCCTGGAGCTACGGGACAGAGAGACCAGGTACTTGTCACAGCAAATATCCCAAGGCTGTCGGTGTCCAGTGACAGTTCTAGGGGACCCATAAAAAGACACTGGCAAGGGCTTGACATTTTCGAAATAAATGCCCCTGTATACAGACCGAACAAAACCAAGCCAGGCCAGATCCCATTTTCTGAGTTATAATGCGTTCATGGGGACACAATGAATGTCATCAGGTTAACTACCTGTTCTTTTTCACGTTCAGGTCACGCAAAGTGCCGAGGCTCCAGGCTTCTCCGCACAGGAGGAGAACCTGAAGTCGGAAGTTGTTACAATTACTTAGCCTATTTTTTATCACAGGTACTTGGCCCTATTTTCCACCCAGTGGGTCTTGAGATAATTCCTACTGCAGACGTAACTGGCTGTATTGAGAAAAAAAAAAAAGGGCCGATTGCACATGGGCTTTCTTGCTTACGCGGTTTGTCGATGGAATATAAAATCAGATCTTCCCAGAGCTCTCCGTCATCCTGCTCCTTGGCGAATTCAATCGCTTTATCAACATCATGTAATTCCTCCATGATCATCTTCAGGGCGCTTCTGCTATTGCCCATTCGGCCTAGCAAAGATACAAGAAATACTTCATTGAGGATGTTTTCATAAAACATTTTTAAAGATACAGCCTATCTCTTGTTTATGTATCTCTTGTCTTGAAGGCTAATGTTTTCTTATGTGACTTAGCTTTTACTATTTATATCATAGTGAAATAATTAATCTATTTCCTGGGTGTTTCCTTTGTGCTGAATTGAATACTCATTTAAGTGCTTCACATAAATAACATCATTTAACCGATGACACTATCCTCCTATCAGATACGTTCCAGTAATATTTCTATCTTATGGAAAAGGACATAGAAACATTAATAACTTGCCAAGGTCATACAGCTACTGAGTGGCAGAGCTGAAGTCTGACCCAGTCTGTAAGATGCCCTCTGACAGACGTGTATTTCTTTTGGACACGTTCATACCCAGATACAGTTAAGACTTGTAAAGGCCTCGGAATCATTCTGCCTCTTGAGGTAGCTTTGGGTTTGCTCTTTGGATACACTTTGTGCCAAACGCAAATTTGACTATCAACAACCTTGTTTCCTTCTCTTCCAGGTTCAGGCAAAAGCCTTCCAATAGCCGTCATTAAATGAAAGCATTTACCAGCTATGCTTCTATTTGGTTAATTATCTGTACACATTTTGCCCATTAGTCTATTGGCATTTTAACAGCTTCAACAGTTTCTAGGAGTCTTGCCTACGGTACACATAGAAAGCTTTACTCAGAGGAGGACAGCAAGCACCTGCCCTATGGCAGGAACCAGTACCGGGTCTTAAATCTTCCCCGTGCTGAGCCACCATTATCCGGTGATAACAGCTGGCCTGGGAATAAAATGAGATCCCAATCTCTTGTAGCTTCTATAGCATCTTGTTGGCCCAACAAATATTATTCCTGCTGGTTAGGTCTTAAAAATGGTTAATTTCTAAAATATGTATAGGATTTTTAAGTTTTGATAACTTTTTAAAAAGGAGATTATGTCTCCCTTTGTAAGTTCTCTACTTCCTTGTCTGCTAGGGCAATGAGACAGTGTGACAAAAATTGACCCGACTGGAGTATCTTCTGTGAAGAGATGCTGGAGAAACAACTAATGTCTGAATTCTGTGCTTATACCACAAATGTCTGCATAGAGCTTCCTTGGGAAACCTTTAGGAATCAACCCTGCTTTTATGCAAGTGGTTCATTTAGGAAGAATGGGAAAGACCCTAAGTTCTGTGCCTTCGATACAAAAACTATGACACATACGGAGGCTATGCCAGAGGCCCAGGGTCAATTCAGAACTAGATAATACCAAACAGTTTTCCTTTCTCCAAAACATCCATAGTCAGCTGCAGTTTCTTTGGTCATTTAAAGGTGTGACTACTGACAACAAACATTATTTTCTACCAAGATCATGGTAAAATAGGCTGACAAATAAAATGGACAAACTTGCTAACCCATCTACAGTTTACTTGTGAGGTGTGAGCTGATAGAGTCTGGTTTATTACACAAAACTTATTTCAATAGTGTTAATTAAATAACACCGCCTTCTCTACTGAGCCAAGTCTCCTTTTCCATACATTAAATTCTTTTTTAATTTTAATGTTATTTATTTTTGATAGAGAGTGCAAGCAGGGAAGGGGCAGAGAGAGAAAGGGAGACACAGAATTCGAAGCAGGCTCCAGGGTCCAAGCTGTCAGCACAGACTGTGAGATCATAACCTGAGCTGAAGTCAGACACTTACCCAACTGAGCCACCCAGGCGCCCCACATTAAATTCTTATCAAGAACAGGCTCTAAGCTTTGTGTGTCTATGGTCTAAAACTGATATCCATTTTCAGACCATTTACAGGACACAATTCCCCCGTTTTGCAGCTTACCAGGGACCAAAGGGAGCAAAAGCTACTTACTCAGAAGATAAACAGTCTCTTCTACAAAATTTCTCTGTTGACAGATCTCAAGAGCCTTCAAACAGAACAGGTAAAAATGTTACTTTGGGTTATCAGGCAAGAATAAATATTAATAGATTCACTTACATATACAAGTTTCAGAGAATTTTTCCATTGCCTCCATTTAAAAACAAAAAAAGTGGACAAAACACAAGTCTTAGGTTTTGCTGGTGGCTGTCCTCACTCACCTCTCAGGTGCCAGACTGAACACAATTTAACTGCTAACATATCTGAGATAATGCAGAACATTCCATAAGCAAAGGCAGATAAGAAGGACTTTCCCATCAGGCTTTCTCTCGATGTGACTTTGGTTTTCTTGGGAGCACTGCTCACCACCTAATTCCAGGTCACTGCTATCAGCTCCCTGTCCCTCCACCGGAAGGAGCTCCGGGAAGTCACCGCTGTCCACCGCGGCACGTTCCCAGCACGAGCAGACCACACAGCTCCCTGGTCTGATACACGAACAAGCACATAGACACGCTATGTCTCCTGCCAGCTCACGGCGTTGAAACGAACACTGGGGAAGGGTCTGCCAAAAGCTAAGGGGAAATAACCGTATCTGATCATCAAGGAGGATCAAAAAAGAGATCAAGAAATGAGGGACTCCACAGGAGACCACATTTCCTTGAGCACAAAAATAAGGACACACCGTGTTGATAAATACTTGAACACTTGGAAATGGGTTGGCACACATTTACCATAGTCTCTGCTGGGCACTATAAATCAGGACCAGGCTGGAAGGAGATGCAAAGAGGACAGTAATAAAGATATTGCCAGGAACACTGGGGGCGGGGGGGTGCTCTCTGAGTGGGGGCAGCACACGGCCGCCCCATGGAGGCTCCCAAAGACACAACAGCACACAACCCCATGACCAGGGAAGCATGACTGGAGGGCCATGTGCAGACATGGGACACGGGCTCTGGTTCATGGAAGGGGTATGGCATCAGAACCCGGGGGCAGTATAGGGAGAGATCACCCGGAAATCTCCTCTCCCACCCCACCTATGTACCTACGTAACCCTCCCACTGCGCCGCTGTGCTCTGACCACCGAGAACCGTTGCTGGGGCCTGCGAGACATCCACAATCTGTTGTCTGGACAGCAGCGCCTCACACTCTGCTCACCCCTCTACTGTGGTCCCTCGGCCTTGAATGTGGCCCTCACTACCCTCTCCACCCCTAAGTGCTTCAGGACAAATATTCCTCGGGCTGCACCACAAGCCAGATCCCAGTACCCAGCCTCCTGGCGGCCCGCACACTGCTTCCGTACGCAGACTCACTGGGCTGCTACCCGTTCCCGACCGCTGCTCTGTGCAGTCCAGGGCCGTGTGACTCAAGACCTGTGCCAGGCACGAAGCCTGGCTTCTAGTGGGTGTGCGGGACGTGGTGGTGGTGGTGTTTTTAATAGATGGAGCAGGCTTAAAAGGCTTCAGGAGGCAGATTACTGGGTGGCATAGTCAGTCATTTAAAAACAACGGCCCATGGTTGTTTTAAAAACAAGGACAAGGTGATATAAAGAACAGTGTAAGTTCAGCAGCTCTTCAGGCTAACGGCCTGTCTCAGAAAATGACAGGATGAGCTGGTTTGGAGTTTTGATTTTTGGCTTCCAATTTTTGTGTAGAATACGGATTTAAATGTGTCTCTGGTTGGGGATTCACAATAAAAGGGAGGAAAAAATGCTGATCATAGAAATCAATGTTGGGGGAGCAGGAGGAGGGACCCTGTACCAAACATTAAAGGGAGAAAAAAAATGTTTAGAATGACAGTGAAATTAGGGAGGAGTTTGAGGTACTCGAATGATTTAAGCGAGGAAATGTGAGGACTGGAAGGTCACAGTGAAGAGGAAACACTCTTAACTAGATGGCTCACAAGATTCCTTAAGCAGTTACGTGGCCGGGCGTCTGTGTGGCTCAGTCTGTTAAGCATCTGATACTCGATCTCCCAGCAGATCGTGATCTCATGGCTTCGTGGGTTCGAGCCCCATACCAGGCTCTGCACTGACAGGACACAGCCTGCTTGGGATTCTCTCTCTTCCTTTCTCTGCCCCTCCTCCACCTGCACTGTCTCTCTTAAAAAAAAGATTTTTTCTAAAGTTATGTGGCAGAGGTAGCCAAGTTGCCCCCCAATATCCTTTACCCATTTTCTGTAGTAATAAGATTTCAGGTGAGTGTGTGACTGCTCTGAATTTACAGAACAGTCTCCACGCCTTCCTGGCCACAGGACAGGGGTGTGACTGACGTCACCCAGAGACATGAGACAGCAACATGGCAGCTTCTGAGAATATTCTTTAAGAAGCAAGGCGAGTCAACGCTTTCTTTTCTTATTTTTAGTGCTTTCACCCAATCTTCTCCTGGAAACATGAATGATACTACCTTATACCTCCAGCTCAAGGTCCTACAAGGTGAGGGGCCCAGAGAAAACACTGTGTGGTGGCCTCGACGAACAGGGCTCTGCCACCCGGACTTCTGTGTGACAGAGACCTCGACTGCTGGTCTGTTGAAGCCACTATTACTTTAGGATTTTGACTGCTCATAGCTGAACCCAGTCCTAACTAATGTAAAAAATCTTCATTTGTTTTGATTAAAAACACAATTTACCTTATGTCTATACAGTCAGGTCCATACACAAATCATCAAAAACAGAACTTTCCCTGAAGGGTAAGGAATCCATATTCTTTTATGGATTCCTTACCCTTCAGGGATGATGTGAGAGCAGAGACAGGATACACATGTGAGAAGTTAAATAGTGAAAAGAAACAGCAAAAAAGAATTAAAAAACGAAGTCCAGAGGACCTGGGACCATTCCAACACAAAGTTGGACAGTTTATGGCTGGATGAGACCATGCTGCACACAGCTAAACAAGACACTGGGACAGGACTGGATAGGTAGAAGGTTTAGAGGAAGACGGTGTGACTGAAGAGCATACCGCTTAGTTTTTTACCAAAAGGTATCTAGAAGTTTTACACTGTGAAATCTGCTGATACTAAAGTACCAGAAGTTTCCAACAAAACCGTCTCCCCTTTTCTTAAGGATTCAAGAACAGGCTTGTCTCGAACCACACAGACTTCACAGCCTGAAGGCTCACCTGAGGTAAGACAGGAGCCTCTTGGTGTCTGTGGCTATTTAAATCCAAATTAAAAATTCAGTTCCTCTCTAGACGCTTCTCGACCACTTGACTGCCGTGGCGCCTGGCTGTCTTGTCAGGGCAGCACACGTTCATCACTGCAGAACGTTCCACAGCATGGCGCTGCCAGAAGCTATATTCGGATATTATTCAAAAATGACAAGTCATGTGGGAAGAATTGTCTACGGGCAAGCCTGAAGTGAAGAATGGTCTGGAATGCAAGCGGATATGTAACACCAAGCTCAGAGATAATCTGAGTTTCTGAAATTTGAGTTTTCCCAGATTTTTAAACGTTTTAGGACTAGTTTCTGACAGTATCTAAAATTATTATTCTTTTCTCATATATGAGAGGGCAGAGACTCTAGAAATCTCTACAAATTCTGAGCAAACTGTAAACAGAAAGTATTTCTGGTACAAAAAATTTTTCTATTACTGACACAATGCATAAAACCATGTTTCCCTAGATTCTTGAATGTTCTTGGGCCACAGTGCTCCCTCTAGAGGAAAGAGTGGGAAAGTAAGCTTTTAAAAGCCAATAGAAGGGAGACAGACAGACACAGACACAGAAAGGGAGAATTATAGCAAAAATAAAAGGAAAAGGAATAATGACAGAAATGGGGTAAAAAATGATGCAGAAGTAATGTTTTAATTTTCCTTTTCCTGATTTAGTATAAAGGCAAGGAACCGAGTGAGAAATTTGAGAGTAACTAACAAGAACTTTATCATCTATAAATTAAATAATAATTTCCACCCAGCCTTGACCCTGCTATCGTTTATACAGTCTTCTCTTTGAGGGTCATTAATGGGAATCCATAAACATTGCATCTCTCAGCTTTATTTCTTCAAATTCATAAATACTGCCACCTTACAAATGCCATTACATATGAGGGAGATCTTAAATTCAAGTATAAATTTCCATAGCTGCACAGCTCATATTCTGCTTTTATCTATTCTAGGCATAAACAAATGAGATTTGGAAACAAAAACTAGTACCTGTTGACAATTTAGTTTTGGGACGCTTGGGTGGCTCAGTCAGTTAAGTGTCTGACTTCGGCTCACGTCATGATCTCGCGGTTCGTGGGTTCAAGCCCCATGTTGGGCTCTGTGCTGATAGCTCAGAGCCTGGGGCCTGCTTCGGATTCTGTCTCCCTCTCTTTCTGCCCCTCCCCCACTCACACTCTGTCTCTCAAAAATAAATAAAAACAGGTGCGCCTGGGTGGCTCAGTTGGTTAAGTGTCGACTTTGGCTCAGGTCATGACATCACGGTTTGTGAGTTTGCACCCTGTGTCAGGCTCTGAGCTGTCAGCACAGAGCCTGAAGCCTACTTCAGATTCTGTGTCTCCCTCTCTCTGTGCCCCTCCCTTCCTCACATTCTGTCTCTCTCTCTCAAAAATAAACATTAAAAATATTAAAAATAAAAACATTTATAAAATGAAAAAAAACTGATGTCTTTCATGATTCTTGAAATACTAAGGATTATCAATATTACTGTTGTTATTATTTTAAATAACGTTTTAAACCTGAGAAATGATTCCTGGCCATAGTGGAAAGACTAGGGCACCTAACTTAAGAAATCCAACTTCCAAGTCTGGACCCTCTGACTTATTCGCTCTAGACTCTGGGTTGTTTCTTTCAATTCCTGAAGACTCAGCTTGTTGGGGATAAAATGACTTTATCCACCTACCTGTGCCTTTGTAGAAATTAAATAAAAATAAGGTACATGAAAACACAGCACATGTTATAAGGCACAATGGAAACATAAATGAGTTTTATGGTCTTTTTAAATTGCTGTCAATGTTAGAAATTCCTACCACCTCTGTATCTTCCTTAGAAGGAACGACAGTTTCATAAAGGCTTATGATTAGTTTTAGAATTTACGAGCTGTGGTGATTTCAAATCCTGAACACTGGATCCCACTTTCTTAAAGGGTTTCTGATGTGAGGTCAGAACTCTATAAAGTTTTTGGCCAAATATTATCGATTGCGGGATTTCAGGCAATACAAGCTAAGTTTGACTGGGATTCTTAAAGATGTCAACCAGCCATCATTTGAAGTCACCTCCCCTCTCAACAATGACCCAAATCCCCACAAAGGCAGACAACCAGAAAAAGACAGAACTGTTCTGCCAGAAGTGAATTACTAACAAGAGGGGGTCAAGATGCTTTGAATAATAAAGCCTTAATTAACCACTAATTAACCACTTCCCATCTAAATTAGAATAAGCACCAAAACACCACCAAAGCATTTATAAAACTAAACATCTATAACACTTTTCTTAAACAAAGATTTCGTTGGTGGGGGCATTAAAAAAATTAAGTTCTTAACTGTGTATTTAATAGAAAATGATACAAATTTTCTGAGTCTCTCATTAGAACAGGTGAACCTGTATCATGACCTTCACTACACAGCGTGTTTGGCATGCATTTCGTGGCAGGCACATTTGCCTTTTATAAATTGCTAGCTTTTTCAGATTATAAGTAAATATAGAATGAAATAGTTCTTTTCAGGTTCTAAGTAAACATATAAGAAAATAATTCTAAGATGATTAAATGTTTATAAAGTTCTCATTTCTAGGGATAAAGGAATGAGATCCTTAGTGAGTTACTAAAGAATATCTTCTTTAAGATGCCATTATGTACCTGAGCAAGGAAAATGATGTATTTTTGTGCAAATACACAGATGGATATACACAATGGATCCTGATGAAAGATAATCTCTTATGAAGAAGTCTCAATGATCTGTAACATGAGCGCTCATCTCCAAAGTTCTAAAAAGGTAGATTATTGACTTGATTATTTTTAATGGCATGTTTCTACCATAACCAGCTCTAATTCATTTTATTCAAAATTCTCTTTCAGTGGAAAACATGAGATAACTTAAGAAAAAAAACCTACTTAAAACATAACCGACTTCTGCTGAATTCATTTACCAGCAAGTGGCTCTTCTCAGTGGATCAGAGAGAAAAATTCTAAAAGGTCTATACGATGTTCTAAAGCAAGTTTTACATATTGCAAGGGTCATGGGTAGAGCTGTAGTTTTCTGAGGCTCCCCTTTTAGGTAGAACAGCGGGCCTTCTTTGAACACTCCTAGACCGGAAAATGCCAGAGGGGTTGAAAGTGTTAGAAACGCAAACATCCTGGGATGTGAGGGGCACGCCCACACCTGAGTTCCGTGAATGAGGAGGCACCGGGGTGGTGGCTGGTCAGGGGTGTGGGTGTCCGTCTAAGGAGTCAACCAGACTCAGCCCCGTCTTCCTGGAAGCAAATGTCATTTCCTCAGAAAGGGAGATATGAATGGAGGGGCACAATTCAAAGAGCAGGGGTCTCACTTTCTTCCCCCAGATTACAGATTCTATAGTGAGAAGACGGTAACATCTGCTTTTATTTTTTTAGAAGAAGTTGATGGACTTCCAAATTTCTTCTTCAGAAAATGTCTTAGGACCCAATTTTAAAAGGTTAAAAGTTTTCATCAACTAATAGACAGGCAAGATATTTTTTTCATTAAGTACAGATTTTGAAAATCGACTGAGCTGAAATTGGTTCATATAAATCCAATACATTTATCAACACGGTTGAAGAAGCAACTATAAAAGTGGTCAGTGCACATAAGGTGCATTATTATCAATTTCTTTAAGTTTATTTTTATTTATTGAGAGACAGAGACAGTGCACGTGCATGTGCGCACGCATGTGAGTGGGGAAGGGGCAGGAAGAGAGACCCCAAGCAGCCCTGCACTGTCAGTGCAGAGCCCAATGCAGAGCTTGAACCCACAAACCATGAGATTGTGACCTAAACCAAAACCAAGAGACAGACGCTTAACCAAACTGAACCACCCAGGCACCCCTCAATCAACTTCTTAATACAAATCTCTTACAGGTCAAATACATTTTTTTTTGTTTTGTTGATACATACAATTGACTAAAAAGTACTTGTTATCTGGCCATCTGAATTCAGGAGTGCATTCCAGACAGTATGTTAGATGTTAGACAGAATTTCAGACAGTATGCAGAACCGCTGGAAACTGGAGGCCTTAGATTGCCCAGTTTCTAGTACATATGTGGTTAAGTATCAACTGTGTTGAAATAACACGCTCATCAAACTTACTAGGTCATATGCATTCATTTATTCGCTCACTCACTCAGGATGCAACAGACATTTAGGAAAAGTCTAATGAGTGCTGGTCACTGGGTTTACCAAAGATAACTCCTTATCCTTTAAAGAATGTACAGGATAGTGGCAAAGCGACTAATAATTCATTATAATTTTATGTAGTACAAAGGAGAAATACAGAAATGCAACAATGTGGACGTGGAAAGCAGACAGAGTACAGGACCTAAGTTATGACCTCGAGTCTGGGACAACCACTTCTGGCTTGGGATAGCGTGGATCTCCCTCCTAGGGTGGTCTGAGGCCCCACTATGACCCTAGTAAACTGGCTCAGATGCCTAATACCATTTTTTTAATGTTTACTTATTTATTTTGAGAGAGAGACAGAGGGTGTGAGCAGGGGAGGGACAGAGAGAGACACACACACAGAACCCACAGCAGGCTCCAGGCTTTGAACTGTCAGCACAGAGCCCAACATGGGGCTTGAACCCAGATGAGATCATGACCTGAGCCAAAATTGGATGCTCAAATGACTGAGCCACTCAGTCTCCCCAGGGATACCATTTCTGCTTGACGGCTGATTGAGTCCTAGACCCTAGATTAAACCCTTATTCCAATTAAACCTGGTAAAGAAATGCTTCATCTCTTCACTAAAATCTTAGCCAGCAGGACCTCCAACTCTCATCAGAATGCTCCAGCAAAACCTAATGCTTTGGAACAACAGGGATGAACAGGGATGGCTGAGTGACAGAAGACTAGAAGGATCAACAGCTTACCAACAAGTACAACTTCTTCGCCTAAAGTGTATGGAATGTGTCTGAATGAGTCTGTAACTTACCTTGTCTTTATTTTTTTTTTAAGTTTATTTATTTATTCATTGAGAGAGGGAGGAAGATTGAGAGAGAGAGAGAGAGAGAGAGAGAGAGAGAGAGAGAGAGAGAAAACATGAGTAGGGTAAAAGCAGAGAAAGAGAAGAGAGAGAATCCCAAGCAGGTTCTGTGCGATCAGGGTAGATTTCGACATGGGGCTCAAACTCACAAACTGCAAGATCATGATCTCAGCTGAAACCAAGAATTGGATGCTAAACCAACTGAGCCACTCAGGTGCCCCTGTGACTTACCTTTTCAAGTGGGCAATGGGTACTATCTCGGAGAAAGGGAAGTAAGTTTGGTCGATCATATTCAGCATAAAGGCTAATCTGCTTTTCATGGTAACGTTGCCCCTTATGGTGGTCTCTCTTGAAAAGCTTATGCAGATACTAAAAAAAAAAAGGAATAAGCCATGAATATGAAAACAAGAAAAGCTATACCTGTTTAATACTGCTATATTCAGGTCTGAATAGCTTGGGGGAAAAGCAGTTTTCAGGAGGAAAAGTGGAAAGAACACCTTCAGAAGAGCAAGGACATTCTGATATTCTCTCTAGAATGACCTTGAGTGACCTGGCTCAACTACTTAACCAGTACTACCACTGAGGCCAAATGAGAAGAGGGATGAGCTAGCAGGAGGGTGGGGGATAGAGAAATAAGGCTCTGTTCTTGGACCCTTCCGAGGTATGGTAATTTATGATGTACTTGTACTCAGTGGTAACTATAGAAGCAAGGTGCTTACTCCTAGACACGGCCTGGTGATACAAACATGAATATGAGAACTTTTCCTAAATACACAATTCAGGTAGGAGTCAAAGTTAAAGTACCCGATCTGTAATTAGTCTCTAGCTGGGGTGGGAGCATACTAATTGTGGATTATGGTTGGTGGTCAAACCTCTCATCCAAGGAGTGACCTGGGCAAACTCCTGCTGGATACCCCCACCAATAGGGACAGGTGGCTCAACCACTATGCAATCAAAGGGGCAAACGAAGACGGTCATGCTCACCACGTGCTGCAGCTCTGGTCTGTCTTCTAATTCTTCCACTACCTTTTTAATCTAGAGAGAAAAGGAATTTTTAAACATGGAGTTACAGGAGGACACAAACAGCTGCGAGACCATCTGACAAACATCTCGCTTCCTTATGGTGAGGGTGCTCCCAGACCCTCATCTGGCAACACATATAAAAACAAAAGATACTCACTGAAATCTTATCTTCATTGTCCAAAAGCATGTCAACAGCTTTCTGAAATTAAAAAAAAAAGTAGCCACAGTCATTGACCTGTGCTGTGTAAGAGGAGAACACTGAACACTGTGCCGCACATGCCGTCACAGTTCACGGGGGAGGGTTTCTTTTCCACACGTAAGGGTCCCTTTGAGTTATCACAGCCCTTAAGGGAGACGTGTAAAAGAACGTATTTTAACATGTGTCTCAATCTGAGGCCTGTGTGTTTTGCACACCACTGAAACACTGTCCTGCTACAACTTACCAAACACCAAACATCTCCTCTACACACAGTCTAGCCTCCGTGTTGTCGGATGTAGCTTCACAGCCACTCCTGTGACTCTCACTCGTTACGGAGTGCGTGCTGTTTCTAGGACCACAAAAATGAGCTTCACTTCCTGCTGCCTGAACCCTCACTGTGGCTCTCTACGGATTCCACAGGTGTTAAGGGGCTGGTCTTATGTGGCGAAGAGGCTAAGAGCCAGGAAAAAATTAGATATTTGGAGTCTCATACAGATACAAAGCTTATGGATTTTCAGAATTTATTTACCTTTAACATTCAGGAAACACATATCAGAGCATGTCCGTAACAGCAGGGAGCGGGAAGATAGCTCACCAGATGGAGCGTCATACATGATACCCACGTCCTGCTCTTGACCCTGCTGCTGCCTGTAATTAGGCATTTGTTTCCCCGCTAAAATATGACGATGTTAGAAATTATCTTTAAAGTATCTTCTAATTAGAAAACTCCGATTCCTTAACTTTGGTTCATACTCTTGAACGGCAATTAGTCTCAACTCGTTCATCCTTTTTTCCCTACAGCTACAGGTGCCAAACTTGGCTCCTGAGACACATGTGGGGGTGGGGGTGGAAGGAAGGGGAGAGCAGATAAGGACGGAATGGAATTAATTTTTATGTAAGCATTTCATCCTCTTAATCATCTTTTGCCAGAGAAGCACCACCTCTGCCCCTGAACTTCTTCAGAACTGTACGCATTCTTTTTAGATTGGTAGTCCCCAAAGACTTAAACCATTCAGTATGAAACAAGGGCTAAAAGCCATCTTTCAGGGGGGAAAAAAGTAGATTCAGCTTCTATTTAAGTTTAACTTTATGAAGACTAATCTATATCACATAACATATACATAATATACATGTATACGTACATACACAATATAGGGCAGAACACCCTTTAATGTAATAAAATAAAATAGAAAAATCAATGTAATCCTTTTGGAGCCTTGCAGGTTATACTCTTTAACTAAAATTTCAATTTTCTGAATGAGGAACTGTGTTTTATGAACTTTTTTATGTCCATCATGGTTATTTGTGATTAGCTTTCTATGTTTCACACACACACGCACGCACCCACGCACCACTGTGAGCTGCAGGGGATGGGTGGCCTCATGAGTCAAGCAACCTACTGTTCAAATCTGTGCAATAAAAATAACACATCCTGCAAGTCTGAGCCCAAGTAAATCTGTGAGTGCCAAGTGAATAAAATTACAATAAATGGATCAAAACAGAGGTTCGCCTAACATTTTAATTCTGGGATATACAAAGAGAGGTGAACGAGCCAAAGTGTATTGGCTAGTTTCTCTGTTTCTATGAATTATGTGAATTGTTTGACTACACAATTACTTCACACACACATACAACTTTCAAAGCTCCACATCAGATTATGATGGTTTTTGCAGAATAACGACATCAAGTAAAGGATTCCTGAATCCCAAGTACTAAAATAGCCTAACACATCTCGGGGCATCGGGGTGTCTTAGTTGGTTAAGCATTGGACTCTTGATCTCGGCGCAGGTCATGATCTCAGATTTCGTGAGATCAAGCTCTGTGACGGGCTTTGCACTGGCAGCACAGGGCCTGCTTGGGATTCTCTCTCCCTCTCTTTCTCTGCCCCTCCCCTGCACACGTACACACTCTTTCTCTCTTTCAAAATAAATAAACTTCAAGAAAGAAATAATATAGCTTAGCATCTAGTGAGGATCAGTGTTCTGAACATGATCACATACAGCCAAGCTACTTGATTTATTACCTTCTCCAAAATTTGAATAGGTGTCCAATTATGAAAACTTTAGAGGAGTAAAAATAATTGATTGATATAAAATAAGAAATGCATTACCTCAGAATCAAAATCCATCAATAAAACAATTTTATCCTTGATAGAACTGAAAAGATTATGCTTGTGGATCAATTGGAAAACATCCTTATGTCTTAATGTTAAGTATATTTCCAGAGCATTGCCATAATTTTTGTCATAGGTGTACCTGGAAACACAAAATTTTTTATGTTAATGTTCATCAACACTTCAATTAAACACACATACACACATACAAATCACATTTTGCAGTATGAAAAACTGAAAAATTTGTTTCAATAGAAAAGTCCACTGCATTTGGAAGACTATTCCTTGGGGTTTAACTAGATGTGACTAGTAAGAACTTCTTTCTCGGAACCTTGCTTCCCATCTCGCCAAGTCTCAGGAAATTTATAATGTTCAAGTACTAAACGTTTTCTTTTATAGAAATTCTCAAACATTTTTCATAGAAATCCATATCCAGAGAAAGAAACTATGGTCCCTAACAAAGGTAATTCTTATTCCAGTAATAAAAAATACTCAGTCCTAGTGTTTTACAAGCAGTGTTCAGCAAATGGATTCTGTCCCAAAAGCTTATTTGTAATGGGAGCTTATAAAACTGATGTGTTTTTCTATTGAAACACTGTTTTTCACATTAATTCCGAAGCCAGCTCCTGAAAACCAACTGAACCTAAATTGTCCTTCGAGTCCATTATTAGTTAAGAATAATTGTTACGGGGCTCCTGGGTGGCTCAGTCAGTTAAGCATCTAACTTTGGCTCAGATCAGGATCTCGCGGTTCCTGAGTTCCAGCCCTGCACCAGGCTCTGTGCTGATGGCTCAGAGCCTGGAGTCTTCTTAAGATTCTGTGCTCCCAATCTCTATGCCCCTCCCCTGCTCACACTCTGTCTCTTTCTCAAAAATAAACAAACATTAAAATTTTTTTTAAGAACTATTATTTTAAAAATATTTTTATCACATTTATTCATTTTTGAGACAGACAGACAGACAGACAGACAGAGAGTACATGGGGAAAGGGCAGAGAGAGAGGGAGACACAAATCTGAAGCAGGTCCCAGGCTCTGAACTGTCAGCACAGAGGCTGATGCAGGGCTCAAACTCATGAACTACAAACTCAACAAACCTTCATTCATGACCTGAGCTGAAGTTGGATGCTTAACTGACTGAGCCACCCAGGCAACCCTAGTTAAGAATTAGTACAGTTAGTACTACAAAATCCAAGGAGTATCTAGAACAATGTTTCTAGAAGAAAATGGTCAGCATTCCAACCCAGAATGTAACAAACT
Organism: Suricata suricatta; assembly: GCF_006229205.1. Taxonomy (NCBI): domain Eukaryota; kingdom Metazoa; phylum Chordata; class Mammalia; order Carnivora; family Herpestidae; genus Suricata; species Suricata suricatta. Next base: position 58,754,727 of record NC_043701.1, on the reverse strand, counting down.
ACTAAACTCTGAGCCATTTTGGTGCAGTTTCTTGGTCTTGGCAAAGGACACGAGAAGATGGGCAGGGGTGGTGGGAATGCCCCGGAGAGGCTGACGCAGGAACAGGCTTCCCGACAAGACCTATGGCAGGCTTCTCTTCGCCAGACCAAGCTGCCCCAAGGCAGGAGTGTGTCTTACCTATTCTTGTATCAAAGGCATATAGAAGAAAGCCCGGATCACCTGAAGTGCCCAACAAATATGAAAACTATTAACCAAGCTTCCATCTTCTGAGGTCTGACTCAGTGCCAGGCAGTGTACTTAATTAGTTCTTAATTATGACCTCTCCTTCAAGCCTTCAAATCAGCCCATAAGGAATGTATCCATCTTATAGACAATGAATCTGAGATTTGGGACATTAACTGGCATGCAGACCCAAGAGTGACAGGATCCACAGCCTGCCTGGAAAACCGATTTTCTTCTGGAATCTAAGAACTGGCACTCTTCCCTTCTGAACCATTTCCTCTATGTAGAGCTGCTGACCAGGGTCCCCTCTCCTCTGGGAAATGGATTCCATTATGTTTGTACAGTTTCACACTTTTTCCTCACCTGCTAGCTGTTCACCAGAAGTTTATGAAAGGACTTTGCTAAGAGCGAATATAGGAAAATGATGTGAAAGTCTCCCTCTTCTGCGTCCTCCCCCTCCAGAGTCCTCAAGACATGAAAAACTCCTCAGGTGGATTGAATTGGAAAAAGCAGCACTAAATTATACTCACAGTTCTGCCAGGGTTTTGAGTAGGGTCCTATTTTGACTATCTTTCTTCAGGTGATCCCGAACTGCTTGAACTATTACTGAATTATTGTACAGATTTCCAGGCCATTCTCGGATTAGAGTGGCAAAACCCTAATCAAGGAGGAAAAACAGAAGAATGCTCTTTAAATAGAATAACAGTCCAAAAAGTTTAAACAATGCCTAAAAGTCTTCACATAAACAGACAGAAGAATTTGATGATTAAAACTCTGGTCCAGGGGTGCCCGTGGGGCTGCGTCGGTTGAGTGTCTAAGTCTTGATTTTGGCTCATGTCATGATCCCAGGGTCATGGAATCAAGTCCCGCATCAGGCTCTGCACTGAGTGTGGAGCCTGCTTAAGATTCTCTTTCTCCTTCTCCCCCCCCCCCCCCCCGCCCCCCGCCCAACTCACATGTTCTCTATCTAGAATAAAACAAACAAGCACAACTTTGGTCCATAAACGTATCACCAACTTTCAGACTCTGGTTTTCGGGGTGATGAGGGAGGCAGAGAATTACTGCACGCTAAGCTCTACCTACTGTTTCTGGAAGGAGGTGGTGTCCTCCAGTCCTGCACAGATAAGAAAGGCACCCCTGGGGTTCAATAATGCAATGCCGCACACAGAGTTTAGGTTTGCTTTACTTTAAACTCACTCTGGACTAACCGTAACAGCCGGATGACACTCTCAGCATCTTGAAGATGCTGCCCTGGTCGGCTCCTTTCCTCCCCACCTCCTGTGCCCTTTGCGCCTGGCCCCGCGTGCACTGGTCACACAGGTGTCCTGTGCAGCTGGCACTGCCACAGGCAATGGCTTGTTCCCACGGCAGATTCACCGGTACCCCACCTGCCACAAGATGCCATCTTTGTCCTCTTTCCATTCTTGCCTCTAAACCTAGTTTTGTTCAGGCGATTTGGGACTTTGGCTCAAATCTTGTTCCCTAGCTAGACCTCACATTCTGTGGTTCTCATAGAAACCCCCATATCTCCTGATTGGATCCTGTTTCCCTCCTACAGTTGATTCCTGGCTGGTATCCCGGGCAGCCTCGGCCGTCCTGATTCCTGATTTCAGAGCTCAGGTTTTGTAACTCAAAATATGGCCGAGGACTTTGCTTACTGATCCTTGAAACTTGTAGAGAAAAACCTTAGATGTGTTCAAGACGGCAAAGAGAAGTAAAAACTCTTCATGTTATCAAAAAAGACCCTATTAATATTAATTATCTCAACTAGTGCTTTAATAAACTATGACTTTAGTTAAGTGACATTCACTTATTTTAATGTTTGATTATTTTTGTGAGAGAGAGAGCACGAGTGAGGGAAGGGCAGAGAAAGAGAGGGAGGGAGAGAATCCCAAGCAGGCTTCACGTTGTCAGCACAGAGCCCGATGTGGGGCTTGATCTCACAAACTTTGAGATTATGACCTGAGCCGAAATCAAGAGTTGGACAATTAACTGGCTGAGCCACCCAGGCGCCCCACTTAAGTGAGATTCAGAAATGAAAATAGTGTGGTGGAATTTGCTTCTGTAAAGTACCAAGATTTTGTTCAAAGAAAATGCCAAAGAATCAGGATCATGGTCTCGATTCAAGTCCTACCTAACCCTAGGAAGGATGGCAGGAGACCAGAACAACAGGCACCATGTTTTCCATCCAAACTGCAACCTTCGCACATAAGAGCATGACTGCAGCTCGACTGGAGAGGTTTGGGAAGACGTGTCCCTAAGTAAAGATGGTGCATCTTATAAAACCACTGAATCAGAATATTAAAATATTCTTAGAGCCAAAATGATACTTTGGATCAAGTTTCAATGTTTTAAGACTGCAAAATTTAAAAAAGTCTGAAAAGATTCCCAGCCAAACAGTGGTGGCTCTCAGTAGCCCTGAGACCAGGAATAACACTGGTTTTGAAAGGAGGCGGCTTGGCTCCACTTTCTCTCCTCCCCATTCATGTGGCGGCCTGGCAGTGCTGCCAAGTTCTAATACAAAAGGAGACAAAATGACCGGTCATACTGTGTGATAAGAACATGATGACTCCTACATAAACTGAAATAAACATTTATCACATTTCACGTTAGACTTTTCTCTGCTTAACTGGCTCCGTGCACCCTGGAATAGATGTGCTAAGAAGCACTGATGCAATCAACCCTGCAGCCTTTATGATTAATCAGAGGACACGGTTATCAGGGAGCAGTTATGACTGATGGGCAACGTCAGAGAGCATCTCAGTGCCCACCAGAGTTAAGTACAAGGTTACGCAATGTTCCTTAAATGAAACACCATGGCCATTGTCCTACTTCTAATAAGCTTACATGTTTGTCATTAAGTTTAACTCATCATGGAGCTCCAGTGGCACAATTGGTTAGCCTACGGTACTTATAAAAATAATTCTGCTATGGCATGCCTGGGTGGTCAGTCAGTTAAGCAGCTGACTTCAGCTCAGGTCATGATCTCACTGTGTGTGGGTTCAAGCCCCGCATCGGGCTCTGTGCTGACAGCTTGGAGCCTGGAACCTGCTTCAGATTTTGTGTCTCCCTCTCTCTCTCTGCCTCTCCCCTGCTCACACTTGTCTCTGTCTCTCAGAAGTGAATGTTAAAAAATTTTTTAAAAATATATAAATAATTCTGCTCGGTTGTAAATAAAAAGATGAAACCCCATAGAAACAAGCCATGAGGCATCACTACCTCCAAGTAAATACTGCCACTTCAAATATTTTTAGGAAGAAATTGAGAAGTCAATATTCCAGAGAGGTAGACAACTGTTTTTTGTTTTCCATCTGACTTTTAGTGCTGTTTAGTGACAAAATTTTCATCCACGTAATACGTGATCAAAAGTGTTGCTACAGAACACTGCTCCCTGGTCAATTATGTGATAATTTAATTCAAAATTAAACATGAAACTAAGATTGAGGGAAGGTAAACAATTTATAAGAGCTTATGACAGGGGCACCTGGTGGCTCAGTCGGTTAAGCAGCCAACTTCGGCTCAGGTCATGATCTCATGGTTCAGGAGTTCGAACCCTGTGTTGGGCTCTGTGTTGACAGGTCAGAGGCTGAAGCCTGCTTCCCATTCTGTGTCTCCCTCTCTCTCTGCCCCTCTCCCATTAATAATTCAAAAATAAATGAATGTTTAAAAAATAAAGAGCTTATGACAGTAACAATAAATTAGGTATACCCTTCTTTTGTACAGTACTGACCAGGCAGATGCCCTGAATATTTAGGAAGAAACACCCACAAACTCTAAGCTTAAGTCATGCTATTTCTTTCTCTCTTAGATAACAGACTTCCAGACATGAATCAATAGGATAACTTTAATGATACAGAATTTAAAACCGTTTCTTGAAAAAGAGCTGAATCATGTGAAAGAACTGTAACACGATCATAAAAATAATAAAACTGTGGCTTTCATGGTCAAATTACATTACTTGAGGAAGAGGACAAATATACTAAGCTTCAGTATTTCTCAATAAAATTCATATTTTTCTCCATCATTTTCATAGAACACTCATAATTCTCTTTTGGGAAAATGTACAGAGATGGCATATTTATGACAGCCACTCTGTACTCAGAACACACTGGAAAGAAACAGAAGACTGTTACAAGTCTTTTATTCAATATTGGAAATGTTTTCCAATAACTACGGTCAATAACGGCCTCTCATCAGACCTCGTATAGAACAGATCGCTCTGGCTTGTATCACTGATGTTTCAGTTGCTTAAAGCTTATCAATGTGGTCCCCCACTGAAGACAGGACTATGGTTTTTTAAATTCCTCTTGGATCCAACTGAGTACTCGGCCCTGCTCCAGCCCATGGCAGGTTCTAAACAAAGCTCTGCTGAACCGAACTGAACTGGAAATGAACAGAAACCATGCCTCCAGCCTCCATCAGCTGGCGTTCAACATAAATGACAGAAACTATCACCCTAAACTCTTCCAGAAGATCTACATCTACAGACCTAGAAAGGAAAAGATCCAGGCTCTGAAAGTAAGGCAATGATACTGACCACACATGCTTCAGGCTGCCTGCATCTTCCGTACCGAGGACACCTGGCAGACAGTAACTGGCCGAATGCCTGAGTTCTTAGCATATGGGCTCATGGTTTTAAAGGTCCCTGTGGATCTTAAGATCTAAACTTCACCTCAGAGTTAAAATGTAGTAGTGTTTGCCACAGGGTCCCGCTCTCCCTTAAATTCAATCTGTTATTGGCAGAAAAGGATCCTAACAAGGTACTCAGCAGGAGCTCGGAGGCCGAGGGTCACTCTCCTCATTCCCTCTCCAGTCTGCTTGCCACCTGCACGTTTTAACATTTTTGCGAGCCACCTCAAGTCCTTGTGCAGAGTCCTCCTGAAACATAACACCAAGATAGAAGGTGGCAATGACGGCCCGTGGCGTACTACAAGGCACCAAAAATGAACACTTATCCCTGGGGTTAGGCTCTTGGAACTTAATAAGGAGCTGCTGACGGTGCTGTTTTATGAAAGGCTCGGAAGGCTGGGCAGAAGCTGAAGACGGCAGCCTGTCGTCCGACATCTCCTGGTTTGTGGAGCCTCCTGACATCAGTCACTGACGTGAAAAAGAGCTGATGGGCTTAGAATCTGCGTATCAGAAACCTCCTTCCTCTGGTCGGAGGGGAAGAAGGCTGAGGCTCGGCCATATGCTTGGTTGACAGCTTTCCTAGAGCTCCAAGCACATTACCTCGTCATGTGTTTGCATCAGGGTTTCTCAACCTCAGTGCTGTTGACATTTGAGGACAAATGGTTGTGTGTCACGGGGGCTCTCTTGCTCTTTGTAGGATGCTCAGTAGTGTCCTTGCTGGCCTCCATCCATTAAACTGGTGTCAGTAGCAACAATGACCTAGTCACGATAACCAAAACTGTCTCCAGACTTCGCCCAAAGTCCCTTGGGGGCCATAATCAGCCCCCGTTGAGAATCGTTGGTTTACACGCTTGCGTGCGACACACACCATGAGCTACTGCCAAATGCTCATCGTTTCATTTGCATCTGCGTGCTTGGCGCCTAGCGCATGCCTGCACTGCAGCAGACACTCCACAGGTATTTTCTGAATAAATGCGTGTGAAATTAAGAAACTTTAAGACTCAGAATCCATTTTGGGTGCATGCTAACACCCAATTTAAATTCAAATCCAGGCATGCCAATTTTTTAAATGTAGGCCCGTGAACCTTAAGTTCTTTAATCTTTAGTTTCCTCATCTGTAAAATTGGGTATTACCATTTATGGGGTTGACGGAAGTATAAAATTGCAACACGCATGTGAAAGCAGAGACCCTATGGTAGATGACAGCCATGGAAACACCACCTTTCCCCGTCGTCAATAGGCAAACAGATCTTTCCCAAGTCACTTCTCCCTTCCTGCCCCCCTTCCCCCCAACACCCCGGTTTCCCTTCATTCGCCTTTGGCAGACTTAGTTCTGAGTCTCAAGCATCAATGGCGGCTGTTCTACATACGAAATCTCCAAACAACATTTAGTCCTTTTTCTTTACCCCTTTCAAGGAGCCAAAGGAATTAGCTGTAGGAAATTATAAAGGAGGGAGGAACCGTCTGTGACCTACGCACACTAGAGATTTCCACGGTCTACACAGACACAAGTGGGTATCGGGGTCTATCCTCGGTTTTATCTCACGTGACCCACAAATCTGCTCCCTGTATTACTTATCTAGGTTTCTTCCCACTTTCCCACTGAGAGCAAGTAAATATGACTGTGTCAGAATGGCCGTACCTCGTAATCACTTTCCAGAAATTCATGTAAGATCATTTCATAGATGAGTGGCTTCAGAACTGGGTCTCCCCTTGGCAAGTAAGGACTAATAGCCTAAGGAAGGAAAAGGAAAAAAACTCTTTGAGAAGGGACAAAACAAAATCATACCCCAATTACATAGAAAATGTAAAAGTACAGAGAGCTTCCCCCACCTACTGTAGGGTTACATTCTGATAAACCCATCATAAATTGAGAATATTTTAAGTCAGAAATGCATTCAAAGCTCCCGCTCTTCTGAACATCACAGCTTAGCCGAGCCTACCTTAGAAGTGCTCACAACACGTATGTTAGCCGACAGTTGGGCAAAATCATGTAAGACACGGCCTGTTTTTATTATAAAGTGGTGAATATCTCTTAGTTTATTGAATATTGTACTGAAAATGAAGAGCAAACTGGCTGTGAGCTTATGGGCTGCCGACCCTGGTGACAGCACAGCTGACCTGACCAGGAGCTGCCCGAGCCTGGCCTGCCCTCCAGCGCCACAGCCTCACCCCGTGTATCGCCAGCCCGGGGAAAGATCCGAATCCACAGCACAGTTTCCACTGATTGCGTATCGCTTTTGCACCAGATGTAAAGTTGAAAAACCAGACGTTAAAACTACTATAAGTAGGAGACCATCTGTGTATTTTTGGCGTCTAACTTTGGTGCAGGTCAGGATCTCATGGTTCCTGAGTTCGAGCCCCATGTCAGGCTCTGTGCTGACAGTACAACACAGAGCCTGCTTCAGAGTGTCTCTCTCTCTCTCTCTCTCTCTCTCTCTCTCTCTCTCTTTGCCCCTACCCCATTTATACTCTATCTCTCTCAAAAAAAAAAAAAAAAAACATAAAAAAATACATTTTTTTAAATGTAAGGCAACAGAATACTGTGGAAAATTATGAAAAGAAAAATCCAAATAAACTCTGTCTTATAACACATTACAATATATTTTCAAAAGTATACATAAGGCGTATGTATGTATGAATGATGAATAATAAAACTGCCTCAGGGTAAACATTCTCTGTTCTTCCTGATGAATTAATGAAAATCTAAATAATAGGAAACATAATATTTATGTCACAGAAATAAAAGCTCTATCTTAAGTAATCAAGGAGTTACAGGTCATCTATCCCTGTTTTGTTTTTTTTTTTTTACTTACAATGGAATATATCACTCTTTAAAAACATATAATCAACATTTGACATTAAGGGAAAATAACACACCTTGCCTTCTTTACTGTTTAGTGCTGCCTGCTGAATTTCCAAACGCTGTTAAATGACTCTGCAGTGCACTATGTACCCATCACCATACTCTGTCCTGGGGACATGGACCCAGAGTCACCATCCCAAGGGGCTCAAAGCCTCAGAGGGATGGTATGCACACATCTAAACAGCCAACTGCAGTGCTATGTGCTAAGTGTTCTAAGAAAGGGGTTCACAAGGCGCTGGATAAGCAGGGGCAGAGCCTGTATACTGAGGCAGAAAAGATGGACGCCAGCCATCTATCAGGAAAACACGGGGAAGGGCACCCTGGGGAAGGGCAGAGGGCACAGGGTGGAGCCAGGGATGTGCACTGTGTTCAGGGAGACCAGAGTGGCTCAGAGATGTGGGACAGGGGTCCTAGAAGCGAGCTAAGGCTGGAGGAAAAGGGGAAGCAGGGCAATAAAAGCAATGTGGGTTTTATACTTGGAGCAGAAGGGCAGGGAAAAGAGCAGATTTCTTTTTTAAACCACTAGCCCTGGGTAGGGCTGTTCATCCATCTGTCTGACAGCACAGATGAGAGTCCAGGCAGCGGCACTGGAGGGGAGGCGAGGGGCTGACGCGGTAGGCAGACAGGAACTGCAGATGAGACAGAATCACATGTTCTCGTCAGGGCAGCGCTGCGAGCTGTAAAGCGCGGAGGGATGGGCGTAGCGTGGAGTCACAGATACAGACTGAGAGGAGGAGGAGGAGGACCAACTCTGGGAAAGAAATGATTCATGTTGATCTGAGTGATCGTTATCAGCAGTTCAGGAAAGAAGAATGGCCATCACAGGTTTTGAGCATAGACAGGACTGTAACAGAGAGGTCTGGGTTACGGAGCCATCAGTGTAAACATGGCCCCACCACTGGGTAAGCTTCTCCAGGAGCAGCCCCGTGAACAAGACAAGCAGTGTCCCTGGGGTAAGAACAGGAGGGCAAAATGCAGAGGTCACAGGGCGGGCAGCCTGAGTACGTGGGAATTTTTATTTTTATTTTTTAAAGTTTAAAAAAAACTTTTTGAGAGAGAGAGCACTAGTGGGGGAGAGGGGCAGAAGCGGGGGGGGGAAGACAGAGAGAGAGAGAGAGAGACTGACTCTCAAGCAGACTCCACACTCAATGTTCAGTGCGGAGCCTGACAAAGGGCACTATCCCACAACCCCTGGATCATGACCTGAGCTGAAATCAAAAGTCGACTAAGCCACCCAGGCACCTCATAGCTAGAAATTTTTAAAAACATATTCATAACTCTAAGAGAACACTGTGAAGGTTCACAAATATTGAAAAAAATAAATGTTTTAAGCAAGCATACGATACTTTATTGTTTAGTTTGGATGTTCTGCAATAAGTTGAAAGGTAAACTGTTTCCCAATCAACAAAACTAAAAGGTAACCATCAAAATGGGAGGGGATTTTTGTTTTTTGCAATGGCCTATCAGATAAAGGGTTAGTATCTAAAATATATAAATAATTTTATTTTTTAAATTTTTAATGTTTTATTTATTTTTGAGAGAGAGAGAGAGAGAGAGAGAGAACATGAGCAGAGGAGGGTCAGAGAGAGAAGGAGACACAGAATCCAAAAACAGGCCCCAGGTTCTGAGCTGTCAGCACAGAGCCCAACACAGGGCTCGAACCCACGAACTGTGAGATCATGACCTGAGCCAAAGTCGAACGCTTAACCGACTGAGCCACCCAGGCAAGGAATTTTAAAACTAAATATATAAGGAATGTAAATTTATAAAACTGAACATCCAGAAAACAAATAATCCAGTTAAAAAATGGGCAGAAGACATGAACAGACATTTTTCCAAAGGAGACATACAAATGGCTAACAAGCCAATGGAAAGATCCTTGACATCATTCATCATTAGGGAAATACAAATCAAAACTACAGTGAGATATCAACTCACACCTGTCAAATGGCTAAAATTAACAACTCCAACAACAGAAGTTGGTGAGGATGTGGAGAAAGGAGAGCCCTCTTACACTGCTGGTGGGAATGCAACCTGGGGCAACCACCCTGGAAAACAGCATGGAGTCTCCTCCAGGAGTTAAAAATAGAGCCACTCTACCATCCAGCAATTGTACTAGTAGGTATTTATCCAAAGGACACAACATTGCTGATTTGAAGGAATACATGGATACCAATGAGAGCAGCATTATCAACAATCGTCAAATTATGGAAAGAGCCCAAATGTCCATCGACTGATAAATGGATAAGATGAAATATTACTCAACCATAAAAAGGAATAAAATCTTGCCATTTGCAATGACATGGATGGAGCTAGAGTGTATTATGCTAAGTGAAATAAGTCAGTCAGAGAAAAGACCAATACCATATGATTTCAGTCATAAGTGGAATTTAAGAAATAAAACAGATGTGAACATAGAGAAAAGGGTAAAAAAAGGAGAAGGAAGCAAATTATAAGACAACAGAGAACAAACTGAGGGTTGTTGGAGGGAGGTTGGGTGATGGGCATCAAGGAGGGCACTTATCACAAGTGTGATGAGCCCTGGGTGTTGTATGTAAGTGATGAATCACTAAATTTTACACCTGAAACTAATATTACACTGGAAATTAATGAAAACTTGAAAAAGAAAAAAGAGGGTGAAGACAAGAAATATCGAACTACATGTTGTAGTTACATGGTCAACCTTTTCAATTTGTCTTCCAGCAAATAAATTATTTAAAAAATACATTCATTCTTCAGTACATTTGAATAGAGCCTCATGCTGTTTTAATATGTAGAATTAGACTATGCCTGCTTTACATATTCATAAAAAGAACATAACAACTTCATCTAAACACAGACAGAACTGGAGTGATATAAGAAGGTATAATACATAGGTATATATTTTATACACATGAAATATAAATCAGATTTATATATTTGATTTTTCTTCCTAGCTGAGATAACACTCACTTTTCATGAAGGAACTGGTCTTTATTTTATTTCCATCTCAATACTAATATACTACATACAAAAATTAAGAGTTAAAAATAAGGCTGTGCTTACCTTAAGCTGTCCAATTTCTTTAAATTTATAAACTTCAAATTCCCAGAGTGCTGCATTTTTCCCAAGGATTTTCTGGCATTTGCTGGCAGTCAAAACATCCCAGGGAGAAAGCAAAAAGGAATAAGGAATACATTTCCTCCACTGGTTTAGATAAATCTCTCATCCCAGAGCTGTGATAAATTTCCACCTCAAGTGCCAATGAACATAAAGGCATTACTAGCTAACTATGTGTCTGCATATACAAGGTTAACAGAAACCATGACAATTAGTACAAAATACTTAGAAATAAAGAGGAGTCCCTTTCAGAAGGCTACGATTAGGGATTTTGCCAATGATTATCCTGTTCCGAGCTTCCTTCACGTCCAGACGAGAGCTGCTAGTGTGGGAGCCAGCAGGCTGGGGACCTTGAAGAAATGTCACCATGCCCGAAAAGTACCAATGTAAACCACTTCTTGAATGGCTTTTAAACAATGGACTACAAAATCAGACTTCAGAAAACTAAAATCCTATCACAGTATATAATCTGGAGAAATATTTATATATGGAAAAAAAGTAATTTACACCGCAAAAAAAAAAAAAAACCAAAGAAAAAAACAAAAAAAGTTTCCCTCAATCTCAGAAAATAAAAGGTAGGCCTGAAGCCTCAGTTTCCAGGCTGCTGTGTGGTCCTACAGGCGTGCACCCTGAAGCTCCAGGGGGGGCCACACCCACACACTCACTATGTAACATTTATGATCTTGTCCCCCACAGACCCCTGTGGACCCAAAGCCTGAAATCTGGTCAGTTCTGTTTAACTGCCACCCTTTTATTGGTGGACCATCCACCTTGAAGTATAAGCAGTGGCACTGACTGCCCTGTCAAGATGTCAGCAGAGTAAACAGCCCTGGAAATGAGAGACACACACAATGTTTCCCTCCAGGGCAAAGGGCAGGTTTGCTATGATAAAAAAATTAACCCTGCTCCTCTGAAGCTAAGGGCAGGCAGGATTCCTGCCCGTTATAAAAGAATCAGATGCCCGAAGGTCAGGGTCCCTCTCCTGTGCAGTGCCCTCTGCAGGAAGCGGGGCTGTGGGATGGGGCACAAATGCGGACACTCTGGCTATGGCTACTGCGGCGTTAGCCGGCACCTCCGACCCAGGAGTCTCACGTCTTCGCCAGCAACCACGAAGCTGCGGTGCTAACCTGTTAGCTTATAAAAAGGGGAAACTCTCAGACTCTTCATGTTTTTCACATCCTTCTCATTAAATTCTCTTGTTTGGTGAAAATGAGACAGTAGGTGGGTAAGTAACAAATCCATGCTAATACTCAAAAGTTACCCCTGTAAGAAAGATCTAAAAAACATCAACCTCAGAGAATGGCTTATTTTATTATAAACATTTCTCTCTTCTACTTATACTAACAAATAATTGTGAAAATGTCATTATTACCGTGCTGCTATGTCATACTCCCCTTTCTCCACCAGGTGGTCTATATATGCCAAGCCAATGTCCTAGGGAAAAGGAGATGAAGGAATTCCATAATTAATTGGAAAACTGCAAAGTTGAGCCTCAGATCCCGAGCAGGCCATGACCTTAGTGTGCTGCTGGCACTACTGCCTATCTGTTGTACATGCCTTCGTGTGCTGTACGTAACTGTGCTCATTTCCTTCCGAAACATGTTTATATGCCCCTGTGTTTCTATTTTCACCTTAGCTCAGGTCATGATCTCACGGTTCATGAGTTCAAGCCCTGCACTGGGCTGTGTGCTGACAGCTCAGAGCCTGAAGCCTGTTTCAGATTCTGTGTCTCCCTCTCTCTGCCCTCCCATCCCGCCAACTCATGCTTTCTCAAAAATAAACACTAAGGAAAAAACTTTTCTAATTAAAAAAGAAACAAAAAGGACAACTAGGTTTCCAGTTTTCATCTGTGAACTACGGTCCTGGATTGGCTGGTCTCTAAAGACCTTCACACTCCTTCCATCTGCAAATTCACTGCCACAATCAGCAAAGAAATGGGCTTTTAGTCACCGTATTTTTCTAGAGTCCAAAATGTAATGAAAGTTGTATCTGAGGTCCTGGATTCATCTCCATAACACAAATGACTCTGATTATGAACACAATGAAGCAATCCGGCATTATGACACCAGTCTTTTTTTTTTTTTTTTTAACATTTTATTTATTTTTGAGAGACAGACAGAGCATGAGCAGGGGATGATCAGAGAGAGAGGGAGACACAGAATCCAAAGCAGGCTCCAGACTCTGAGCTGTTAGCACAGAGCCCGACACAGGGCTTGAACCCATGAACTGTGAGATCATGACCTGAGCCGAAGTCAGACGCTCAATTGACTGAGCCACCCAGGCACCCAAGAAAACACTCTTGGTAAATTTGAGGATAGTGCAAAGAAAAGCTCCCTGCACACAATGGGACAGTTCTGTATTTAAAGTGCATTTCACAAATCCAGGGTCCAAACTACTCCAAACTGCCTCCCAGCAAGTGTCCAAGCCTCTTGTTTACAAGCAGAAACAGATTCAATACAATGAAATATTTTGATCTTGCAGGTTAGAGAATTGGTCTGAAATAAAGTCTCAGAAAGGTAGGAAAAAATCTCTTCTTTTCAAATTACTTTCAGTCTCATAACTTATCAAAGGTAAAGTTATGTTTCAAATAATAAAATCACACACTTACTAGAATCTTATGTCTTTTAATGTTCTTCTGGCTGATTTCAGCTGCCATCAAAGCTTCCTATGTTTACAGAAGCAGGATAAAGGGTGTAGAAAAGAAGGGAGGGAAAATGGAAGAGAGGGGGAAAGAAAGATATTGAGGTTATAAACACTATATTATGTTTTAAAGTTCTAGACTACATAAATAAAGCCCCATTTTCCATGGCTTTTGCTTCATGCATAGGCATTTTAATGTTATGGTTGAATGAACCTCACTGCATTCAAACTCCAGCAGAAGCATTCAACCAAAATGAAGACTTCTCTTATTTCCATTTGAATGCATTTCCACATTAGGATATTGGAATCACATTTCAGACACAAATCAAAATACAGCAACATCTCCTGGGTTCAAACAAACAAAAAAATTCATCTGTCATTCTAAATCTGCATGATGTACAGTGACAAAGGGCCCCTTTCCCTTTGTGGGACACAAAACATAAACTCGATGCATACAGTTAAGTGTATCTGAAATTAAGATTTCAAAAATCCCTGATTTTACTTTCATCTTGGAAAGTTCAGAATTATTACTTTAACACAAAGGTTTAAAATATAAAATTATTTAAGAACTACTAGACCTGAAGCAATATGGTAATAAGTGAGATATGAACTCTGTATCAATACCAGGACTCAAGCTATTTTATAAATGAAAACCATCCCCCCACCCCCCAAATCCTTTCAGGTGGTTACAAACTTAAAGCAGCAAATAAGTAGATTATTTTGTGTCTGTTTGTTTTCAGTGAATAAGTATATAAGCCAATCTGGAGGGCATCTCTAACTAAACCAAACATTATAATGCCTTTTCAGCTTTTAAAGTTAAAAGGTTTTCTTTTCTAAAAAAAAAAAAAAAAAAAACAAGTAACCATGGAACATTTTTCTACTCAAATTAGTCTGAATCCAGACTCGGTGAAGGGCATATCCTCCCTCCTCTCTGATTAAGTAGTACAAACCATCCCAAGTGAGTATTAATTTGATAGCTTAATCTTATGTATGAAATTAGCACACAAATGAATGGTGTCACTAAAATACAGAAGAGACAATTCTGAAGTACTAGCTCGATCTTATATTCCTTGGAAAACCACAGAAGAAATACTTGAATAGGCTGCATCCAACCCACCTCGCTCCCTCTACCACCACACCTCTCCCTCCCCTGAACAACAAAGCCAGTTAACCTCCTTGTAATCTTTTCTCCCCTCATTTCTGAAAAGAGTATTGGAAAGTTATTAGACTCCTACCTATTTTTAGCTTACGACGTTTTAATTCACTGGCATGAGAGATTTATTACACAAATGTTTTAGCCTCTGTTACAGAGGCTGTTATACTTTTAGAAATGTAAATTCAAAACTACCTCATATTTCTTCTTTTCAAGGAGCCAGTCAATGTGGTCATCTTGGTCCCGTTCCTTGGCCACGACAATGTCTCTTGGACTGACGATGTAAAAGAGCGACTCCCCTTCAGAGTACTCTGTTGGTGAGGCAAGAAAGGAACAGCATGGATGGCTTGGTAGTACTCATTTTGGTAGTATTTCAGGGACTTGGTCAGGTTATGCAATTGCAGAGGAAACAGAAAACTTGCCCCCCTTTGGGGCAAGTGTGTTTGGCTCTGTCTGAAGGCAGGACTGCGTTAAGAAACATTTACGTGTACAATTATTTGAAAGAAAAAAAAAGGGGAGGGAAGAAAGGAATGTCAAAAAACTTCAAAAAAAAAGAAAAAGGTAGTTTATAATTTTGTGTTTATCACATTAACATTGTGACTTCGGCTGAAAGATGGTGATCAAAATTCCCCATGTCTACTGTGTGCTAGAATCCATCTTCTGTATATAAACTTAAATTTATGGCCATTTACAGCACTGTTCTATTTTTACAGAACAATTACACTGCACAGTTGGCAATAAATGTTTCCTCCTCATCAAGGTCAAGGCCATCTAAAGCATAAATGACAGATGCCCCAGGCCCTGGAGACATCATCTATCATTTCAGCACGTTGTGTACAACGCCAGTCGTGAGGGTTCCTGCAGAATTCAATTATACCATGTTGGGAAGGGTTTCTAAGTGTGCAGTGGAGTTTGTTCTGATTAAATGCCTTGACTGGACACTTCCGGTTGTGAATCACATTTGCTTTTTGCCAAGTTCAGAATGTACTCTCACATTTCTCCATATAAGAAAGCTCAAACTGGGGGTGCTTGGGTGGCTCAGTGGGTTAAGTGTCCAGTTTTGTTCAGGTCATGATCTTGTGGTTGATGAGTTGGTGCGGGCTCTGTGCTGACAGCTCAGAGCCTGCTTTGGATTCTGTTTCTCCCTCTTTCTCTGTCTCTCCCCTACTTGTGCTCTCTCTCAAAAATAAACAAACATTAAAAAAAAATTAAGAAAAAGAAAGCTCACTCCCTTATGACCCAGCAATAGCACTGCTAGGGATTTACCCAAGGGATACAGAAATGCTGATGCATAGGAGCACATGTACCCCAATGTTCATAGCAGCACTGTCAACAATAGCCAAAACATGGAAAGAGCCTAAATGTCCATCACCTGATGAGTGGAGCAAGAAGATGTGGTGTATATACACAATGGAG
>NC_043701.1:58637922-58738602 GCF_006229205.1 Suricata suricatta | reverse complement strand
GGGCACTTGTGGGGAAGAGCACTGGGTGTTGTATGGAAACCAATTTGACAATAAACTATTTAAAAAAAAAAAAAGAAAGCTCGAACTGTATATTTATTTCCTTTGGCTAAAATGAGAACCAAAAATACTCTGAAAATACAAAAACCAAAAAACATCGATTGCTTTTGAGGCAGTAACATTTCTAAAAGAAAGCTTAGGCTGTTCTACTTTCATCAGTGTATTTCCTTCTGGATGACAGGATGACACTCTGGCACAGATGGCCTGGTAATGACCAAGTAACAGCCGTTCATCCTTGACTTGTGAGCAGTGACCAATGTATTCGTTAGCCACTCAGCAAATACTCAGCGAACGCCGAGTCCCTACCGGGCACTCCCCCAGGCTCTGGGCCTCGAACAGGAAGCCAACCTGCCTGCCGTCCCAGAACAAACTTTCAGATGTATACAGCTGGGAGTCATACAGTGACCATGGAACTATGCTGCCTGACATTAATGTGAACGTCACACCCAACAGGGCAAGAGACACAACATAAGAACGAAGACCACGGAACCCTCTCCCCTTGGTCCTGGCCCCGTGTCTCCCCATCCCTCCTGCGGGGCCTCAAGCAAGCTCTGCAGTATGTCTGAGCCTTGTGCCTACATCCTCAACACGAGAGGCCTGCCCAGGTGGTCTCTAAGACCCTTCTAGCACCTCACCTTAAGTTCCTGATTGTGCTTACCGTGCGAAAGGGGGGAAAAATACAAGTATAAGAAACAACATGAGCCAGAGCCTTGAGCTCTCACCTAAATGATAATCTCTGCACTCATTCTCCTGAAAGCCTCTCACGGTGAGAGCGTCGGAAGAGATCTCCTCGCAGGTTTCAGGAAGTGGCTGGATGATATCCAGTCGAGGCCTGGCCCGGCATTCTCGCTCCTGGGGAGGGGGGGGGCGGGGGGCGGAGAAAGGGAAGGAAAAGGCATGTTTTCATTATATTTTTAGAAACTACACAAACGCGCTCTAGCCAGTCACAGTTAAATGCCCTAGTTTCCTAATTTGGGCAGATGTAGGCCCTTCTAACCTCCTGGGCAACAACCTCGTCACACCACATTACCTTCTCACCTTCCAGTGAGACCAACGGGACAGGTGCTACTGTGCCCTTCGGACAAGGCCGGTCCACCTCCAAGGGCACGGCCACCGCACACGTCCACAACCGGCTCACAGCTCTTCCTCACGAAGGTGGGGAAGCACAAAAATAGCATTACAAACTGCCAAGCCACTGGTACACTCATTGGGGATGCTGAAAAGCCAGGGACTGAGAGCTATGTCTAAAGCAGAATGCACTTAGACGAAGAAGGCAACGGTGGCCATGAGGGCCGCCCAATGTGACAGGAGTCACTGGCGGCTACCGTGACCGGGAAATAGCTTTTAATTTTTATTTCAGTTTAATTAAAATTTAGATAGCCACATATGGCTAGTGACCACAGTTTTGAACAGTGTGCTTCTAGGTCAAGAGAGAAGGGGGAGAGAGGGTTGCCTAGGGCCTAGGGCCGTGCCACTAACCTAGAGGGTGATGAGACACATATTCTCACCGAGTTCCTAAGTCACTCCTCAGTAGTAGTATTCCTCCAGATATCACAGATGAAGGAACAGGGGCTCAAAAACTTGACTGAGGTCACAGTCACGTAATGGGGAGACTGCAGTGTGTGGGAAACTAAGACTTACAGTAAATCTCAGACTTGAAGGCAAGTTTGTGTTACTTTGAACGTTTCTGTTCTTTGAGCATTTGGCACACAGGCTTAGAACATACGCTTGACGATTTTCCAAAGGACCAAGACCTACAGCCATGAGACACCTGTGCAGAGAGCCCAGAGGAGGGGCTGCATGGGGTAAGTCTCCGGATTCCCCACATCCACTGAGTATCACCGTCAGCCTCCAAGAGTTCTTCGATCCCTTTTATTAGGTTAACTGAGGGGCAATTAACATTAGCTTTGCGTCTCCTACATTTAAAAACATGCCCCAAATAAAAAATGCCCAAAATACAGTAGCAACTATAAAAGATCAACTAGTAGAGGAGGAAAAAATAGCATACAGCAGAATTTTTCACATCTGTGGAAAAAAGAGAACCGTCTCAATTTTGGAACAATGGGAAAAAGTGGAAAGATCTGAATACTTAAAAAATGAACTGCTATCACAAGGGCAAAAAAAAAAATCCAAATTAGAACAGCATGAATAGAAAAAATATTGGAAGCAAATAATAGTAAAAGAAAAACCACCTCGGTTGGCCACATAAATAGCTCCTTTAAATGCATAAGAAAACCATCAGAGATGTGATTCATCTGGTTACTTTGCAACCTTTTGCTCACTGGTCATGCGGCCCCCGCTTATCTGTGACCTCCCCAGGAGCAAGATTTTGGTCTTGCTGGTCTTTGATCCCCAGTGCTTACCATGATTCTTGATACACATATGCTTTGGTAATGAATGAAAGAGAAACAAACATAAGGAGGGGACAGCTGAATAAATCTAGATGAAACAGTTCACAGCCACTATAAATGATAATGATAGGAGACAACACAGCCATATGGAGAGAGAGAGAACGGAATAAGGGTCACAAAAGTAGGGCAACACAGAAGAGCGTGTGACCATGATGACAACGGTGCGGAATAACGCACGTGCGTGACAGGCGTGATGGGGAGGGTATTTGGGGGAAGGATATGCACGAGACAAAGGCAAATTCTGTTTAACGTCGCAGTTTAAGTGTCTTTTTCATGTGAGAAAAAGAACAAAGTGGGCAGTGGTTTGGCCCCACGCTCGCTTTACTCCTTTTGTCTTAATTTTGTCAGGTTATTCTGTGTTTAAGGGTCTCAGGTACACTTTAGCGCTATATGGAACAGCTGCGTGTCCCACCACACACATCTGTTAAGTCGTCTCCAAGACCCTCACACCTCTGCCTCTGAAAAAATTCCATTTTCTAATGAGCTCTATGGGGCTGGCCTTTCTTTGGTGTTTACTCCTTTGTAATCCTTTTATTAACAAAGGTTTCCTTGGCACCCCCCCCTTTTTTTTTTTTTTGCTCACTTGTGTTGTCAGGCTTTCCCTTTTTCATTTTACTGCTTCTTTCCTGTCTTTCAATCCCATTCTCAATCCACCCCACCTTCCTCATCAGAAAGCACTGTATTTTTACTCCCTCAGGAGCCATTGCTTTTCTCCATTTTCAAAAAAATAAATAAAATAATAAAGTGATGTCCTGCAACAGGGCTAGAAGCCAACCCTATTGATTTTAGTAGCTCTTCGTATTCACTTAAATCTCAAGCATCCTGTTGCCTAGCAACATGGGCGCCCAGAGCTTCAGGTTACTATAGCGATGACTTCCCACTGCAAGTGCTCCCTCAGAGAAATGCTCTCCAACTACCACTTCAAAACTAGGACTCCCAGAGTTTTTCTCCCCCATTTTTTCCTAGCCAATTGAAAAGGGAGAGGAGGGTAAAGGAGAAGATACAGATAAGGGGTGCCTTCTTACTGCAGAGGACTAGACAATCAATTTGCAATTTCTTTTATATACAGCATCTAAGAGAAAGCCCTTTACAGCAAGCTCTCCTTGTTTATGCCTTGGAGCCACACCCCTACCCACTTCCTGGCAGAACCTCTGGACTGGAACAGTGAAGACAAGCTGGGAATGGGACTCATCCGGGCTTCAAAGGAAGACCGAGTGTCTCCACCGGACGTGGCCTCCACTGCATCACACACACAGGCTTCCCTCCACAGTCACGTACGGCAATGCCTGGATTCTCTGCTGCTTTCTCTTAGCCCTACGTCTCATTCCCTCACTTTTGCATCGATAACTGAGACTTCAACACAATCCATTTCAAAGCAAAATCAGTCTGCTCAGTCAGGATCAGCAGGCCGCTGGGAAGGAAGCGAACCTGTCTGGACCACAGGAAATAACGAACTGCCCTTTCCGTAATTCCCTCTGACCACTGGGACCCCTGCTGTTGCGGCAGATCAACCTCATTGCTGTCATTTCTGCTAATGCAGGGTGTCAGCTCCGTTTCTTTGCCCTTCAGCAAAAGGAATCCTTCATTCCTTTCGCCTAAAATACCAAGAGATGAAAAAAAGAGGGGAAAAAAATGACTCCCTTTTGCTCAGCAAGAGGAACAAAGGCAGGCAATGAGTGGAGCTTCTGAAAGGTAAATATATAATCTTTGTCGACCTTATTTTCTAGGTCAGGAACTTCTGCTCAGACTATAGCACAGCCCTTTCCAGGGCAATCTGACCTGGGCCTAATGTTAAAAAATGAATCCATACTTCCTTTTGTATTTAGGGGTAAAAAAAAAAAAAAAAGTACCGTTTTCTCTGACACCTCCTTGACGTAGGAAAGAACAACGAGCTGGTCACAGAGAGGCGCAAGTCCGCTGATGTAGAATTCGGTTTCAAACTGAGACACTGCAAACAAAAGGCACAAAAGGTTCAGGGTTAACAGGAGCAAACGGCAGCCCACCAAGGAAAGGACACATGGACTTCGGACGCTGGGTGCCTGTACTAGAGAAATCTAGCACAAAGAGGGTGTGGAAAAACACGGTTTTTCTGGCACTAATGAAGTGCCAGAAAAGGATATCCAGGAACTCAAACTTGAAATTTCCTATCACCAGCAAAAGTGAACCTGACAGTAACAGCAGCGTTAACGGTCCCCAGTGACACTATGAATAACGCATTTAAAAATGACATAGTTCAATTCCATGAAGCCACTTTTAGACCCATAAAACCCAATGTAAACTAATATTAATGACAATAATGATTTTTTAAAAATGCCTGAGTTTAGGTTTTTCAAAATTAGGGCATTGCAGTGGTACAAAGGTCACAAGGAGTAATATTTGTTATTATGAAACTACTAACTTCCTTTTTTAAAAAACAAACATTTTATTTGAAGACTTACAAGTAGAAAAAGAAAGTGTTTCAATACAGATTACGTTATGATGAAACACCATGACTTCGTAAGTGCAATAAAGGTCAGAGAAAATAAGAAATTTCTTTCTTCTTAAAGACATTTAAAAATTTAGAACCAGTGCATCACACAGGAAGTATATGGATTTAGTTATGATAAAGTTCACAGACCTGACAGAAAGCTGCTGTAGAATACTTATAATAAATGACTTTTGTCTTAAGCAACTAAGTTTGGGGTGGTTTGTTACACAGCAAAGCTAGCTGATATAGTGGTGGTGCTGGCACAGACTCTTCCAAAAATTGTGCTCACAGAAATGCTGATGCATAGGAGCACATGTACCCCAATGTTCATAGCAGCAATGTCAACAATAGCCAAAACATGGAAGGAGCCGAAATGTCCCTCACCTGACAAATGGATCAAGAAGATGTGGTATATATTCACGATGGAGTACTACATGGCAATGAGAGGGAATGACATATGGCCATTTGTAGGAAAGTGGATGGACCTTGAGGGTTGTCATGCTGAGCGAAGTAAGCCAGGCAGAGAAGGACAGAAACCATATGTTTGCACTCATAGGTCTAGCAGGAAAACAGGAGAGACCTAATGGAGAACCAGGGGGAGCGGAGGAGGGAGAGAGAGTTGGGGAGAGAGAGGGATGCAAAACTTGAGAGACTATTGAATGCTGAAAATGAACTGAAAGTTGAAGGGGAAGGGGGAGGGGGGGAAAGAGGTGGTGGTGATGGTGGAGGGCACTTAAGGGGAAGAGCACTGGGTGTTATATGGAAAACAATTTGACAATAAAATATTATGGAAAAAAAATAAAATAAAACATCTGAGCATGCAAAAAAAAAAATTGTGCTCTGCACACAGACTCATCTGGAGTCTGTAAGAGTCCAAGAGTCTCAGAGTTTCTGGACTCAGATCTTCTCCACAGTTGGTGGTATTAGCTTCAGATTTAATTTCTAGGATGAAACTATTCTTTTCTCCAAACTAAGCGGAAGTCTGTGTAGCGTATTAGAAACAACATTAATGTAAACTCAGAAGATCTGGGTTATAACATCCACTATATCGGACTTGAACAAGTCATTTAACTTCTGCAGGTTTAACTTTTCCCATCTATAAAATATTGGAATCAGAGTAAAAGTAAAATCCCTAACACAGATGAAACAAGGTGCTACTGAATTTTTCTTCTGCCTCCTTTTCACTTTCCTTGCAGGGCACTTAGTGTGACTTGTCTCTGCCTATCTTCAAAGCCAGCTCCTTATACAACTATTTTCACAATTTAATTTTCACACTGAAATGAAATTGAGGATGACAAAGAAATTACTAAATAGCAACATAAGCATTAAGAAGGTAGCATTTCTTATGCGTTGTCCTTGGTTAGATCGCATGAAGGGTCACGGTGCTCTGTTAAGAACCACAGACTGGAACTCCAAAGGCGGGCACTCTGGTCCTAGCACTGCCACTAACACTTCTTCCCCTCAGTCTTTGGGGCTTAAACTGAGCATTTTCATTCGGGCACTTACAAATACTTTCAGTAAAATGGTAATGTGATAAATGTTCACATGAAGTGCAGAAGCAGAGGGCCACTTCCACAACCACGCACCAAGATGAGCACATCCAAGGAAGCCAGGCACCGAAGGTTCTAGAGAAGCTCCCACTGCTGAGTACACATAGGGGGAGGGGGTGAAGCAGGCACAGAAAGGGACAGGGGAGGTCTGGAACGTATAGGTGCTACTGAACAGTGTGGGGCCAGGGATCAAAGAGGTGGCAATCTCACATTCTAGAAGACATATAGGCATATTACCCAGAGGTTCTGACTGCCATCATCCCTGAGGTAGTTAAACCCCGTCTGGGAGAAATGGACTTGAGTTCTGTTTTACTAAATTACATTTCATCACTGAAATGTTGTACACCCAGTGCAATCCATCGATCAGAGATGCCACAGATGCGTGGGGGTGAGAAGGAAGCTTTGATGCGCTGGTCTACCACAGACACCTGAGGACGAGCATCACCCGGCAAACGGCGGGTGAAGAAACTCTCCCCATTCAGGGTGCCGCTTATGCTGCCTCGGCTCATTACTGAGGGAACCAAATACACAGCAAGCCTGGGTTTCTATGAATGAGCTGTAAGAAACAGAATAGAGAAGCGAGAAAATAATTCTATCCAAATCTTCCCTACTTTATATACTTTTTTCCCAGTCCACAATGGCCTCCATGAATTAGACATAAAATTTCCTGTTCTTAATTAAGAATGGTGGAAAAATCTAATGTGTTCCAAAAGAAAACAAGGAGAAATGTGCATAACCACATATCTATTTCACGTCTCGATTCCAGAGATTGTAATAAATGCTCTGGTTAAGTATTACATCACACCAGGCTTTCCTGAGACTTAGTACTAATTTAGGCAGACAGTATGAAGTAACTAAATTACAAAGTAACTAGGAAAAAATGCTATTTACGAAGAAAAGATGTTGTAAATAAAAATCGTGTCGAGATTAATGCCAAGAGAAGGAAATGGGGAATGGCAATGTTTATTCTCCTGAAATACATACGTAAGTGATATAAAACTTTATGGGTTGATTTTGTGAAATACCTTCAAGTAATGACTGGGCTTCCTATTTCAAACTCTCAATAGACCAGTAGAAGTTTCAGTTAATTTATTTTCCCTGAAATTCTGTTCTTTCCCACATAGCAATGCATTTAATCATTTTCATGAAGATTACTTGTTTTTTGCCTAAAGGAGAACTAGTTTAAATACAGAGAGTTTTTAGGTCTATTACCACAGAAGCTCATCTTTTAACTGATTATCTGAAAAAGATAAATCACCAAGAAAATAAAGACAAATTCGGTTAGAGAGCAGTAAAACAAAACAGAAGGTAAAAGCTGGAGAGGGGGAAGGAGGAGGAGAGAAAAATGCCATTTCCAGAGGGAACCATAAAGTAGCTGTACTTCAGATCTACAGGGTGTGGCGATGGCTCCAGAGCCGTGTAAGGGGTGCTGTGCTCACTCTGCGTAGGACTGAGGAGGCAACGAGGTGCGTGTTAGGGCTGAGGCAGAGTTTGTGGCCTGTGCGAGTGATGTGCCCTCGCTTATTCTGGAAAATAAAAATTCCTTGAAATGCTAGAATAAAGAATTCAAGGAAAACGACAAAAGACAGATTCTAGGCATATGGAGAGAAAGAGAAAGCGTCAAAAGGACTATTCATGGAAAAATTCTATCTAGGGAAGTCCTACAGATGCAGAATGGGGACCCTGAGGCAGAAGGGGCCCGGAGTTCTAGATCTGTGCTCTGTCCAACAAAACATTAAGGCAGGGCAAAAAGACAACGTGCGCAATTTTCAATTTTCTAGTAAGCCACATTAAAGAGTAAAAAGAGGTAAGATATTTTAAAATGTGTTTTGTTTACTGCAATGTACCTAAAATGTTTTCAACGTGGAACATAAAAAAACTAATGAGACAATTTACTTATTTTCATATGAAGTCGTTAGAATCCTGCAAGCAGTGAGGTTCAGTCCTCACGTGCCACTTTTCCAGCCTACAAACGGCCAGCGGCTATGCCCGATAGATCGTCTGTCTTGAAAGTCCAGTCATTTTACCCAAACTTATCCTGATGGTGCTCCTTGTGGATCACTATTTTCAGAGATACAGGGTATGACTTGATAGCTTTAACTTTGTTTCTTTGTAGTTGCAGGAAATTTTTCTTGAATTACTGTTTTGGGGATCTGCTCCTTTCCTTTTGTTTTTTTGTTTTTGTTTTTCCTTCAGGGACCCTTACTTGTCAATTGAATCATCTTTGCCAGTCTTTGGTATTTGTCATTTCATTTTAAATCTTTTTCTTCTTGCTTTGTGATTTTTTTCAAACTCTCCTCTTTTCCCTCTTCGATTTCTCGGACGGCATGGTCTGTTTGCTCATGTTCCTTCTAGTTCAATCTTCATTTCTGAAATGACCTTTTATTTATAAACATTTCTTGAGTTCTCTCATCCGAGATCTTTTTTAAATTGACTTTTTGTTTTTTCACATCTTGTTATTACTTTCTTAAAAAAGGTCTTCCAGCTTGTTCTGGGTGTTTCCTTCTGGTTTCTTGCTTTCATTGCCAATGATGTTATTCTGCTCCTTATTTACCTTTCCTTAAACCTTAGTAAGGGATTTGGCCTTGAAGCCAAATCTGGTACTTGTTGGTGGGTGACAACACGGTCCCCAACCTCTTAGGAAGAGGCAGGGACTGGGACAGCTCCTCAGACACAGCAGAGCTCCCGCCCACGCTGTTGTTAGTTAGTGTGAAAACCTGGCCTCTTGCTTTCTGAGACTTCCCAGCACAGTTCCCTCCCTGCTTTTATCTGTCCCTTCTCTTTCTTTTCTACCGTCCCTATCCTCTTCAGCCTCTATGTTCCTCCAGCCTCAGCAGAAAGCACTAGGTGTCCAACTGCTAGTAAGAATTCCCAGCGGCTGCTAGGCTGTGAGCCCCTCACCTAAACACCCAGTGAGTAGCTGATGGTCTTCTCCTGGGAACACCTGCCTGCCGTTCAGGAGTTCTCCTGATCCCGAATTCACCAGCTGCCCTCTCGCTCCCCTCAGACAAGGACACCACAGCGAGTCCAGTGGCTGTCGGTGGTTCTTCCCACTCACTTGTATCCAGGGCTTCAGGTCTACTCCCGTCACTCATTTGTGCTATAAATGTTATCGGTGTGTTTCTGGTTGCAGGATCTAGCTGTTCCATTTTCTGGTGATGACTCAGGTACACTGAAAAACTATGCTGCCACTACCACCATCTCCTGAGAACCCTCCAAGTACAAAATGTTGCAGGGTGATGCACCAGCTCTGTATCAGCCAGGCAACAGGGTCGGGGTTAAAGTTACAAGTACAGTGGGGCCTTCAACAGCATACCTGCTAAGTTTCCAAACGACTGGCAGGAGACCGAGAAAGAAATTAACAAAAACTTTCTTGTACCTTGGGTCTTACTTACGTCTCTGGTTATCGACTATTTAATAAAGAATTACTGAGCACCAATTTGGATTAGACATTCTTTTGGAAGCATCAGAATGATAAAGATCCTGTCTGACTTAATGGAGTCTAGAACCAAAAAAAAACCAATAAAATAAAATAAAATACCACATGCTATGCAAAACTGGAAAAATATATATACATATATAAAAAGAATATATATGCACGTACATGTATACATATGTATATGTATACATACATATACATATGTATACATATACATACATATATATACATATACATACATATATATAAAGATACCATACAAAGCGGAATAATTTATTTTCAGAAGGGTGGGGATAAGGGTGAAAAGAGCAATAATCATGACTATGAGCCCCTCAAGAGCAGGTATGATGTTTATAACATGAAAGAAAACAATGCAGTAAGTGTTTATTAATATTTTTTCACTTAAAAGAAATATTAGAAATGTATATTAAATTGTAAAGGATAAAAATCAAGGTTTTAGGTCTGAATACAAAGACCTGTTTCCAAATAATTCACAAGTAGATTATCTCACTATCAGTGCATTCAGACCTGTAAGTGATATTTAAATCAATATTCTTGATTACTTGCATCTGTATCAATTAAGTTTATAGATACATTTTACTGAAAAATGCAGTGGTGAAACATTAATCTCTTCAGAATAATAGATGTGTATTTATACTTTTCTCCCAATTCTTTCAATTGATCTTTTTTTTAAAGTTTATTTATTTTGAAAGAGACAGAGAGAGCACAACCAGGGGAGAAACAGAGAGAGGGAGAGGGAGAGAGAATCCCAAGCAGGCTCCGTGCTGCCAGAGCAGAGCCCAATGTAGAGTTCAAACTCACGAACTGTGAGATCGTGACCAGATCCGAAATCAAGAGTAGGACACTTAACTGAGCCACCCAGGCACCCCTCTTTCAAATGACTTTATGGACAACAATATTTTAGTCTTCTGATTATTAAAAGAAACCCTGTTTTTCTAAGTAACTGAACATAATAGTAATTACAAACAACTCCCATTTAAAGAACATTCCCTCTGCTGAGGGGCAGGATGTGGAATACTGTACAGACATGATTCCTTTTCACCGTAACTACCTGCCCCTTATTTAGGGATGGTGGGGAGGGGGGGGGGACACTAAAGCTCAGAGACGTCAGGTAACTTGACTAAAGTCACTTAAGTAGAAGGACACTCAGGCAGGAATCTTAAGTCTTCCTTTTCCAGACAGAAGTCACACTAGAAAACAGACATCGGAGTAAAGATACTCAGGTGAAAAGTGTGCTACAGTGAGTCGGCAGAAATGCAAGTTAAGGCTTTGACATCTCTCTGGTTGTTCTGCTGCCAGCAGCTGGGATACCTGACTCCCCCCTTGAACTTGCTGTTGCTACAAAGCGCAAATGCACTCAGCACAGACAACTTGAACTGCTTCTTTGTTCTGGGCCCTTGTTTTCCCTTTGCTGTTTTCAAAATGCCCAGCAGATGTGACCCAGGGGATGCGGTATCTTCACGGGAGCTAAATAAAATCACATGCTAGAGATTTTGGTCTCTAAGACTCTTAAAAACACAAATAAGAGTTTCTCAAGCAAATTATAAAAAGCAACAATTACCTTTTGTTATCTTGTATTCACTTATGAAAAAGCATCGGGGTCCCTTTGTGACAATGTCTTACTCCCAAGAGAATGTGACTCCTCAGTCACTACATATTAGTATTTTTGTAATGACTCTTCAGTAGGTTTTGACACTCTGTCACCCTGACCACTGATTTAAGAAAGTGCATTTGGAAATCACAACATTCCAACATCTTTAGGGATGTGCTAGGGCACAGATGCATTCAAGTAAAAGTGACCTGACCATGTTTCACATCAGCAAACCAGGGAGAAGACTTAATACACAGGCATGAAACAGAAGGGAATGGCTAATGGACAAAGTAACAAAAACATTTAAGCCAGGAGGCCACAGCACACATAAGACAAAAGCCACTGAAAGCAAGTGTAGTCTGCAATTTAATTGCATGTTTTCTAATCAATATTTGGCAGAGCTCAGCTCACGTGATAACCTCATCGGCTCAGGAAGCAGCACAGATGACCAGCGATTCAGGGAGTGGCTTACAACACACTGCTTACACTACGGAAAAGGTCATAATGGTTAAGGACCTGCTGGGTCAAAAGGGCTAAAGCAAGAAGTTATACTTGCAGTTGTAAAAGGGCTGTTGTCAAAAAGGAAAAGATTAATGCTGGTGAGGTTGTGGAGAAGCTGGTACCATGTACGCAGAATGGTCCAGCACCACGCAAAACAGCAAGGAAGTTCCACAAGAAATTAAAAATGGAACTAGTGTATGATCCAGCAATCCCATTTCTGGGTATTTATCCAAAATAATTGAAATTGGGGTCTTAAAGTGACATTTGCTTTCCCGTGTTCATTGCGGCACTATTCACAATAGCCAGGATATAGAAACAACTAAATATCCATCGACAGAGAAATGGATAAAAGAAACATGGAATACAGACAGATAATGGAATATCATTCAGCCTTTAAAAAGGAGGACAATTCTTCAATATGCAAGAATATGGATGAACCCTGAGGACATCATGCTGGTGAAACAAGTCAGTCACAGAAAGACAAATACTGCATGATTCCATTTCTAGGATGTATTTACAGAAGCCAAACCTATAGAACCAAAGAGTGGAATGCTGGTTGCCAAGGGCGGGAGGAGAAAATGGGAAATTGCTAATCAATGAGCCTAAAGTGTCAGTTAATAAGATGAGTGGGCTCTAGCAATCTCCTGTTCAACACTGTACACAGTGTATTGTACACTTCAAATTTTAATAATAACCTTGAGCAGGTTACCTGACCCCTGTAATCTGACCCCACTGAACCTCAGTTTCTTCACCTGTAAACTGGGCTAACAGCCCCTGCTCATCTGGCTTACTGTGAAGGTTGAATGAAATTCTACGTAGCATGTGCCTGGTGGTTGTTTCTAGAAAATGAACAAAATATATTTGTTGCATCAGGTGTTTCAGATTTCTAACCAATACTACGGAGAAAATTTACCAATGCCACACCCGACAACAAACGTTCGAGTCTTCAGCACTGAGAAGGAAAGGGTTCTTACTTTGAAGAGGCATGGACAGACAGCCAGACATGAAATAAGGCAAGTGCAGTAAAATCTTCATTGCAGAACCTAGGAGCGGAGTACACAGGTGCTCATTTTGTGAGAATTCTTCACTTGGCAATAGTTTTTTTTTTTTCATAATAAAAAGTTGGGGGGAAAATTTAATGCAGAAAGAACTAAGAGATTACAAGAGGGCCGAACTGAATTTATAACAGAACACCAAATAAAGCTAGATCCTGAAACAACAACACCCCGAACGATACCAGAGCTGTCCTGATCCCTGACGACACTCAGCCGAGGAGATGGACCACATCACACGTACCGAACCCACGTGTCTGGGTCAGCACCGTAGCAGGTGGACGGTGAGACACACATCTCACCAAGACATTTATCTCCTGCTGGTCTCTACCACCACATGGTTCTTTTATTTCCAGGTCACTGCTGTCCAATCAATCAAGAGGCTAAAAATAAAGCAATGTGCTAAATTCAGAGCCAATGAGGACAGTCAACTGAAGATACGGCCACTGCTTAATTAACATTGAAAAGACATCCCTTCTTTTCTCCTCTCTTTTTTCTTGGCTTCTGTCATTTTACATAGATTCCCATATAGGTTTCCCCTTGATTCATTTTGTTGTTTGTTGATTTTTGTTTCTGAAACAAGCTTGCATAGGAAATCAAGACTAGGAAGTCAGTCATGAATCCCTTACATGCAAGTCCTCTGTCCTGGCAGGAGACACCCAGGAAATGACCCAAAAATATTGGTTTCATTTCTCAAGAGCTCTCCAACTGGCATTCCTGAAAGACCACAGAAGACTTTGGTGAACAGTGCCACAGAGTGAGGGAGTCCTGAGATAGTGCAAGAGATCCAAGTTCAAAGAAGTATGGCAGGCTTAGACCACACCCTACTTTTAACAATGTAATTTGGGGGCACTGAGTCGGTTAAGTGTCTGACTCTTGGTTTCAACTCAGGTCATGATCTCATGGTTTCATGAGTTCAAGCCCTGCATTGGGGTCTGTGCTGATAGTGTGGAGCCTGCCTGAGATTCATTCTCTCATTCTCTCATTCTCATTCTTCCTCTCTCTCTCTCTCTCTCTCTCTCTCTCTCTCTCTCTCTCCCCCCCCTCTCCCTCCCCCTCCCCCTCCCTCTCCCTCCCTCCTCTCTGTCCCTCTCCTGTTCATGCTGTCTCTCTCTCAAAAATAAATAAAAACTTAAAAAAAAAACCACACTACCACAATGTAATTTGGAAAAAGAAAGGACATCCAAAAAGCCTTACATAGAGAGAATGTTTTCAAGGGTTGGTGATTGCCCAGTAAGGCTAATCATTATTGTGATTCTTTTTCATTTATACTAAATGAATATCCTTCAAATAGCAAAAACTTTTGTGTTTTTGAGATTCTGATTTATAAGGAAGAGTTACAAACATTTGGCTTCTAAGAAATGTATGGCCACCGGGAGTTCTTTAACCTCGGTGCCATTTTCACCTCATTTACTCAGAACAGTGGCTCACACTGTTCAGGGCTAAAGCAAATTGTAATCCAGACCTCCTAATATTTCTCTTTTTCTTTATCCTCGTCAAGGACTCTTATCTAAACCACTTTGCCTCCTGCTGTGGAAATGGTTTATATTCTTAAAGGTTTGTTCTCAAGAGGGGAAAAAATGGTACTTAACCACTAACCACAGTAGTAAAACGTCAGTAATGTGATATTGCTAGCACCCACACACGCTCTACTGCACGTAAATTGTAGGCCAGATGAATTCTACTTTAATAACGTGATCCCAGGGCTCCAGGGCCACCACTGGGCCAGCTATTAGCAGTCACAGAGCTGGGAAGGAAGTCTGCACAGTGATAATCACCACCATGATTCAGTGAGCGCCTACTGTATGCCAAGCACCAAGATCAAGACGTTACTTAACATCTAATTCTCACAACCGCCTGCAAAGGTAGGTACCATTGCCTCCACCTTACACTTGTGTCCTTCTAGCAATTCCTCCATCCTTAAAAACTCCCAGGGTTTTCATCCCCCGCCCTGCCACTCAACTGTATTTAAAATACTGGAGTGCTTATCTCTCAGGACACTATGCAATGAGCTGTTCAGAGGTTTTTGCTGGGAAGCAGGAAAGAAGATGGAGACAGTAAAAAGATGATCTTGACCTTGTAGTTTTCAGTTTTCTCTAGCTCCTTGTTCCTTGGCTTTTCTTGGTACCATTATATTCTGCATAGGCTTACTGTCCATACTCTATGCAATCTGAATTATGGATTTATTTCTCCATCAAAGGCAAAAAGTTATTAAAACCCTACCAGCCAACTCACTTCTGTCTTCAAGTGCAAAACACACCAGATTTAAATGTAGCACTATACTAGCCATGGAGGTAATACACACCTATTTTTATTTTTATTTTATTTTTAAAATTTTTTAATGTTTGTTTATTTTTGACAGACAGGAGACAGACCACGAGCTGGGAGGGGCAGAAAGAGGGGGAGATAAGAAATCTGAAACAGGTTCTAGGCTCTGAGCTGTCAGCACAGGGCCTGATGCGGGGCTCCAACTCACAAAGAGTGAGATCATGACCTGAGCTGAAATCAGGCACTTAACCGACTGAGCCACCCAGGCACCCCCACCTTTCTGTTTTTAGAAATACAATCGTGTAGAAATGATTTATCTCAGCTTCACCTTGTTATAAGACATTCCCCACCTCTCATCCAAATAGGGAAATGAACTTTGCAGCCCACTTCTAAGATGGCCACATAAATTGTCTCCCAGTGCTTGGTTCTGAATAATCCAAAAATAGCTTTTACTATAGCTATTTAATTGGCAAACGTCGTTCTATTTTCTTCTCTTCTATCTGAATAACTTTTAGACTAAGACGTAGAAGTAGTTGTGGATCACTCTCGGCATACTTGTCCTGAATAGTTGTTTCCCTGAGTCACTGATTTGCTCAATACACGGTATTACTTAGTACTTACACTGTGCCAGGTCCCTGAGACACAAACAATGAGCCAAAACAGAGCCAGTGTGAGCCCTCAGGGAGGTTACAGTCTGGTGGAAGAGACAGACCCACACTGAACAATCACATAATCACTACAAGTGAAACAGATGTGAGAAAGGGGAGGGTCTGACCCAGGTAGCAAGGTGCAGTGGGCTTTCCCCGTTGCGCTTTCTCAAGAATACTTGAGCTGAAGAATGATTAGGGTCCAGGAAGCACAAACAGGCAAGAAGAGCTTTCGAGAGAGACCTGAAGAAGGAGCGCGGATGAGTGAAAGGTGGCCAGTGTGGCCACAGTGCAGAGACCGAAGAGAAGCTTGCTGTGAGCTAAGGCTGGAGGCATGGAGTGAGGGCCAGCAGAGATGCCAGGCATCTGCTCTCTATGCCACGAACATGGGGACGGGCTGAAGGATGGTGACAGGACCTGGTGTGTATGCCGGCTGCGGTGGGGAGGCTAGACCACAGCAACTCACAGCGGGAGGAGACAAACCAGTCAGGAGGCTGGGGCGGCGGTCCAGAGAAAAGATTACAGCAGCCTGGACTACACCTGTGATGACGAAGAGGGGCAGTGGGAGGGTCCGCCCTGGGCAGGACCGGTGTCAGGACCATGCCACGACTGCGTGGGCGCGAATTCTCTTTGAATTCTCAACCACACCCCGTCGGGTAGGGGTTCCTTCTCACATTTTACAGATGACAATGCAGAGGCATGCAGACAGCTGTCCGAGGTCCAGGTGGGAAACAAAAGAACCAGAACCTGAACCCATGGTTATTCAACTTCAAAGCCAACTACACAGGTACCGTGTAAAAAGTAGAAAAATACAGATAGGAAAAGAAAATAAAGTAGGAGAAATACTGTGGAAAAGTTTCCAAACTTAAGAGCTTCTTGACCTACTTCACTAAGGTACCAAGGGATGAGCCCCAAGGACGAACACGATTTTAGGTTTCTCCTAAAATGGACTCTCTTTTGACGTGTTGTACCCACGGAAGGCTTACCTATTTCAACATAGCGACTTGGCAAGTCCCTCATTTCACCGGCATGCCGCTCCTTCACTGAGCAGATCTAGAAAAGAAATTCACAGGTTCTTTTATTCATTTGATGGAAAACTCCTCATAACATTTCATTCACTGTAGGATACATTTGTTAAATTAGCCATGTAGCACGGAGATGGAGTGCGCACAATCTACTCAGCGACTCTGCTCAGAGAAATTAATTTCAATGACGTATAGCAACCATTCCTTAGGTTCTCCAACATTATTCTTCAGTAAAGTCTTATTCAAGGGCAAAGAAAGAAGGGAGACTGTAACACCGTTTTAAAATGTTTCCAATGACCCACTCTCAGCAACTCTACTTAGGGACTACTACTTTTTTAAATTTTTGTTTAAAAATATTTTTGAGAGAGAGAGAGACAGAACGTGAGCAGGAGAGGGGGAGAGAGGGAGACACAGAACCCGAAGCAGGCTCCAGGCTCTGAACTGTCAGCACAGAGCCCAACGCGGGGCTTGAACTCACAGGCCATGGGATCATGCCCTGAGCCAAAGTCAGCTGGTCACCCGACTGAACCACCCAGGCGCCCCAAGGACTACTTCTCTCATCGTCCAAATAAAGCTCTGCCCAATGGCTATGTGGGCAACATTCACATTAGGGCTTGTGTTTCTGATGACATATTAGCTATTTATTTCACTGTTGCTAAATCATACTTTGCGTAAGTGGCATCACACTCTTCTTCTCTCAAGTGTTTTTTTTCCCCTAAAGTTTTAAAATCAACGTATTATGTACTTTAAATCAGTGTTGGCAAACTACAGCCTGTCTTTGACTTGTCTTTATGATCTGTAAGTTAAGAATAGTTCTTATATTTTGCAAGGCTAGAAAGGAAGGAAGGAAGACATGAGGAGAAAAATATTCAGCAGAAACAGTATGCAGCTCACAAAGTCTAAAGGATTTGCTATCCTCTACAGGAAAAGTCTGCCAACCTCTATTTTCAATTATATGTAGGGGTGCTTTGGTGGTTCAGTCAGTTAAGCATCTGACTCTTGATTTCACTTCAGGTCATGATCTCACAGTTCATGGGTTCAAGCCCCATGTTGGGCTCCGAGCTGACAGAGCGGAGCCTGCTTGGGATTCTTTCATCCTATCTCTCTGTCCCTCACCCACTCACACTTTCTCTCAAAATATCAACTTAAACCATTAAAAAATAAATTCTATGTATACAGTTTGGATATATGTGTGTGTGTAGCAGATTTTTTTTTTTTTTGAGAGAGAGCGAGCACGAGAGACAAAGTGAAAACCACTGGGGTGAGGGGCAGAGAGTGAGAAAGGGAGAGAGAGAATCTCAAGATAACAGCGCAAAGCCCGACATGGGGCTCAAACCCATGAGCCATGAGATCATGACCTGAGCCAAAATCAAAGAGCTGGATGCCTAACTGACTGACCCACCCAGGAATCCCTTTGCTGTAGTTTCTGAAGTGAGTATATTCTATTTTGTAGTAAGACAACAAAAATTTATATAAGTTCTGCCATCGAGGTAAGACAACCCAAAGTTATATAAATACTGATTATACACAACTTTTGTCAGGGGTTAGGTTTTTTCCTTTTTTTTCAGATAGCTATAAAAAAAAAAAAAACACAACAAATACTATAACCCTAAGTTAAGCTACAAAATTGAAAATCCTAAAATAGAGAAAAACCCAAGGGCAAAAAAACAAATATTATTCATTGTCCCAGTACAAAGTGAATACATTAACAATCCCTTTTTTTTGGAAACTATTTTTATTAACCAAACAAGCTGATTTATTACTTAAATATTCTTCCACAATACAGTTCTTTAATGTCAATAGTATTTCACCATACAAGTGTGATTTTCTTATTCAATCCCCTTTTAGATAGCTGATTTTTGCTTCTATGTCACCCGAAGGCAAGTAACAGCACCATCCACATACTTGGATGTAAAACTCTCGGGTTTTTGCTTCCACAGGATAAATTCCTGGAAGCAGAATTGACAGATCACAGGCACGCGAAGTCACAGAAGGTTTGGTAGTATCTGTTCAGTACACGTCTCCAAGCTGCTGTGCAGCAAAGCAGCGGCCACGTGCCAGTCCTCACTCCAAGGCAGGACTCAAACCCAATGCTATGGAGGGAGAAGCATTTGCTTGGAAGGGACTGGAAATATTCTCCCTTGATTGCTTTTTGTTGCCTGTCCATCTCAGACAAAGTCCTGGCCACTTCCCCAGTCTTCCCTAATTTTCTTCTCATGTTGGCCATTCTTCTGTCCACACTTACAAGGGAAACTACCCAACCGTCTAGCAGGCATGCCCGACAGGGCCAAATGGACATCGCACTCATGTTTAATGCGCTGATAAAAGTACGTAAGTAGTGTCTCAAATGGTTTGACATGGAATCACAAAAAGTAACCCACAAACAATATTACCCAGCACTTTGAGCAACTAGTGGGCAGCAGTCCTCAGTTAAGAGTTTTGAGAGGGCACGTGGGTGACTCAGTTAAGCGTCCAATTCTTGATCTCACGATTCAGCAGTTAGAGCCCCACACTGGGCTCTGTGCTAACAGAGCAGAGCCTGCTTGGAATACTCTCTTCCTCTCTCTGCCTCTACCCCACTCAAGCTTTCTCTAAGTTTAAAACAAACTTAAAAAAAAAGACAAACACAAGAGTTTTGAGAGGGGCGCCAGTTAAGTGACTGGTTGACCTTAGTGCAGGTCACGAGGTCACAGTTTCTGGGATCGAGCCCTGCACTGGACTCCGCGCTATAAGTGCAAAACCTGCTTGGGATTCTCTCTCTGTCCCTCTCTCTCTGCCCTTCCCCTGATCAAAATAAAGAAAAAAATGTTTTTTAAGAATTAAAAAAAAAAAGACTTTTGAGAAACAGAAGAAAAGAGAAAAATCTTTTCTTAGGAAAATCATGATGCCATTGGGGAAGACAAACAAATAAGGGATTTTACTCAGTGTGAAGGGCACAGACACAAGTACAGAGCAGGGGCATCTACTGGCTGGAGGAAAGCTTCTCAGAAGAAGCGAACTCACGCCAAGGCCGCCTGTTTCTCTGGTCACGCACACTACAGCCACTCTGAAGACCAGGCTGCAGGGCAGTGCCGGAGGCCGGGCTCTGACCTCCCGCCCCGTGGTGTGGCCTCAGCTCCAGCCCCGCAGCTGCCTCGCATGGGTGGGGAGAGCGTGCTAAGCTCGTGTCCCGCAGAGGAGCAGATCAATAACTTCACGAGCCTCTACGCCCACAGATATGTTCTCCCCCATGAACACTAATTACATCATCCAACTGTCTCCTCCACTTCTGTGTCCGACAGGCATCTCATGTGGACACACACACAATCTACTCCCAACTTGCCCTCTAAATGCGTTCTGCTGGCAGCCCTTCCAATGTCAGTAAAAGAGAGATTTCCCAGTTTCTCAGCTTAAATGGGTCACTGTTGACCTCTTGTCTTTTTCTAATATCCCGCATAGGATCTACGCTCAATACACATCCAGAACCCAGCTGCTCCCCACTGGCTCCACTAGGCTGACCCAGGACACCGTGACTTCTACTAAGGCTCCTGGGTTGCCTCCTCCCCATTGATCCTTTTCACTGCCCCCTTTGCTGTCTGACTCTGAATGGCAGAGTGAGCCTTTCCAAATCCAAAGTCTGATCATTTAACCCTATGGCTCCAACCCCCTCTGCTAGCTTTCCACTTGCTCAAATTAAAAGCCAAACACTGCACAAAGGCCTGTGGGGCCCTCCATACTCCACCCCTTCACAAGGCACCCCTCTCCCTCCCTCCCAGCTTCTGTCCCTCTCTCCCGCACCTGCTCCATCCACTCTGCCAATGATGGCTTTATGTCCACAAGGACACGCCAATCGCACTCCTGCCTCACGAATTTTGCCCCAGTTGACCACCCACCAAGGCTGCATGGCCTCCTCCTTCCAGATCTCTGCCAAAGGACATATTCAGTACGAGACAGGTCTTCCGTGGATCACTCTATATTAAATGGAACACACCCACACCCTCCTCTCCCCATTTCCCTGTAACTACTCCCTCCAGTATTTTACCGCCATCCACAAGCTATGTTCACTTGCTCATTCATCTTCCCCAGGAGAGAATTCATCTGTTTACGTGTCTGCAGCACTAGAACACTGCCTGGCACATCGCAAGAACTCGGTAAGTATCCGCTGGGTGAATGAATGAATGAAACAGTAGGACCACTGCACACCCTACCCCGCTGGGTGGCTGTCTCTCCCCAACGAGACTGCTCTCTGGGAG
Source organism: Suricata suricatta (assembly GCF_006229205.1). Classification (NCBI taxonomy): domain Eukaryota; kingdom Metazoa; phylum Chordata; class Mammalia; order Carnivora; family Herpestidae; genus Suricata; species Suricata suricatta. The sequence goes on along the minus strand of NC_043701.1, from coordinate 58,717,341 downwards.
GAAAGATGTCCTATCCTGTCTTCCCTCAGCAGAACACAGTGGGACTCTCGAATGAAAAGAAGTGTCCAAAATGTTACTAGGAGGAATCCCCAATAAGAAGAAACACTTGAAAAATGAACTTGTGAAAAATGACGTTGCATGGTCATTTGGGCACAGTTAAAAGTGTACTTGTTTCCTATGGCAGCTCTAACAGACAAACTTGATGGTTTAAAATAACAGAAATGCATCCTTTCAAACATCTAAAGGCCAGAAGTCTAAAAGACCAGTTTCAGGGGCACCTCGGTGCCTCTGTCGGTTGAGCATCTGACTTTGGTTCAGGTCATGATCTCATGGTTTGTGGGTTTGAGCCCTGCATCAGTCTCTATGTTGACAGCTAGCTCAGTGCCTTGAGCCTGTTTTCGGATTCTGTGTCTCCCTCTCTCTCTCTGACCCTCCCCTGCTCGCACTGTCTCTGTCTCTCAAAAAACAAAAAAACAAAAACAACAACAACAACAAAAACCCACACACACAAAAAAAAGTTTCACTGGGCCAAAATCAAGGTGTCTGCAGGGCTGCACCCCTGAAGAGGGTCCAGAGGAGAATCCATCTGCAACACACCTCCTCCAGCTCCTGGTGGCTGTGCGCGTCACTCCAGGCCTGCCTCCCTGCTGACATTGCCTTCCCTTTCTGTGTTGGCACTCCATTTTTAAGAATACCTGTGATTGGGGTGCCTGGGTGGCTCAGTTGGTTAAGCGTCTGACTTTGGCTCAGGTCATGACTTTTTTTTTTTTTTTTTTTTTTTTAAGAAAACCTGTGACTCGGGCACCTGGGTAACTCAGTTATTTGTCCAACTTCAGCTCAGGTCACGATCTCATGGTTCATGGGTATGAGCCCTGCATTGGGCTCTGTGCTGACAGCTCAGGGCCTGGAGCCTGTTTCACATTCTGTCTCCCCCCCCCCTCTGCCCCCACCCCAACTTGTGCACTCACACACATACACACACACACACTCTCTCTCTCTCTCTCAAAAATAAACAAACAAAAAAAATTTTTTAAAACAAATACCTGTGACTGTATTTAGGGTCAACCCAGATAATACAGATAACCTTCCCATTGAAAGATCCTTAATTAATCCCACTTCATGCCATACAGAGAAACATTTATGGGGTGCAGGGTTAGTACATGCTATCTTTGTGGGCCATTATTCAGCTTAAGGAAGAAAGCATTTCTGGTAGCAACTGGTAAACTTCTTAAGTGTCCCTACACGCTAATTTTCCTGGTCTCTCACCAAAAGAAAATCATAACTTTAAACAACAACAAAAAGCCACTTGGTCCATTTCAGGAATTTAAAATATATCAAGACCAGAGCTTATTGGATGAGTAACCATACTACGTGGGAAGACTAGAGAAAACCTTTCACTCCTTTTATCCTAGACGACTGCACACAACTTCCCTGCTCTCTAGATGTGAATCAGGCTATGTTCGCTTCACACGTGGGAACAACTAAGAAAGGGAGGAGGACCTGAATCATGACGACGTAGGCCGGGAGGACAGTTCACAGTGGTTGGCTTTGTAATGAGAAGCACGCAGTTAACAACTTTCATGCCTTCCTTTTCCCGAGACGAGTACATTCTCTATTTGTTTTTGAGAGAGTAAGAGGACATGTACATGCATGTGCGAGCAGGGGAGGGGACCCCGAGCAGGCTCCATGCTCAGCTCAGTGCGGAGCCCAACGCAGGGCTTGATCTCACAAACCGTGAGATCGTGACCTGAGCCAAAATCAAGAGTTGGAAGTTCAACCAACTAAGCTACCCAGACACCCCAGAGAAGGGTACATTTTGAGTAACTACGACTCTTTCATGACCTGTCTAGAATTTTCTGACACAATAATGACACTGAGGCTTAGGAAGCACTTATGTATGGCAGATGCTATGCTAAGCTCCTTGTACGCATTACCTCATTTAACCCCCACCATCCTCAAGACAGGAGCACAATCGGCACACAGTCAAAGTAAGACTCAAGCTCACACAGGAAGTGCGTGGAGAAGGCGGAACCCATCCCACGTCTGTCCGATTCTAAAGCCTGAGCTCTGCCACCAGACTGTTGCTGGGATACGTCCTCATACTATTTTCACCTCGTTTAATTTTTAGTTTATTTTGTTTAGGTTAAGCTATACATTTTTAAAGGGAAGCCAGCGACTTTGGGTTCTGAAATATCTAACACAAGACAAACACTGGTATGTAAAATGTATGAATGAGCTCCGGACCTGCTTCTGTACAGTGGCGGCGTCTCTTGCACCCAGATGCACATGTTCCATAAAGAGCTAAGGCCACTGGGCGGTGAGAAATTTAAAGGTCATAAATAGAGTGCCATTATGAACAAGGAAATACTCCCCATGTTTTACAGGGTGTGGGAAAGACAGACTGTATCTCCGAATTTATGTATATGAAAAGAATTGATCATTAAATGAATTCTCACAGGACAAGAACGAGCAGGAGAAAATATTTTGGTTCTGGGAAGCCATTCAAGAACTCCTATTCCTTTGGGCACCTGGGTGGCTCAGTGGTTAAGTGTCCAACTTTGGTTCAGGTCATGATCTCACTGTTCACGGGTTCAAGCCCCACGTCGGGCTCTGTGCTGATGGCTTGAAGCCTGGGGCCTGCTTCAGATTCTCCGTCTCCTTCTCTCTCTGCCTCTCCCCCACTCATGGTCTGTCTCTCTTTCAAATATAAATAAACATTAAAAAGAAAACCTTTTTTTCTTTTTAAATAAAGAACTCCTGTTCCTTTGGACCACCCTCCATGGATCTGTAACAACATGGACTTATTAGAAAGGCAAAGGTGCCTGGGTGGCTCAGTCAGTTGAGTGTCTGACTTCGGTTCAGGTCACGATCTCACAGTTTTGAGTTCGAGCCCCCTGCTGGGCTCTGTACTGATAGCTGGGGGCCTAGAGCCGGTTTCGGATTCTGTGTCTCCCCTTCTCTCTGCCCCTCCCACGATCATGCTCTTTCTCTGTCTCTATTGATAAATAAACGTTAAAAATTTTTTTCTAAAAAAGAAAGGCAACCAAAACCACCTTGACTGAAGTCCCCCAGCCAATAATCAGCGTCACGTTGTCCTTCCAGCAGAGGCTACAGGGATACATATCCGGGCGAAGACTTATATCATCCCGGGGCACATTGGTGATTCTCTGCTTCGAGGTGACGTCAAAAATCTTCACACCCTGGAAAATACAACAGCATTAGGCATCCTCCACTTGGAAGAAGAAAAGGAAAGGAAAATTTGATAACAGCCACTGCCACCCATAACTAGCACTGCAAAATACTGACAAGTGTTTCCTGAGCACCCTTGGGAACCACGCTCCCGGGCCACACACGCCGTGAGAGCCCACAACAACAAAAAAAGAGAGATTTTATTAGCAGAAGGCTTCAGTGGCTCAAATACAACACAAGCGTGAGACGTATAGGTATCAAGCGCTGCATTTCCAGGATGACAAACAAGTAACGTTTCTAATTGTATTGTTCTGCTACAAAAATGGAGGTTGTGTTTTAGAGAAGCTTTGAGTCTGAAAAACTACAATGTGTAAGGAAACGGGCACCTGACATTTAAAGCACTCAAATGGAAACATCAAACAGGCGGCTAACTAACTACACCAAGAGGCGCCTGGGTATTTCAGTCAGTTAAGCATCTGACTCTTACTGTTGGCTCAGGTTGTGAGCTCACAGTTGGTGAGATCGAGCCCCATATCTGGTTCTGTGCCGACATCACAGAGCCTACTTAGGATTCTCTCTCCCCTCTCTCTCTGCCCCTCCACTGCAGGTTTGTTTACCTTTACTATGACTCGGGAGAAAAGTCAGAAAAGTCCTGAATAGCAAAGTATGTTCTGGGAGAATTCAACCATTCAAAATGGAATAGAACCGACTTATTAAGTCAAACCCTGAAATTCCAAAGATAGGCCAGATATCGAAAGCTAATTCTTAAACTTTCTATTCGCCCTGATATTGAGTAAACTTTAAATAGGGTGTGACACCAAAACTTACAATCTACTTTTTAAAAGGCAGGCCTGATTTCTGCCTGTGATTATACTGGGAGAAAAAGAAATCAGCGGCATCCTGTATTTGTTTCATAGCAACTGTTACTTGCCCTGGGCTAATAGGCAAATGGTGTTTTCAACACGGCATTCCCAACACAGCCCTTCAATTATTAAGATGCCTTTTCATTTTCTTGGCTAGTTTCCATGCCTCGGGTTTCTTATTCCAAAGTAAAGTCCAGAATATATTGAGAATTACTCTATTTTGAAAGCCAAGAGCAATCTAATCTCTTTAACCTTCCGGGTAGGACAGCTGTTGCCATTTGCAGGTCTTAGAAAAGACCATGGCAGCCAGTGGCATCTTTTATCTTGGTCACAGCCCTCCCAGTGTGGCTACTCTTCTGGCTTTGAAGAAGAATCCAGAAGATGAAGGTGCACTTTTACCATATTATTGGCCCAAGCGATCAGATGGCCTCTCCACTTCACACTCCTTATGTTCCCTTCCCCTTCGTGCAGAACGCAAGACTTCCATCTGCTCATCCAAGAGCGTTCAAACAGCAGCAACTACGGACAAACAAAAAACAGATTTTCAGAAACTGAGAAGCATACTGGGGCACCTGGGAGGTTCAGTCAGTTACGCGTCCGGCTTCGGCTCAGGTCATGATCTCACTGTTGGTGGTTTTGAGCCCCGTATCGGGCTCTGTGCTGAGGGCTTGGAGCCTAGAGCCTGCTTCCGATTCGGTGTCTCCCTCTCTCTTAGCCCCTCCTCTGCTCATGCTCTGTCTCCTATTCTCTCTCTTTAAAAGAGACAAACATTTAAGAAAAAGAAAAAGAAAAAAACTGAGAAGCATAGATAAAATTTCTTTACTGGCTTTTTGTTTGTTTTGCCTCTCCACTGAATGTTGAAGTTACTATGAAGTAATGCCACTAGATGGCACCAAAATACCAAAATTCATGGAGAAGAATACATTAGTTGGTTAAGATTTGTGTCACAGAAAGTTCTGCAAATATTGCCCAGAAATTAATTTACTTTGTAACTTGGGAAATCAAAACCTCATAATTTTTTCCTTGGAAGTAAGATATTAGTCATGGCTTAAACTGCAATTGCCAGAAGCAGCCTGTTTTTCATTTAACCCAAGAAAAAGAATTTTACAATGATGTTTGAACAGCAATTCACATTATAAAATAAGACAAACTTGCTTTAGGATTAAACTTCTTTAAAAAGGTCATAGTAATCCAGGGTCTTTATTTTAAGGGAAAGAACCTATAATGATAATAAAAAAAATCTGCTAGGTGGTGGAGGCGAGCGCCTGGCTGGCTCAGTCAGAGGAATACGAGACTCAATCTCGTGGCTCTACGTTTGAGCCCCATAATGGGTACAGAGACTGATTAAAAATAAAATCTTTTAAAAAAAAGTCTGCTGAATAAATTTTATCACCAAATATAACTGGTTAAAACCTCTAAGTTTGGTGAAGATGTAGTTCTGGTAATTCACGATTAAGGATACATACATTTTTCTTGATCTATCCAATTTAAATCCCTTAAGGCAAGACATTTACACAACACAACTTAATATAAAATTTATATAATATGTGATTTACAATATATAACTTCAGATATGTGGTCCTGAAATAGAGGTTTACCTTTTAAAAGCAATGCTGTTGACAGATGCCATCACAGCAGTTTAAAAATTCCTATCTTTTGAGTAACTTTTTGTTTACCTTAGTGTATTCTGTGTTCCTTCCCAACCCTAGAGAAGGGGGAAAAATAGGCAACAGGAGAAAGAGAATAAATTCACCTTTCATTTATATTTCTTACATACCTTTCTCAATAGTCAGGCTCCTATATTCAGAAGGGGCACACATACACACACCCCAAAATCTTAAAAAAGTGTCCATCTTAACACGCCAAGAATGGTCAGTTTAAAGGTGACATAAATGTCTAAAGTTCTCTATTACCACGCAAAAGAAAGGTGGCCTCACATGGTCCATAGTGGAGACCGGAGGCAGGGCTTTTACTGGCCATGTGGGGCCCAATCTTCCCCTTAAAAGGGGAAGGATATCTTCCTCTCCGCTCTCAAAGATCTTCTAACCCATCTGGTCCTCTCCCAGTCCATGATCTAAGCAGGCAGTCCCCACCGCCATGCCTCCCTGCTCCCAGTTAAAGATTCTGAGGTCTGCCCTCGGTGATTGTGCCTCTTCCATGATGTAAAAAAACAGAGCCGAGGAGGCCACTGAATGTGTTCAGGATTTTGCAACAGGGTAGGTCTGAAATCTGAGAAAGGAGAAAGACTGACAATGTAGCTCCTGCTACACGGTCCACTAAACACAGGTAGCTACAAATGATTATATTAAACATGAGAAATTGAGAGGATCACAATACTTATCTTCGGTCTGTGGCCTGACTCAGACGGAGGGGATTTTAGGCAGCAGGCTGGCCTGGGGAGGAACAGCTGGCTGAATGGTAAGGAGGGAAGTGGGGTGCAGACGGCGCTGGAATGCTCTCCCTCCAATCCCACCCAGAAGTGACCCATGCAGTGAAAGGGGGAGGGGAATCTGCACCTGTGCTAGGACATTAAATATGCTCCAAATTTTAAACTAACATTTCTATAAAATATGACAGATATAAGACCCCTGTGAGCCAGATTTAACTCATTTCAAGAAAAGCCCACCTGGGAAGCAGTGGGTAGGGTAGATACCAGCAGCCTCAGTGTAGTGGGGGTGGGGGAAGGGGGGGTCACGGGGAAAATTTCACGCAAGGACACACAGGTTTTGGTTGACATCGGCAGTGGAACACGGCAGCCACAGCTCAGAAGACGACAGGTATGCTGGCACAGGGAGCGTGCCCACCCTTGGCAGCAGGGCCCTACGACAGGCATCGCCTGCACAAACTTCAAACTGCCTCAGTGAAGAGAAGCAGGCTAGCAGCGCACACCGCCCTGCTGTGTCCACTGACAGCCATTTCCCCGACAGACAACCGGGTTCTAGCTCCCGCCATGTCCAGATTTGGGCCAATTCTCGCAAAATCTATGACACGTTCATAGCAACCTGAGCCGCGAATACTGGATATAGACTTCTCCCAGTAACTACAAACAAGAAGAACCTCAGCAACATGGAAACATTCAGTATTACAGGAAAGCAAGGGAACTTGTCTAGGGAATAAGAGAAATCTCCCACTCCTGACTCCACACACGAGACCTCCCATCAAACAGACCAGGACTTGAAGAGTAATTCTTCTTGTTCTTGGGTGACAACCCAAAACCGAGCAAATGAACATGAGAGGATAAAAAGGACAAAACGAAGTTGCAATAAAAAAATAAGTGGTCAATACCCCTGAGTAAGGGAGGAAATCAAACAGCGACCAGGGCACTGTGCAAATGAGAATACTACTACTGCACTGCGAATCTGAACTTGAGGGAATGTGGTCAAAGCTGTAAGAAAGGGAAAGTCCACAGCTCTAACAGTCAGTCATGAGCGAAAACAGATGTGCATGCACTAGGTCAATGATGAAAGCAGAAATTCTTTACCAGCAGATATAATGGAGGAAGCTACCTAAATGTAAAGAGACATTATGCTCCTGGATAAGACGACTCAGAGTCCTCACTGAAGAGAGTAAGTCTTACTAGTTAATCCGCGATTTTCATGGAAGCACAAAGAAACTTCCAAAGGAATGATTTCTAAAACTTCCAAAATGCTATCAACTCATTTGAAGATATATGAGAATAATAGGATCTTTTTTTTGCCATTGAGCAACTTATGGGCGGGAGAATGGGTGTTTTTATAAAATTCGCATTCAAAACAGGATAGCAAAGGACAGAGATGAATCAGAATGGGAGGTCAGACCCTGGGGGGGGGGGGGGGGTAGAGGGGGCGCGCACACACGCTGGGAGCAGGGCGCCCTCAAACTCCCGCGTGGTAATCTCGGCTCCTTTCGGGAGGATCCCTTAGCACTGGGAACCTTAAAAATGACCCCAGGAAGTCCATGGCTAGAAATTTCTGCTAAAAAGTGATCAGACAAGTGTATGAAGAAACGTGTCAACTTATTCCTAACAGCTAGAAATGCACTAACCACTGGGAAATGCTGGAATAAAATGTGGTAGAGCTAGATCACCAATAAGTACGTGTCCAGTTTTAAATGATTTTATAGATGTACGTTTATTAATGTAAATGGATGTTCAGGGCCCATTAAATAAAAAAGCAGATGACAAAACAATATTAAATATGATGACTCAAGTAAAAACAAATGTGTTACCATATATAAAAATCTGAAGGATACATTAAAAAGGAATCCTAATTAATTCTAGAAATAGTGATAGATTTATATTATTTTTATTATGCTGCATAGAACATGTGAATTACTTTTATGTTAATAGATATGGGGATAAAAATCCATTGTCCTGTTTCTGTAATCAGGATAATGGAAAGTAAGGCTTGAAACAAAACAGTCTCAACAATTCACTGAAGCTCAGAGAAGGAAAGAATGCTGGAGTCCCACTGAGTATGTATTAGAATTAATTCACGTAAACTGTACCTACTCTTTAAATGAAGCATTAACTTGAGGAAATTGGTGACGAGGTCTTGTTGCGATTCCCACCAAGTTCCAGCTCGGGCTAGGCCCTTCTGCTGCGGCGGGTGTGTTCTGGCTTCAGGCAGGACGTGGAGGCCTGCGGGCTGGCCTGCCTTTGTCTCGGACTCAGAGCTCTAGGCAAACCTCCAGCAGAGGGCAGGAAGGAAAGGAGAGAGGGGAGGATTCTGCATCCAGTCAGTCTCCTGGTTGCGTCCGAGTTTCCAGAGTTCTGTTACGATAAACCTTGTGTACCCTGCTCTGACCTGGGATCAAAGGAGCTGCTTCTTTATGACATTTTCACACGTCTGTGTGAACTGATGAGGGTTTCAAAAAAAAAAAAAAAAAAGACAGGGGTGGGGGAGGCTAAGATACTACCTTCTGTAAAGGAAACACATTTTAACTCCTTTACATTACAGTTTTAGACAGGATTCGTGTTATTTTCTAATGTTTCTCAAATAGCTCAGTTTCAATCATTTTCTATTTTGTGGATAAAGATAAATTACTGTAAACAAACAGCCTTAAATATATGTTAGGGAAGATCATCATTTAGGATTCTTTTTTTTTTTCCTTAAAGTTTATTTATTTATTTTGAAAGATCCAGAGACTGCGTGAGTAGGGAACGGGGAGAGAGGGAGAGAAAGTAGGGGGGCGGGGAGAGACAGATAGACAGACAGACAGACAGACAGACACACACACACACAGGCTCCCAAGCAGCGCAGAGCCTGATGTGGAGCTTGAACTCATGAAACCATGAGACTGTGAACTGAGCCAAAACTGAGAGTCGGAAGCTTAACCAACTAAGACACCCAGGGGCCCCTTCAGGATTCTTTCGTGAGTTCCCCTCATTTCTTGGTCCTGTATACATTTTAGGGTCAGGCTGTTTCTATCACGGGACAATGAACACCACGCTGTATCTTGCTCACTGGGACTCGCATGTTCAGTTTTCATCTCCCTGGTACATCGAAAATGCAGTAGGAGAGAGGCCACATGTACTTTGCTACACGCACAGGCCACAGTACGTGTTAGACACCGGCAGGCTTCCAGGGCCCTGCAAGTCTGCTTGCCTTGGTGGTCTCCATGCACAACGTGTTTGCTGCAGGAGGGGCTCCGTCACCCCCAAACCCACCAGTCACTCAGCCCATCGTTAGTGATGTCCCTGAGCTATTCTGGGCACACTGGCACCCTAATCTCGAAAACCTAAAGGAAAGAACCCTGTGACTGACACACAATTTATACAGCCCCGATGGCACAATTACATCCCTTGAGAAAGGGCTCGGTTATCCTGACTCCGTGCCCTGTGACTGAAAGGTTGGTCCTGTTCCCTTTCCTCGATGCCAGAAGACAGAATTTGAGAGAGAGAGAGAGAGAGAGAGAGAGAGAGAGAGAGAGAATATCCCGAGCAGGCTCCACGTGCAATGCAGAGCCTGGGGCAGGGCTCGATCCCATGACCCTGGTGTCATGATCTGAGCCGAAATCAAGAGTCACATGCTCAATCGATTGGGCCACCCAGGCACCACTGGGAAGTACTTTTAAGGTCAGTCTTACTCTTCAGTTCAGGTGACTGCAATTCCTTTACCTGAGGGATGCTGCCTGGCTTCTTAGTGCGCCCAGACGGTGACGATCTGAAATGTGGCTGTGCCCTGCTAGGGCTCTCCCCATCACCGCCGTGCCCTCTTCTCCTGGTTGTCTAGCCCTGGCTGCTTCTCTCCTCTGAGTTACCACCCCTGGTCCTTGAAGCACTTATTTCTGCCGTCCTTCTCTCCGCCCTACTTTCTTCCTTACTCACGAGTCCTCGTTTCCAATCCATACATAGCACAAAACCTTAAACGTCAGCTAGCCATTAACAAAGCATTCCCATGTCCTTTGAAACTCTCCCAGCACAACTAGGCAGTACACGGGGATTTGATTTGGATCCTGTAGGGCACACGGTTTCATACAGGAGGGAAAAGGACCAAACAATCCACTCTCCATTTGCTTTTATAATCCAAATCTATGGGAATTTCTATGGGAATTTCAAGCAGAACCACACTGCCTGGCAGAAATGCCACGGAAAATTCTTCTTCGGTGATTTAGGAAAAGATAAGCTGCTTTTCTTACAAACATTCCACACTAATTTAACTACAGCAAAACTATCCGCCTGTATTTCACTGACATTTAATAAAATCCATTTCTTTCTTCTAGTCATAAAACTGCCTAGAGACCTACTGAGCATGAATGTTCTACAAAGCATTTTAGAGGGTAAGTCATCGAGTGAACTACCTTTAAAAGCAGCTGGTTAATTTATTTGGTTCATCTTCCGCATCCCATAATATTGAATTGTCATTATCACAACACTGAGAGCAATTTGAGCTCAATGGGAGCTAAGTACGTAGAGAGGAAAAACTGTTTCCAAGAGGTCTATTTTTTGTTGGAGAAAGTATTTTAGGGTTTTATTTCCCATAAATCCACATTCTGGCAGTCAGCACTCTTGGTACTTATATTTCAATAGGAGCCCTCACATCCTCAGCAGTATACTTTATTCTCCTATGTTTTGTGCTGATAAATCTATCTGGTACTTTGCTACACTACGGAGAGGTAAGGACGCACATCCCAGAATCTCCCCCACACAGGGCGGGATGCCTATCAGGCTGTAATAACGCCACCTGTTCTGGCAACATAACACCCGTCATTACCCATCGCCCACTCTTCTCTGATGGAAGAGAGGGAGTAGGGTTGGCCCCTTTTTAATCATCTTGTGATCTTTCAAGTATATAAATCACTCGACTCTTCCAAACGCCAGCCGCACTGCTTGCTCAGAGGCAGACCACAGTGTAGGGAAGAGCAGGCAGTTAGGGAAGCCCATGGGCAAGCCCTACATGGCAGGTGCATTCCTGCAGGAAAGGCTGAGGCACTTGGAGACAACAGACCACATGAAGATAAAATGCCTGATGACAGAAGATGCTGGGGCTCGAGATAATAAAATTGAGAAAGAAACAAAAGGAAAACTCAGCACGTTGAGGACATGCCAAATAAGGCCGTCTCAGTAAAAAACAGACAAAGGGCATAATGACGGGCAGGACTTGTCACAGGGGGATTTAAAAATCCAAAGCTGGAAAAGATTAGGAAGGAAATTCAAGAAAGCAGGTGTCTGGGTGACTCAGTGGTTAAGCAATCGACTTCGGCTCAGGTCATGATCTCACAGTTCATGAGTTCGAGCCCTGCATCGGGCTCTGTGCTAACAGCTCAGAGCCTGGAGCCTGCTTTGGATTCTGTGTCTCCCTCTCTTTCTGCCCCTCCCCAGCTCATATGCTGTCTCTCTCTCTCTCTCTCTCTCTCTCAGAAATAAACATTACAAAAAAAATTTTTTAATTCAAGAAAGCAAGTGAGAAAAAATTAGTGAGCACAGAGAAGACCTGGGGTGCTGTATGGCTGCTGACAACAGAGGCGTCTTAGATCTGGATGGAGGAAGGAGAGACCAAGAAGAGAGGAGCAGACGCGCCTTTGTCTTCCGTCCTTCCAGCTTTGGCTCCGGACCAAAGTTTAAAACACATGGCTTTCCCAAACACCATCAAGAAAGAATATAAAGCATGGAGGGAAGAAAAGGAGAATTTCCCAAATACAGTATTACTGAAATTCAGTGGTTATTTTCTGGACGAGTTATAATCCCTCAATCTCCTTCCCCTAGACGTAATTTAACATGTTTAAAAGAGAATAAATATGGGCCCCAAACTGCTACCACAGAAAGTCTCAGGACACAGATTTCCAGAGCTTGCTTGATGGACCACCTGCTTGCAAGAAACGTCTGAGCAAATTCCATGCCGATGCAACACAGGTTCTAGGCAAGCCCCGTGAGTTCAACCAAACCTGTGAAAAGTACGCAGACAGAACAATGTTCTGAAATTTGAGAAACGCCATATCGATATAAAGTACCGGTCCATTTAGTGACCAAGACCTCCAAGCTACAGGTTCAATGAGAACAAAAGAAGGTAAACACCAGAGGCGCCACTTAGGAGCAGTTCCTTTATGTTAAAAAACTGGTGATGACAGACGGATACAGATCTACGTATCCACCTCCTCATCTATATGGGTTTAGCAATCAACTGTGGCCAGTACGTGAGGTCAGCTCCTACTCCACAATCTGCGATTTTTGCCTATGCAAGCGCACAGCTGTACATATGATTTTAAAAGCAAACAAAGAATTTTTAAATAATGTTACTGCTTAAATTTTCCATTATGGGTCCCCCAGACTTCAAGCTGGTGGTTCTTGCCAAACGCCTTGGGTCTGTATTTCAGTTTGCAGCTGCTTAAGGATACATTTCCCAGGGCTGGGTTCAAGGTTGGACCCGTGAGCAGCAGGGGAAACACAAAAGTCATCCACTGGGTCATTAAACTTGAATTAATGGTCTGTGCAACACACAATGGCCTCAGATTTTACCTGTGCATCATCTCAATCACAGACGACTGGAGGGAGAGCTTCGCACAGTGCAGATATGAAAAAAAAAAAAAAAAATAGAAACCTCCAAATCTTGAGGAACAGAAAAAGTCACCCCCACACACAGGTTCATGAATTTGGACAAGTACTTCACTCGATTCAAAGTAAAGCAAACAGGGGGTGGGAGTGGGGGAATAAAAACCAGGAACACCATCAGCAGAAGAAACCAAGTCAAATGAACTTGGCTTTAAGAGAGCACATTGGTCTGTCCCTGACAGCTTCCATGCCCGTGGCAGAGCTGAAGGTTTGAGGGCAGACTCACATCTGTGGAGGAGCCTCTATGTGTCCTCTTTTTACGGACTTCAGAGCCTACTCTACAGTATCATTAGGACTCCTACATAATGCCTCCCTGGAACAAGCATAATTATTCCAGAGTTAGCCAAAATTGGAGAAAGGGCTGTAGGCTATTCAGTAAGCAGCAATAATTTGTGCTCAAACTGACAATAAATATCAAATGGGCAGTCTTCATTGTCCTGGCTTCTATGGTAATATTAAAAGTTGCCCCAAGCAAAGAATACAGTCAGACAAATCATAAAGGAAGATGTATAAGTGGCCAGTAAACAAAAATGTTCAGAATTGCTAATAATACAAAGACATCACAAAAGAGAACAATGAACTATCTTTCTTTTATATCAAACGGGTAAAGACAGTGTGGTGAACAGGTAGTGTCACACACCCACAGCCTGAGTGAATGGTATGTTTTCTGGAATGCACCTTTCCGTGGTGATATGCATCGAAAGCCTAAAAACTCATCATGACCTCTGACTCAGTAATCCCCATTCTGGAAAGCAGCTCTAAGTAAAAATTCAAAAGCATAGCCCAAGTTCATGCCCAAAGACTTCTCACTTCATTACAGCATGATTTATGCTAACCAGAAACAGGATACAACCTAATGGTCCAAGAATATGAGGATGGTTAAAAAATTAAATGTGTAGATGGGATGGAATATTATATAACCATTACAGAGTGCTTGACCTCAGACTAGACTTCAGTATCGTAGGGACTTTCATATGACCTACAATATTAAGTTAAAAAGAGATCCAAAATAGTTGAGATATGCATTCTTTTATTATTTTTCTTTTAAATTTTTTAATGTTTATTTTTGAGAGAGAGAGAGACACACACACACACACAGAGAGACGGAACATGAGCAGAGGAGGGTTAGAGAGAGAGGGAGACACAGAATCTGAAGAAGGTTCCAGGCGCTGAGATGACAGACTTACACGGGGCTCAAACTCACAAACAGTAAGATTGTGATCTGAACTAAAGTCAGATGCTTAACCAACTAGGCCACCCAGGCACACCTATAGCTTTTTCTTATTATAAAAGTAAAGCATATTTTCTTTAAAAAAAAAAAAAAAAAAAAGGAAGAAGAAGAAAATGCCAATGAAGGCCAAAAAGAACACTCATAATCCTGCCCAGACATTGTTAATGTTAATACTACTAATATTGCTCATAATTTCATAGAGCCTTCCTATTACATTAAAAAAAAATCAGACTACAACATATTTTTGTAAAGTACCTCAAAAGAAGTAATCTAGCAAACCCTGGGCATTTTATTTTCACAACAGAGAGAAAAGCTGACATCCAGGAGCTGGCCGTGCACTCATAGCTGGGCCCCGTGCTCTCTGGACGAGCAGGAACAATCTTACAGAACACCAACATCAGACCAGGACTCGTGATCGCAAAGGATCAGGACAAAATCAGGATGACTCCATAGCCATGTCTGAACGCAGACAAAGTAGGAACATTTCCCAACCATGTCAATGACCAAACATGTCCCTATCCTAGCTAAAATGAGATACTGCTGCTTCTTTACCAATTACATTTTTAGCCTTGATTCTTTCCTCCTCCTAGATAAGATTTAACATACCCAAGGCGAGAATGACTCATGCTTCCTGAAAGCATCCAATCTAGAGCAAAGCCCAGAGATGCCCTCTCGCCAGCCCCAGCCCTAGAATTCCTTCTTTCTGACATCCTCTTCCTCACAACCCATGGTCGTATACCTGGTGGTCTCTGCTTGCAGGGCACTGACACAGCTCAGTCACTACTGTTAGACATTTTGTTCCAATTTTCACTGTTATAAATGTCAAAGAGGAATAGAGGCTGAAACTGAATTAGAAAACTGAAAGGAAACAAGCAACAGGGGGAGAAAATACAAAGGCATAGGAGTGCAAAACTATCCCACGGGGATACATACATAAACATATACACATTCTTCCCACCCAAAAGGCTCGGAATACTCCTTTTCCTACAAAATCAGCATTCTGATTCATTGTCTAATGGTCTAGCTGCTTTCGACCAACAGGATTCCACCCATCTACTTTTGGAAATGCCCTGCCATTCCTAAAATCCAGGACTGTGTATTCAACAGTTTCTAACATGGACTGTGACAAAGTTGTGCTCAAGCAGATTCAAGTCAAACGGTCCTGTGAAACTACTACAGTAGTTGAAGTTATGACCCCTTGCTTTAACAGCCTGATCTTAAAAAAAAAACAAAAAAAAAAACCAACCAAAAAAACCCTCCTAAAGTTACTGACAGTGTTTGTACAACTATACCCAGAAGGAGAGAGACAGTCAACACCCTTCAGTGTTAACAACACCTCTCAGTTAACAACAGTTAACTGGTATTAAACCCCACAAGAAAACGAGCCATCTGAAGTAGGAAATTATTCTTAGAGTCATTAACTGTTCAAAATACTTGAGAAAAATCACAGTGCTCTCAACATGCAAAGGAAGATATTTTCAGCAAGGAGCTGAAAGGATGGTTTGATTGCTCCAAGTAGATGGCAAGCTTTGCATCCAAATTCAGGGGAAAGCTGCAAACAATCTGGAAATATTACAGTGGGAAAAGTCAGCTGAACTCATTCAAGAAAAAAGGTTTCTATTCTCAACAGGCTTTTGAGGGACATGAAACAAGAGAAATTGCTGAAGAAATTAAAGTTGCCATGGATCCATCTCACAGACTTTGGGAATCCTCCATGTTGACATCAAAAAAGCAATTAGTATTTGAGACAAATGAACTTGCTTTTTTAAAGCAATGAAGAATGCCTCTTTTTGACAATGAATTGATTTCCCTTTTAAGAACTAAATTTCTATTTTTAGCTTCAGCCAGCTCAGAACATGAAGAAAAACCCACCAAAATATATATTTTACAATACACAACTTTGTGTAACATACCTTAATACTGTTTGTGAAAGTTATACTTGGGCTGTACTTCCTATGAATGGGTAGTTTTTAATCACTTTTGGTATGTTTAGGGCAGGAGATGGATTTCTAGTAATGGAACCACAATTTATAACCTCGTACTTGAAAAGTGAAGGTATCTACGTATAATGGTTCAACCTGCAACCAGCAGGATGTGACATTTGCATGTATAGCCATCTGACCACCTGCAGAAGTATCATCCCAGAGATCTACCAGACAGCAGGCCAAGCAGGGTACCTGACGGTACAAGCCCTTTTGGCCCCAAGAACCTCTGCTCCAGCCTGAGCAGAAGACAGCAAACACAGAAGGAATTACCTCTCTAGTTCACATGTAGCGTTTCACTGGGCTGTCAGGATTCTAAAAGGATCTACATGAGAACAAGAAGCTGCTCTACTGAATCCCCTTCCAGAAAGGAGTCCGGATGCACTCTGGAAAAAAAAAAAATGCCATCCCAATTTGCAGATCACTGTCGGAAACTTCCAGAAGCTAGCTGATGCTACCATCTCTGTCCTTCAGGTAAAACCTGCCAGGAGCCTTCAGCCCTGAACAGGGAAGCGCTTCTCCTCATTCCCCGCACACAGACCCTTTCTTTGTTTGCCAACTGACATTTTCTAGCTTACAAAGCAACTTGTCCCTGCGGCCAGGTCCCTTCATTGTACCCGCCGCAACGCCAAACAGCTGACTGTTTCATTTCTAAAAATGAGCTTGGCTGCAAACAGCATCGTGAAGATTTAGTAATTTGTCAAAGCAGTAGAACCAACTGTTACGAAGTGTTATTTCAGAGTTCAAAGGTAAAGGTCACAGGAAGCTAAAATTTATCTGCTGACAGAGAAAGCTGAGAGCAATTAAAAAAAAAACATCCAGGTAAGACCTGCTTGGTTGGACTTATTTCTAAACTAGAAACCTCCTTGCTCATGTATTAGAATTTTGGCTACACAAGAGGTTACACTAAAAGAAATTCACAGGTTCACAAGTTTGAAAGCTCTCTCCAATGGCACTTTTAAGAGATGTGCTTTTTCTTGCCTTTTTTTCCCCCCAACATGGAAACAAAACAGAATTTAGAATAAGCTTTTCATGCTCATGTGTCAAGCAGTGCAGTCCATAAATCCAGCTATGGCATTCAACTTCTGAGAAGTCACCTTGAAAACCTAAAAATAAAAGTTTATGCCAGACACAACTATCGCTCCCTCTTCCTAGTCCCTGGTGGATAAGGAGCGATCTCTAAAGACCTCAAAAGCTAGAACCTTAAAAAGGAAATATCAACAAATGTGTCAAACTATAGCCTCAAGCTGTTTTCTGTACGTTGCTCTTCTGCAGGGCCATCCTGAACTGTACATTCTAATTACCTGAAGAAACGTTTTTACAGGAAATCAAAATTTTTAATAAAATCGGAACTGAAAATATTACATGAGGCATCTCTAAATTATTCTTACAGATGTCTCATTGTAGGGTTTTCACTTTAATTTCGCTCCTCCAGTCTCCATGCCACGCTCGCCACTGTTTACAAAAGGTCTCAGGTGGTTCGGTTTAGCTGTCACTATAAGGAAGATAGGGTTCTTAAGGGTTAAGCCTTTCCTCCACATCCCACCTTCATCTGGCTAGAATAATTTCTCTGTTAAAGGCAGAAGGTCATAACCTCTCAGTTACATGATACTCGTCTTTGCTCTCTTTTCTCTCAATAGGATCTACTATGTGTTCTGAGTGGAGAGGTCTCGAGATCTGCAATATACGATCACTGCAAGGTCATCACCATTTGCTCAGCACTGGACTCTTCATACTTGCTGTGCTTAGTTTATGGTGCTGGTTGAAATTGCACTTGGAAAGAAAGGAGTTGCAATTGGGCCAATGTCGTCTTGTTTCTCTCATTTTTCATAGGTATAAAATGCCATAACTTGGTTACATTTAAAAAAAAAAAAAGCAGATCCTTCTAAAAACTTACCAACACTTTCAAAATGGAAATGATCATTTCACAGTAGTGCCCTCTTTTGAATGTCACCTTCTGAAGGCTTTTTTCTTAGTTTTTAAAATCAAAGATACATTTTTTAACAAAACTAGAAATATTTCCTGAAATGTTTTCAACCCAATAGGTGTTATTTTACAACAAACAAAGCACACTAATGGCAAAACCAGGCAGCATAAGGGATCTTTAAAAGTGCATACCATGCACACGGAGGAGGAAATCGTTCTAGAGATTTCGGCAAACCTCACCAAAGTGGCACACATTTTGGAAATCCCTAGTTATTTAACTGTGTACAAAGAAGTCATTATAGTTTATTGAATAAGCACTACTTTTTGGCTGCTTAATACAAATTTATATAAGAAAAATAAAGAATCCAGAGAAATCAGTCAATAGTGTATATGTTACAAGTCCCTGAATAAAAGATACGTTTAACATAATAATGTTTAACATACGTAGGAGAAATTATGATGGCTTTTTAAGGAGAAAGAACTCAAAATCAGAATATCTTCAAAGTGGCTAATTTGTTTATCATCCCATAAAGAATCACAGCAAAATTAGAGATTCTAAAACCTAAACTGGCACAAGGATAAACTGATAAAATTCAAAGCCCAGAAATAAATTCTAACATGTATGCTTAACTGATTTTTTGACAGAGGCCAAGACAATGGCAACAGAATAACTTTTTCAACCAAGGAGGCTGGGCCAACTGGGCACCCATAGGCAAATAAATGAATCTGGACCCCTACCTCACACCTTACACACAATTAACTCAAATTCTAGACCTAAATTTAAGTGTGAGAACTATGAAACTCTTAGGAAAAAAACACAGGCATGAATCTTCATGACCTTCGGCCAGGGAATGATTTCTTAGGGACAACACCAAAAGCATAAGTGTCAAAAACAACCACAAAACAAACAAACAAACGTGTTGTGTGGTGTGGGGCTGGGGGGGGGCGGGGGAGAGGAGTTAATGGAACTTCATAAAATCTACAATGTCAGTATCTCACAGGATACCATCAGTAATGTGAAAAGACAGTTCATAGATGGGAAGAAAATATTTGCAAATTACATAACAATAAAGGACATGTATGAACGATACATAAAACATTTTTTCTGCAAGGATATCGTAAAAACACAAATATCCCAATCAAAAAATGGGCAAAGAATCTGAAGAAAGATTTCTCCAAAGAAGATATGCAAATAGCCAAATAAGCACATGAAAATCATGAGTCATTAGGAAAATGGAAATCACAACAAAACAATGAAATACCACTTCACACCCAGATGGCTATAATCAAAACGATAAAAATGAATGTTGGGAGAATGTGGAAAAACTGGAACCTTAATATATTGCTAACAAGAATGTAAAATGGTGCAGACACTTTGGAAAAGTTGATAATTGAATTGAATTGTGCACTTTAAACTGGTAACTTTATGGTATGCAAGTTATACATCAATAAAGCTGTTAAAAATCTTTAAAAAATGATTTAATATCACTTACAATGGCATGTGTAATCATAGTATTCTTCACATCAAAATATCACATATACTTTTACCAACCCCAATATACTGAGACCTTGACACATTAACACTTTATAGTGTTTTTTCTTTTAAAATTATTTTAATCCATGGGGCACCTGGGTGGCTCAGCTGTAAGGTTAAGTGTCCAGTGTCGGCTCAGGTCACGATCTCATGGTTCGTGGGTTTGAGTCCTGCTTCGTGCTCTGCTGACAGCTCAGAGATTGGAGCCTGCTTCAGATTCTGTCTCCCTCTCTCTGCTCCTCCCCCCACTCGCACTCTGTCTCTCTCTAAAACAAACATTAAAATTCTTCAAATAATTTTAATCCATAAATTTTAACTTAGTATCATGTTTTAAAAGTTTTTCACCAGATGACTGAATGGTTTTTATTTTACTTTTATCTTATATTATTATATCTCAACATTGTTTTGTGCTGCAGAAGAAAGGTCTCCTGATACATTTCTGGAGAAAAGACTAGGGAAAAAAAGAAGAAATCAGAATGCTCTCTCACAGAACAATGAACACAGAACAAACTGTCAAACAGTCCATAATAACCAAAGAGATGAAACAAACCCCTGATGTTCCTGCCTGCTCAGCATCTGGTAAATTCTAATTATACTGCCTATCACAATGTTCATCTTTATATAAATTCCAATGTTTTCCAAATCACCCTATCTGCTCTTGGAGGCTGGACTACTTGGTTGTGTGCACGATGCTCACATATCTACTCAAGGAGCTCTGGGCCAAACAGCCACGCTACCCTTCCTACGGATGCTAAGGAGGAGGAGAAAGAGTATGTGACTGTCACAGTTCACCCAAGCATCCTGCCGGCTGACACACTCCTGTGGCAGACTTGATGAGACCACAGGTATCCCTTACAGTATAAAAGTAATTACTAAACTTCATGATAACCTGATCATTAAGAACACAAATTAACACAGAAAAATTCCACCTTCAAAGTTTGAGTCCTACGATTTGGACAACCACTCCTATTATCTCAGATACGTTCTTTCATACCAATACCTTCAAGAAATAGGGGCCAAGTGTAAAATTTCTAACTCCTAAAATTGGAAACTGGAACACACAACTGCATCCCACATAGGAAAATACTTAAGCCAAAGTGATTTATCAATTTTAAGTATCTGAGGGATTATTATTAAGAAGGCAGATGAAGCAGATTCCCCGTCCCCAGTCAAGCCCTCAGATGACAGCGGCCCCAGCCGCCCAAATGCAGACTGAAGCCCAAGGAGAGACTCTGACGCGGCACTACAGAAGTAAAACACTCTGCAACTTCTGAACAGTGAGACTAAGTTTGTTATTTTAAGCCACTTAAACACACAAAAATCACTCAGCATTTTTTAAATCCTGAGGTTTTTTTTTTTTTAATGTTTATTTTTGAGAGAGAGCGCGAGCACACACACGAGTGAGCATGGGAGGGGCAGAGAGAGACGGAGACACTGAATCTGAACAGGCCCCAGGCTCTGAGCTGTCAGCATAGAACCCGATGCGGGGCTCAAGGTCACGAACCAGGAGATCATGACGTGAGCTGAAGGCAGACGCTTAATTGACTGAACCACCCAGGTGCTCCTATCCCCACTGAGTTTTAAATAAAAATGTGTGGATTTACATTACAGCTGAGTGAATTTATGCTCTATGTCACCTAAAATTTTTTAACTAGAGAAGTATTTCATAAAGAAATAGTTTAACAAGAGAAATTTTAAAGCTGCTCCTTCCTGAGGTCAACAAAGGTAAGTAAGATAGATTTGTTTGTTTGTTTCTTCCTGGAGTGAATCAGCTGCAGATCTAAGCTAGACAATGTTAGATTAAGTCTGTAATATCCACTGACTGATCCTGTATTTTTCTATGAGGCTCAGGAGGCTACAGGCTAAGGGTAACAACGAGCTGGGGGCAGTGGGAGGGCTCACAACTAGAAATCAGAGCTGGTCAACGCTGGCTTCCTGCTGTGGAATGGAGCGGGGATCTACAGGAACCACTGCTCAGCCACTACGACGAGCCAAAACCAGGGCTTGAGAAACGCTGGGTAACGACCAGGATGTGCCATCAGTCTAGGAAGTAGCAGAACCAGGGAAAACAACAGACAACCATCATGAAACATTCAAAACCCATCTGGTGGTTGAGCCTCATGGTGCCATTCCACAGGCCCGCACTACAGCAGAAATAACCACGGAGCACTTCACTTTCACTGAGCTCTGGACTGGATATGAAGCAGATAGTCACCATTACAGTCCTGTGACAGCGTTTTGTTATAAAAACGGTTAAAAAATTATCACTGGTTAATTAACTTGATTTATTCGAGAAGCAAAAGGATTCTTTAATTTTAGAACTTACTATGTCTATAAACAAACATGTAAATGCACACAAGTATTATTTTACTCCCTTATTTTTAAAATAGCACCAAGATAATGAAATATGCCAGAAATGGATCAATTAAGAAACAGCCATAATTGTTCTAAAACTTTATCAAGGCCTGCAAGAGATTTCTACAATAGGAGGAAAAATCATGAGTTTAATTGCTCTTTTGTTATTTTTTTAATGTCTAGGTTTTTTGGGGTTTTTTTGTTTGTTTGTTTGTTTGTTTTGAGAAAGAACAAGAGATAGATCTTGAGTAGGGGAGGGGCAGAGAGACACAGTCACAAAATGTGAAGCAGGTTCCAGGCTCTGAGTTGTCAGCACAGAGCCCGAGGCAGGGCTCAAATTCACGAGTTGTGAAATCATGACATGGGCCAAAGTTGGACACTCAACCAAGCCACCCAGGCACCCCATCTCTTTTGATATTGTTAAAATATCTTTTTTTGTGGAAGGGACATTTAAAAGCACTAGGTAGCCCCAGTAACAGCTTTTTTTTCTTTTTATGTTTATTTATTCATTTTGAGAGGTAGAGATAGAGAAAGAGAGACAGAGACAGAGAGAGAAAATCCCAAGCAGGCTCTGCGCTGTCAGCCCAGAGCCTGACATGGGGCTCAGTTTCACAAACTATGAGGTCATGACCTGAGCAGATATTAAGAGTTGGACGCTTAATCGACTAAGCCAGCCAGTTGCCCCTTTTTTTCTTGTCCTTAATCTACTACAAAGGAATATCAGTAAGAGGCATGAGAGCACATCTCCCCGGAGAAAGGATGGGCTTAGAATTTCACTACATTGGTTTTTCTCAAAATTCTTCTCAGCAAATAGTCAGACATTAACAATATTACAGATAAATTAAAGAGCCAACAGAATCTCCGCTCCCCATCCCAAGACAGCAGGAGTTGGTAGACACACAAGCATTTACCTTCTTCCCTCCTGTCACGAACTGCTTGCAGCTGGACCTCACGAAATGCGGGTGCACGGCAATGATCTACAAGGGAACAAGGACCCACCACTGGTTAGGGAGCCACGGTTAAGGCACAGAATGAAAACCCTTTACACGTTACAGGCAGCAGGATCTGAAACTTATCCTGAGATCGAGGTGAGAAGTAATCTATTCAGGTAATAGTCTGCAACTGAGGACAGAGGAGTTTTGCTCTTCTGGGAAGCCAGGCGAAAGCTAAGAGAGGAGAGTGAATCAGTTTTAGTTTCTGGCTGCGTGAGGACTCCCTGAGTGCACATCCCCTCTTTAGGGCCAATCGAGACAGCAAGAGGTCACAGATGTTTGTAACTGAGTATCATGAGCTGAAGAAACCCTGAAAGAGAACCCAACTGTGTCCTCGTCCCAGATGCCTTCCAATGATCTGAGGGCACCACGTGGAACAGGTGAGGCCACACAGCCTCAAGGGCATTTAGGGTCATCACAGCAAGCTTCTGTCAGTGGGGGAGACAGCAGGTCTGCAGGATGGCACTGACAGAGCTGAACAGCCCCTTTCACTGCGGCCCAAGTTCCTCATTTGCTCTCTGCCGAGCCAGTCGCCTCCCAGTCTGCTCTGCCCCCTCTTTAGCTTTTAACTGGCTGATATCTTGAACAGTGGCTTCATCTTACCCAACGAAGGCTATCAACTTCATGTTTTTAGGGCCAGTCTCTACCCTGAGCTCCACACTCATGTCTCCAAGACCTCCGCGCCACTTCCGCCAGATGGACCACAGTTATCTGAACTCAAGACCAAGTCAGCAATGTACTTACTCAAATCGGCCCTTCTTGCAGCTGATGGCATCACCACACACAGTGGCTGGAGCAAGAACCAGCTCCTCCCTCTCCTGTCACCTCGTCAAACCTGTCCCTACGCCTTGCCAGGTCTACCTCCTGAAGGCTTTCCGCGTTTCCGTCTTCCACTCCACCTTGAACGCTCCCGACTGCTCCTGTCACTGAGATGCTGGGATGCCCTGTCTCGAGGACAGCACGAGCCTTCTAAATTGCCTGTCGTCTGCAATCCCTCTCTTGCTTAAATCACCCTCCACTCTGGCAGACCTGCCTTTCTAAACCACACATCAGATCCTATCTCTCCTTCACCTGTTGATCAATAGGTGTTTGAATAAACAAGTGAAAACAACGAATGACCTCTCCCTTCAACAACTCTAATCACTTTAAGGGCCATAACTGTTATCTAGGACCGTTCTCCTGCCTCGCATCCTATCAGCCCTCCAATCTCTACTGTATATAGTCGCTGTATTAATTTTCCTTAAGCTTAGCTCAGTTTATGTCACTTCTCTGCTCTTAAACATTCAATAATTTCTCCATATCTACCAGCTGGAGCCCAAATTCCTTCACCTGAAAAATACGGCCAGCCCCAATCTGCCTCCATGGCCCTCCTGCCGGGTTCGTGTTTTATGCACCATCTAAACTGGACCATTTTTGCCACTTCCTGAACACGCTTGAACTTTCTGGCCTCTCTGTTTATATTATATCGTCCTCCCACATGGAGAGCCAGCTTCTCTGTCTGCCCTGTCCATTTGTCAAAGTCCACTCAAACATCACTCCCCCTGTGAAGCTGTCACCACCAAGAACAGCTAGAAGTGACTTCTCTTGGCTTTGGACTCCTTAATATTGTTTTTACCACTTTGGGTCTTTAATCACAAACTGCATGTGTGTGTATCATCTCCCTCACTACAACGAAAGATTCCCCAGGACAGCCTGAGACCACAGTCACACAAGACACATCCTGTGCCCTTTTACACCACTGAATAGTACATTCGAAGTGCTGAGGAGATGCTCACTCACGAAACTGACACAAGACAGACCGTGCTCAAAGAATGATAATCCTCATGGCCTTTGTTGAGAAAATCCTCAGAAAAATTAAAACTTGCTGAATACTTACTTTAATGGGACAGTCAAAAGTCTCATGAAATTCTTCTCCAGAATATAGTCCAAACACCTGCACCTAAAAGGTAAAATGGATCCTGTCAGTTCGCCAGGATGGCAATGAAGAAGGCTTGTAACTACCATTTCACAATAGTATAGCACACACTATTGATTTAAAAAAAAGAATATTTAATAATCTAAGATCCTTGTGATCTCTATCAAATATCCAATGAAAACAATTCCATCAGGGTGAGAGTTCCCCACTGCAATTAAGCTTTTATAAGCTTTTCATGGACACAGTTCCCTTTACTCACCACAAACTTGTTTTAGTAAAAGGATGCCAACTCTTACACATGAAATAGTTATGAATAGTTTATTAATATTCTTTCATGAACTTCTGATAGGCTTTCCCTAAAGGATTTATTTTTTTTCCTTTTCCTGAAGGAAATGGGTGCTTCTTTTTCGAGTCCTATATATATAAATCAACCATGCAGATCAATGGGGCAAGAGATTGGGTGAACAGCACTTCATTTATAATCTTATGTTGAATCTGCTAAGAGTGTATACATGCAAGATTTAAGTTTCTACTTATCACTACCTCCCTTAAAGCTGTTCAAGACGACTGTACTTTGTTCACACTTAATCTCTTTTCTGAGTGGTTTCCTTAAAAACTGGTTAATATACATCTTGAAAAGAGTACAAATCATAAATTTACAGCTTGACAAATTTTTACAACATAACATACCCCTACAGACAGTATCCAGATCAAGAAACAGAACCCAAGAAATGTTTGTGTTCCTTTCCATTTAGTAACACCCTCACAAATGAACCGCTACTCTGAAATCTGTCACCATAGACAAGTTGTGCTGTTATTTGAATTTTCTATAAATACGACCATAAACTATTTCACTCGTTTCTTTCACTCAACATTTTCCTTGTAACCTCTGTCCATACTGTTGCATATAGCAGTGCCTGGTTCTCTGCCATTCTAGATAGAATTTCGATGTATGAATACACTAGAATACATGTATCCACCTTTTGTCGGTCATTTGGGTTGTTTCCAGATTGGGGCTATTATAAATAATTTACATGCAAGGACCACTCTTTACAAATTTTTTGCTGCACTTAGGTACACGCTGATGAAGGGTATACATAAGTAGGAACAGAATTGTTGCCATAGGCTATGCATCTGTTCACATTTTATAAACAGCCAAACCATTTCACAAAGTGGTTCTGATCAATTTACACACTTACCAACAGGGCTTAAGATTCCAGGAGCTCCCAAACACTTGGCACTAACTGTTAGGGGCACCTAGAACTATTTCCCAACACTTGGGATGTGTGCACTCGGTCTCCAGGCTCTAGAAGAGTGGTATTATTTTCTTTAATTTTGTAAGAATTCACTGCTGAAGCTATCTAGGTTGGACGGGCTCTATGTGAGAAAGTAATTACAAATTCAAATGTTTAAACAGTTAAACTATTCAGACTTTTGATTTCTTATTTTCATCTTAGTAAGTTGGGAGTGGTTCATTTTTGCAAGTTCAAAGAGGAAAATTTACTCACGATATAATTGTCAGTGACTAATTCATTCAGTAAGAGATAAAATCTTCAGGACACTCATTTTGTGACTACTTACGCCAAGTATGTTACCTGGGTTCCAACAACAGCACTTGGTACGATGTAACAGAAAGGGAACTTGATTTACCCTGAGATAGTCCTTAAAATGTATTCTTGACATGATAAATACATGCATGCCCCACTACCACCTTTTTCTCATTGTTTAGAAGGAATCTTCATTACTCCACAGTTAAGATCCCTGGACACTAACAGCCAGACCCCTCTCCAGATAAACCAAACAGTGCTGGTGGAGTGAAATGGTATTTTACAAGGTCCACAGCTGAAATTATGCAGCTAGCACTGAAAATCCTGCTCTGCCTCATTTGATCCTTAAAGCAACACGATGGGGTATGGACAGCAAACACCATCATGCCTGCTTAACAGAGGAGTGTGTCGAGTGGCCAAGGACATAAAGAGCAAGAAGAGAGTTTTGAATCCAATTCTCTTACGCAATAACATTTTAAGAGATCGCCTAAAATATGAAAATAAGAGATCTTTCTATATAAAGTATAGGAAAAATGGAATAGGAAAATACCATTCAAAAGCCTCAAATGTTTACCAAACTAAAGGTGAATGTCAGACTCTGAATTAGACAAGTCTGTGATAAAAAGCAGAAATGAAATGGAGCAGATTATTCATTCAAATGGATAAACTTCCTTCTGGCTACCACAGGTTAAAAGTGGTTTTAAGAACAAAGGTTAGGGGTTTTTTTTGTTTTTTAAACTTTTAAATGTTTATTTTTGAGAGACAGAAAGAGACAAGTAGGAGTTGGAGAGGGGGAGAGAGAGAGAGAGAGGGAGACGCAGAATACAGAGTAGGCTCCATGCTCTGAGCTGTCAGCACAGAGCCCTACACAGGGCCCAAACCCATGAAACAAGAGATCGTGACCTGAGCTGAAGTCAGATGCTTAACCAACTGAGCCATCCAGGCGCCCCTCGGTAATTTTTACTGTGGGGAAAAGTATATGAGATATAAATAAATGATGTTAAGAATCCACCGAAAAAGACTGAGGCATCAGTAAATGAGAAGATAAATATTAGGATTGTGAATCTAATGGTGAAATTAAATGATTAATTACCAGGAATAAATGCTCCTTTAAACATTATGAATCCATACTGAAGGTGTAATAGTGGACCAATAAGGAGGAATCAACAGAAAAGACATCAGACTAGAACTCTGGGGTCAGTCTCTACTGCTGTGTTTAATTGAATAATCTCTTCCTCAAATAATTGTATTTTCCCCTTCAATATGGAAGAACACTAACTTCATGAGACAAATCTCCTAACTTGATTAGGATCGCAAAACGTGTTTGATGTTTTGACTCATTTCACTAATGTGACAAGCAAAACTAATTGGTCACAATCACACTACTATAGCCAATAAAATCCAAGACAGTTTTTATTCATTTCTTCTCTCTCCCTCTTGATCTATTCTGCCATCTTGTCAGCTGGATATCATACTCGTCTGTGAAAGGAGCCTGTTCAATGTCTGCCTAGAGAGTTTTGGCTTTAAAGAGGATCTCATCCCAAATAAGAATCATAGAATTAAAGGTTAAAATGGTGGGGCTCCCTTTAAAAATGGTATCCTTCCAACAACCTCTCCCAACTAGTCATAAAAACACCTAGTGAAGAAAGAAAAAGTTCAGGACACTTGGCCTTCTAGTCCATCTCCTGCAGTCCTTCTAAGATGTCTCCTGAACTCCAGACCATCTCTTTGGTGGCCATATGAGGACCACAGAAGAGATGCTTGAAGTAAAGGAAACTGATCTTCACGAAAGAGTAAGGAAGGTGTGTATTCTTCTCCACTCAAGCATGGAGTTCTACAGATTTGTCAACCAGAAAACAGGGCGACAGCCCGTCTGATGTGGGAGAAGCATTAGTGAGGCAGCCAGAGGGTCAGACCAGGCAGTGCTTCCCTGGTAATGGCCTCTCTCAAACCCCAGCTTGCAAACAGTAGTGGGTCAAGTTCGGACAGGGATGAACATGTAAGCTGCCATCGCATCGAGGGTGGTGGGTGAAGAGACCCTCACAGAGGAGATGGCTGCTTCTCACTTTCTCTGCCCACGGAGAGCATCAGAGACCAGGAGAGGGGAGAGCAGAGGCTCCCATGTCACTGGCAGGGCTGCCTTAAACAGATTCCCTCTGGCCGGAGGAAATCAAGCTCATTCACTAGGCCCCTGTGTGGAGCCACCCCAAAACGATAACGGGCTGGGCCGAGAGCAGTCAGACCCAGAATGTGTTTATCAACCCACATTCAGAAAGAGCTCTTCTCCTTGTTCTGGAATGGATAAACGAGCAACACAAAATGGACACGAGGTCTATAAAAAGGATATCACAGAACACCATTCCAATGACTCGGAGGGAGATAAAGCGTGCTTTTAGAAGTGTTTACTAGTAACAAGAAAAGAAAGGAAACTAGAAAACCACTGGGTGGCTTCAATAAGAAGAAAAGGCCTCTATGAGTCTGGAGCACAAAGACAGGATGATGAGAGCTAGCGATTATTAGATGTTTCTTCTGTTCCTGAGACTATTCCAGTTACAAGTATTAACTCATTTTCTAATAATCACTGAGGCAGGTGCCATCATTATCCCCATTGTATAGAGGGGAAAACAGGCTGAGGCATGATGAGACGGCAATAACTTACCTGCAACCAGTCACATGGCTACCATGCAGCAGGAGAATTCTCTTCCTGCCCGTTAGACTGTACTGCCCAGCACTCTAAGACATGCAAGAAGTTGTAAATTAAAAAAAAAAATTAAATATATGTCTGGCTGATATTAAAAAAGAGCTGGGAGCAAGAAAAAGATTTCAGAAAAATTAAAAATCTAAGATGGAATAATACTCTACTCACTAAGGCAAAATGGACAGTAGAATGAAAGCAAATCAGCTAAGGGAACAGACCAATCTCCCCGACTCCAGAGAAATGAACAGGATAAAAACTATGAGACAGGAAAGCACGTGTGTGTGTGTGTGTGTGTGTGTGTGTGTGTGTGAGAGAGACACACACACACACACACATACACACACAACAGGACCAATTTTCCTTATAACCTACATATTTTCCAAAGGGTGAATAGTGCTTATCCAGTCATCCTCTTTCCTTGACAAGTTCCGGCACAATAATGCAGGAGGAAGAGGAACCTGGGTGGCTCAGTTGGTTAGGCGTCCAATTTCAGCTCAGTCATGATCTCAGGGTTTGTGAGTTAATGCCCCACGTTGGGCTCTGTACTGACAGCTCGGAGCCTGCATTCTGCTTTAGATTCTGTGTCTCTCTCTCTCTTTCTCTCTGCCCCTCCACTGAACACTCTGCACTCTCTCAAAAATAAAAATTAAAAAAAATTTTTTTTTTAATCATGCAGGAGGGGAAAGGCCAGTCTACAGGGGTTAAGGAGTGAATAGTTAGCTGGGGCGCCTGGTGGCTCAGTCGGTTGAGCATCCAACTTCAGCTCAGGTCATGATGTCACGGGTCATAGGTTTGAGCTCTGTGTTGGGCTCTGTGCTGACAGCTCGGAGCCTGGAACCTGCTTCAGATTCTGTCTCCCTCTCTCTCTGCCCCTCCCTCGCTTTCACTCTGTCTCTGTCTCTCAAAAGTAAATAAATGTTAAAAAAAACTTTTTTAATAAAATAAAAAAGGTGTTAATGGTTAGCAATAAGAACAGTTAACATACATCCAGAGGGCTCGCCATATACCCAGCACCTCACAACGCCCCCATGCAGACCTCCAGGCATGCTCACTGCCCAGCTTAGGAAGAGGGGGCACCGGGGAGCCAAGCGGTGCACCCAGCCCAGTGCGGGGGAGCGGAAATGCCGCCATGCTCTCAGCCTCTGCGTGGTAACTGCCTCCAGCCTAAGTATTATTGGGTTTCTTTGAAGAAATGAAAATAAATGGAACTGAAGCAATAATCAAAATCAGAACTGAAGTAAACTTTCCTGAAATGAAAACAATACTTCAGTATATGGATCACAAGGACTTACTGTGTTCCAGACAAAATTAATGAAAATAGACCTGAACAAGACATAACTTAGCAAACTGAACTACAAGGGTCAGATGCTGTTGTTTTATTGTTGTTATTATTATTAGTCTAAGCTCCAAGGCAGGACAAAAAAAATTAAAAAGGTTTCATGAAAGAACAAAAGTATGGTAGCCTCAGACATGTCCACAAAAATAAAGGCCAGACAAAAGGGAACAACATCTCCAATATTTTAAGAGGAAGTATCTCCACCCTGTACTCTATACTAAATTGATTCTAGTTTACATAAGAAGGTGACATATTTTTATCTGAGGGTCTTAATACACTAAAGAAAGAAATACCACAATGGCTATATAAAGATGCATTAGATCTAGATATCTTCAGCTTATCTTTGTAACAACACTTACGCTTTTATCATTAATAACCACTTTGCCAGATCATTCTATTCTATTCTAGTTCAATTTTCACAATACTGGCTAGCTTATATAAATTATGTGTACCAAAAGATTTATTTTCAGCTTTACCAATGCTAATAAAACATATGTGAAAACTATTTTTAAAAATGTATCCTGTGTTGAGGCACCTGGGTGGCTCAGTCGGTTAAGGGGCCGACTTCTGTTAAGGTCATGATCTCGCAGTTCATGGGTTCGCGCCCTGTGTTGGGCTCTGTGCTGACAGCTCAGAGCCTGGAGCCTGTCTCTGAATCTGTGTCTCCCTCTCTGTGTTCCTCCACCTGACCACACTCTCTTTCTCTTTTAAAAATAAACATTAAAAAAAATTTTTTTTTCACTTAATGTATCCTGGGTCAACACACCACAATATGACAGGAATGGGACTAACGTGAGAAAACAGCTATTTGCCGAGAAGTGTACCGGATGGTATCTGAGGGTCATTATCCACCAGACAGAGTTAAAATATCCCACTCTGCCACAGATAGTAATTATTCAACATTTAAAGCTTTGAAAATTCCTTGATAGAAGTATTTTAATAAGAATCCTTTTTTTCAGTTTGAAAAATGAATGTTCTCTTTCAACCAAATCCATTCAATTAAATTAGCTGTCAGTCCACAAGGACCTTTTTGTTCTGTTTTAAGAGAATAAAATAAAGTTGACCTTTCTGTACAAATCCATGAATGTAAAAAGGTTTCAACAGTTTGGATAATTCTCAATTTCCATACATACCAACTCCTCCCTCAACTCTGTGACGATATGGTTGACCACAGGATTTTAGAAAGTACTGCAAAATCTGACCCATGCTCTTTGGAAAGCACAGGGTTCTGATTACTATTTTTAAAAAAAAGACTCTTTGGGCAACATTAAACTTCGACATGTAAAATGCATTCTTGTGTGTCCAGAGGACTTCATTTTTCCTTTGTTAACAGATTAAATGGGTATAAATTTTTTACATGGAGTACAT
Organism: Suricata suricatta; assembly: GCF_006229205.1. Lineage (NCBI taxonomy): Eukaryota > Metazoa > Chordata > Mammalia > Carnivora > Herpestidae > Suricata > Suricata suricatta. The sequence continues at coordinate 58,685,377 of NC_043701.1, read as the reverse complement.
GGTTTTTCATTTACTCATCTTAATGACCCACTGAATTTAGGTCACGTAAAAATATAAAGTCAGATTAGGAAATGTGCTCTACTCTGTCAGGAACATGGAAGATTCTAGAAGGGCTCTTCATGCACTTTCTTCTGAAACTCTTATTTTAGAAGAGTAGCTTAAATACATTGTACATTAGAATGTGATCATTGCGGACCAACATTAGAAAAGACTTCCATCGACTGAAAAACAAAAAAGACATTCTTATAACTGGAAAATCAATCACCGCAGCCACTAACTGTCACAGCACAACACGAGCAGGAGGCACTGATAATTGTTAGTTACGCCCCGCACAAATGATGTATGTCCTCGGTTGAGGAAGTGGGTGCCAGGTTTTTAGAAAACTGTACATATATTGATTTTACATTTATTTAATGTGGCCATTGTAAGACACTTTATTCTTCTGATAAACTATGATTGCTTATCAAAAGATTCTATAATTCAAGAGAAACATTCATAACTTGTGTGGAAATGAAAACCACCGGCCCACAGAAATCATACCCACAAAATCCAATTTTGTGGATTTATGGCAGAAAGGCATTAAGCTACTGTCTTGCAGGAACTGCAGACCAGTCACTGAAGTATAAGTGGCACAGGGGCAATGATTAAGGTGACACGTCGCCCTGCCACAGCTGTTAATCAGCTTAATACTAGTTACATTATTGACATTCTTGTAATTACTTTTCCTAAGGCACATTTGTGCAAAATATATTTTACTTTAATTATAAGCAATCAGAAGCAGGTCCAATACCCAAAAAGAAGAATCCAGGCTCTCGTAGGGCCGGGGTACAGTAAGCAGAGGGCTTTGCCAAGCGCCTGGAGTTGGGGGGCAGCCCAGCCCTCAGACCGCTTCTGACACCACATCATGGCCATACCTTGCCGTCCTCGGAACACACACCCATGTGCTCGCCACTTTCATCCAGGCTAATCTGATTTATCTTCACAGGACTCTATTAAAAACAAAGAAACAAACATGTAAAACTTCAGGAAAATATCTATCAACAACCAAATGCCTTGGCTCTTTGTAAACACTGAAGTGATAAAAATCATCTTAGTTTAGACGTGGGAGTGCAACACATATTTTGTTTTTGCAGGTGAAAGCAGTGACACATCGCTTTAGTCTCACACACAGAAGAAGATTTCCTCAAAATTACGTATTTCGTGTGCTTGAAGTCCCAGCTAAAATGTTCTTTTTGTTATGGGTTAGATGCCTTTTTATTTGTTCCATTCTATTTATTCCACACTCTAAAATTCCTTCCCAACCAAATCCATTAAAAGAACACAACAAAAGCCAAAATAAAAAATCAAGACGTAAAGAAAAATGTTCAGTTTTAGTTTGGTTCACCAGCTACTCTATTTGTTCTTTTCTCACAAATCACTGAATCAACTTCGTATTTGTATTTTATGCTTAGTACTTTCTGGAGGGAAATCCACAGGGTCTAGTTGATATTCCCTAATTTGTTCTCCCTATTCTTTCCAGTAATCTCAAATTTAAAAATTCTGTGAAGACCAAATGCAGGCATTCTACTTTGGATGTATTTTCCCAGGTGTAAATACCCAACTGGACTTTCACTATTTTTCATAGCTTTCTGGTTCTCTATGTAGACAACTGTTTACTTACTAAAATATTCATATAGGTAGATTTTCTAATAGAAGTCAAACTGGTAAATGAGCCATATGGGTGACTCCGTTAGTTAAACAGCCGACTTCGGCTCAGGTCATGATCTCACAGTTTGTGAGTTCGAGTTCCACATTGGGCTCTGTGCTGACAGCTCAGAGCCTGGAGCTTGCTTCGGATTCTCTGTCTCCCTCTCTCTGCCCCTCCCCACTCATGCTAGCTCGCTCGCTCTCTCTCTCTCTCTCTCAAAAATAAACATTAAAAAAGTATTTTAAAAATTGGTAAATGTTGACAACGTTAAAAAAATAGGTAGCTTTTGTTTTCCTTCTTAAATAATTGCAGTTTCCAGCTATTTTACACAAAACATGATACAACAAACTAACCATGGAAAGAAAAGTAAGCCTTCCCCAGTTATGACAGAAGTCTGCAGATTGGTTTTTTTCAAATATCTAACCTGAAGATAAGCTGGCTTGTTGATAAGAATAAATGGAAATACACAAAATGGGATGTTACTTTCTCAATGGAATCTATCTCAGAGCTAGTAAGCGAAGGTCAGGGCAGACCTGACTCCCAGAACTCAGAAGGCCACCCACTCACTGACTGATGATGGTGACAGAAACTCCCCAGTCTCAGGTGGAGACGGCTGACCCCCGAATCTTTCCCCATCTCGATCTCAACACAAGCAACACCCTTGTAAAATGTAATCTTTAAAAAACAACCTCTCCTTAAAAGTTCTTAGAGTGTCAAAAGAGGAAAAGACTTTGAAGACAGAAATTTGATCCCTTTGACAGGAGAATAAGCCGAAGCCCACAGGTGAGAATCACAACAGAGAACAAGTCAGGGATCTGACCCTGAGAGCAGTGGGCCGGCATCCTGTAAAGGGAATGCTGTGAATGGCAGCAAGAAATACAGAAAACCAATCTTCTTCAGATAAATGCTTTCCTCCTAGAGTGTCTTCTGTTACTAGTTCCCTAATTCTCATCTTTTGATCATCAAACAACATTTTTTTAATTTGAAGTTTATTTAACTATTTGGGTGGACAGGCAGAGAGAGAGAGAGAGAGGGAGGGGGGGAGGGAGAGAATCCCAAGCAGGCCCCCATGCTCAGCATGGAGCACAACGCGAGGCTCAATCTCATGAGCTGGAAGATCATGACCTGAGCCGAAATCAAGAGTCAGAAGCTTAACCGACTGAGGCACCCAGGCGCCTCACAAATGACACTTTAATACCCATTCTACTCTAGGAAAATATAAACCTCACATCCCCCTGATTGTAATTTAATTGGCATTTGGTTGTAATCTATCTCATTTTATAATTTAATAGGTGCATGTAGCCTGATCAACACCAAAGACTCCTGTCCTGTCCAAAACAGTAGCATCCATGAGTGGCTGTCTGTATAGAAGATTAAATAGTCAAAATTAAAATAAATATTTCACTCTCGGCTGCACAGACGTTGCCAAGTGCTAACCGCCACATGTGACCAGCACCTACTGTCCAGAAGGCACACGAACCACAGAATGTTTTCATCATGGCGACGGCGCTGTTCCAGGCCTGCAAAACCGAGCCGCAGTGCCGAAAGTGAGCCTTCTTCGCAAGGCCCCTCTTTACAACAACTGACAATAAGTAGTTCTTCCCGCATACGTGTCAAAATGTATGGGGTTTTTCTTCCTGGCCTCTGGTACCCTGCCAGTCTTCTCAAGAGTCCTACCGTATCACTTCCAAACACCCGGCCACACACGTTAGCTGCTTCTCACACCTCAGGGGAGAGCAGTGGGCGTAGGATGGTCATGAGCCCCTCCCAGTAAGGAAAAGGAGGTGCTGAGGGTTTCTGTGAGCTGTCCAGAGCCCCGGTACTTCTCAGTGGCCGGGCAGAAATAAGCCAAGCTTTTCATTACAACCTGTTTCCTCCGGAGTAGAGTCCACGGTAGCAATATTACGGGGGAAATCAGATCTACGAGATACGAGGACCCTCTTTCCCTCACATCACTGCTTGCAACAGAAATTCGTTTTTGTTTTTGTTTTTTCTGCCAATGATCAATATCCATTGATTTATTTCCCTATTTAAAAAAGTAAGCATTTTTCTTCAGGCTGTCTGCTAATTAATGTGCTCAAGCAGCTGTGTTTGTTCACAGCTCTCACTCATTGTTCTATGAATATGTGTGTTGTTTTCTGGTTATTTTCCTTTTTATTTTTAGGGCATGAGGTCTGGATACAAGGCCTCACCCAGACATTGTATGTGGTCTCCTTTTTTCCCCTGACTTTTACTGCAAGACGGCTATTGTTTTCTCTCTTAACGTCTATGTTTAAGTGTTTAATCCTTTCAGGACTCATTTTCTTCCAAAAGGATATCCAGTTGGGCCGGCCCCATTAAATAATCCATCCTTCATCTGAAGAGAACTAGGTCTGCCATACAATGAATATTTACGAACACTGAGATGACCTTGTGGGTTTTCAATTGTGGTCTCTCCTGTCTATTGCTAGATCAACTCACCACTGACTTAATTATAATAGACGCAGTATGTCCTCCTACCTGGTAAGAGGCAAGACCCAGGCACAGTCCTTCACACTTTCCTTGGCTTTTCTCAACATCCAAGTGAAGTTTAAGAGGAAATGACCCTCATGTTACTGAACACAGTGGTCCCTGTTCACGCCTAGCTGCCTTTACCTCATGAGGACACGGGACACTGCTGATAACTCTCTTTGCTTCCAGATACCATACGTGTCTGGTTTGCCTTCTAAATTTCTAGCTCTGGCGCTCTCAGCACAGAGTCCACTTTGAATCCTGTCTCCCTCTCTTTCTCTCTCAAAAATAAACATTAAATGAAAATTTTTTTTTCCCCTCTTTGTCTCCCAATTTCCTGATTTCTGTATATCTTGGTTCAGTCCGTGCAGCTCTTCTGACACCTCTATTTGTTCTTTTGGCTCTTTCCTTCCCAGCCATGAACGGACTCCTGAATTGTAGCAATAGACTGGGCCTCTCCCTATTTCAGAACAATGAACTTGGATGCCCAACATGCATGTCCACGAAAGTCTATCCAAACCCAAGATCCTGAAGACTCTCTTAGGAAAGAGCTCTTCTTTATGCCTTCCTCATCTCAGTCAAGAACTACTACGTTCTTCTGGCTGTCAGCACAAAAAAACCTCAGATTCATTCTTGACTTCCGTTTTTCTTTCACACTCTATTGTGTAATTGTCAGCAATTCTGGCCATCTCTTAAACCAAATTTACCCAGATGTTGACCACTTCCACCAGCCCTACGGCTGCCAGCCTGGTCCAAGCCCCCATCATTCTTGTCTGTATTAGCCTAACAGTCTCCTAACTGGTCGACATGCTTCTGCCCTAACTCCCGCACAAGTCTGTTCTCAAAGAGCCAGCAGAGAGCTACTGTTCACAGCTGATCAGATAACGTCATTCCTTGGTTTAAAATCTTCCCATGGCCTCCCGTCTCAGGATGAAACCCGAAGGCTTCACTGGGACCTGAGAGTCCTAAACAGTCTGGCTCCAGCCCTGCCTCCAACCCCTCCCCTCATCCACTCTCGGCCTCGTTCTCTCTCCTCCAGCCACGAGGACCTTCTTGTTGTCCTGACTTTGAGCCTTTGCACTTGTTGGCCACATCTAGAATGTGTTTCAGCCAAATCTGTCACCTTCTCAGGGACACCAGGCCAGCGATCTAAAATCCCAACGTTCACCCAAACATTACAACTCCTTCACTGCTTGCACTCACCATAGCACTCACCACTATCTACCTTACTACGTAGTTTACTGATTTATCTTATTTACTATCAGACTCACTCACTTCAATATTAAATTTGTGAAGGACAGTTTAATAAAAAGATTCCAACATAAATTTTTCCAGAGAACAGAATATGTTTCCCAAATCATTTCACCAAACCAGCATATACTTATAGCAAAACTCAACAACGATATGAAGAGAAAAGTACAAATGAATCTCAGTCATAAACATAAATGAAACAACCTAAAGGAAATATTAATAAAATCAGCATATATAGTAAAAGCATGTTTACTCCAGAAACACGAAGGCTGTTATAACATAGGGAAATTAGTATGTTTTAATTTTCTGCATTAGTAAAGTGAGGGTGGGTGAGCCTGGGTGGCTCAGTCAGTTGAGCGAGTCAGTCAGTTGTGCGGACAGCTCAGAGCCTGGAGCCTGCTTCAGATTCTGTGTATCCCTCCTCTCTCTCTGCCCCTCCTCCACTCACACTCTTTCACTCTCAAAATTAACAGTAAAAATTTTTTTAAAAACAGCAAACAATGAGGAATAGCAAAAGATCATCTCAATAGATGCAAAAAGTGATCAAACTCAACACCCATTCAAGGCAAAAAAAACTCTTGGCACAGTAAGAGAAAAATTCCTCATTCTTACTTAATGGTGGCATGGGGAAAGCCTTCCCTTTGATATCTTTACAGTACTGACTCTTCTAATCCACAAACCTGGAGCATTTCTCCATTTACTAGACCTTCTTTAAGGTCTCTAAGTAAAATTTGATACTTTTGTTGTATTCTGGGCAACCTTTTCTCATTCCTGATATGTAGAATAGGATTCCATTTACACAACATACAAAAATAGGCAAGGGCCGCCTGGGTGGCTCAGCCAGTTAAGTGTCCAACTCTTGGTTTTGACTCAAGTCATGAGCTGCCAAGTTCCAGCCCCAGTCCTCAAGCTTGGTGCTGACAGCATGGAGCCTGCTTGGGATTCTGTCTCCCTCTGTCCCTCCCCAGCTCACACCCTCTTTTTCAAAAAAATAAACAAACATTAAAAAAAATGAGCAAAATTCCAAGAGAATGCACAGGTGGTACACACAGAGGGCAGAAAATGGCAAAGAAAAGCTAAGCATGTTTAACTATAAAGGTCAGTGCAGTGGGGGTCCCTCTAAGGAGACTGTGAGGGGGTGCCATGAGGGGGGAGGTAGGTCACACGGTCTATTCTCCAGAATGTTGGTTACGTGATTGTTTGCTTTATAACTATGTTTCACTGCACATTTTTATGTGCTTTGTAAACCTGTACTTCACGATAAAAAAAATAAACATTAAAAAATTTAAAATTAAGAAGAACTTGCCCATGAAAACGTCTGGGGTCAATACCATCAAAGGTATATTTCTTGAATTATGTTTTGCTCCCCGTGACTGACAAGCAAATGGAAAGTTCTTGTTCTATTCTAGTCATCTAGATTTTCCCAGAAAATACTGCATTTCATATTGTTAGTGCTGAAAATTTTTTTATTTTACCTTTTCTTTTTTTCATATTTTAATCACACTAATGATATTACTATGACTACTACTAATAATTTAACATTTACTATATGCTTATTATGCACCAGGCTCTAAGTGTTTTTATACATACACCACTTGGTCCTCACAATTTGAAGAGGTAGATACTATTATTTTCCTATTTCATATTTGCAAATATGAAAAAATTTTAATGTATTCTATTTTAAATTTTTCTATTTAATCTACATTTACTTTCCCTTTTTGTCTTAGAACAATTTTAATGACCTTATTCTAATTTCCTGATGTCAATAAATTGGGCATTAGTTTACTGCTGATCTGTTAATCATAAAATAACCAAATGTTTGGCATGTGCCTTTGAGTATACCAACTGGCCAGAAAATAATATGTAATTGCAGGAGTTATTTGTTTTATTTCACATCTAAGGATGGTGACAGTTATCTGCAATAATTTATCTCGTTATTAGTAAGTCTCTAGTATAACTACAATTACAGTCAGAAATACGATTTGTATGTTTTTAAATTGACTGCTCTTTGAAACTTCAGATACATCATATCAGGGGCGTCAGGGTGGCTCAGTCGGTTAAGTGTCTGACTTTTGGTTTCAGCTCAGGTCATGATCTCACAGTTCGTGAGGTCTGTGGTCAGTGGAGAGCCTGCTTGGGATTCTCTCTCTTCCTCTCTCTCTATGCCTCCCTAGCTCACACACATGTGGTTTTTTTCTCTCTCTCCCAAAATACATAAATGTTAAAAAAAAAAAAAAGCTATCAAAGTAACTCATATTCTCTACTTTGTGGTTCAAAATATACACATGTTTAAATGTTATGCTGTTTTCTATATATCCTTATTTGCTTTTTACTTCTTGATCAAAGACTAACAGGAACAGGTTTCAACAACTTTCCACTACAAACGCAGTTCTGTCCATTTCTCCCAAGTAAAGTTTGCTCTAGATATTAGAGGCCCTGTAATTTGGCAAAAAGGCATGATTATTAATGTTTCCTCTTACCTTACATGTAATCAATATGCTATCGGGTCTCCTAGCGAATATGCTCTTTTGCCTTCAACTCTACGTTTCCCTCATGTTTTTATTGCCAACATTCTTAATATTTATTTCGAATATCAAAGCTGAGGCTAGTTTTCTTTTAGTTAACAGGGAACTATTTTGTAATTTTTAGAACTGTGTTTCCCCATTCTGTTACTAGTCTTGCTATGCTCCTTAAATTCTTTTCTCTTGCCCGTCTAGGAAGAATTTAAATGCTGTTCATTCTGTTTGTATTCTATTAGTGATTATCTTTAACTTTTTTATAAATTATACTTTGCCTCTCACTCCAAATCAATGCAATTGTATACACGGGCTCAGTTAGAAGATGAGGTATTTACCACGTTTCCTTCCTACCTCCTTCTTTTCTTGATTTTAAAGTAAAAATACAAATATTTTGTATTTCCTAAGTCACTTCAAACAGAATTGGGGAGAAGATCTAGTGAATACGTTGGTAAAAACCACAACCTTAAACTGTAAGTTCTAAGTATGAATCTAGAGGAAGGAACTGTTTAGCTAGTGGGATGTTCCTAATTTTAAAACGGATTCAAGAGACATCAGTAAAGGATGAGGAATGCTTACCTCTTGTGTACACTGCAAATAACTTAATAGTTTATTACACATTTAAATGTTTCCTTTAGGTTTTGAAAATATTTGGCTTTTTTTACTCTTGAAATCAAGTAAAGTCAACTCACACACAAAAAAATAGTACAAATTATAGATAGGCAACAAGAGTCAACCTCAGTAATAACAAATACATAAGAATATGAGATATTTTATCTGTTGAATCAACAAAGATTGCTTAAGTATCCAGTTTTGGCAAAGAAACCCCAAAACAGACACTCCTCATACCCTACTGGTGTGGACCCGGATTTGGAGAAACTTTCCTAAGGCCCATTTGGCACTGTGTCAAAACTCTTTAAAATATGTGCTGCCTATTTTACATGAGACATACTAAGGTTATTTTGCAAAGATGCTTTCCACAGCAGGTTTCCTAAGGCCTTAAGAAATAGAAATGATCTCAATTTCTAAAAGCAAAGAATGTAAATGATAAAAATTAAAAACGAAAAAAACAAATGAAGTTTAAAAGATGTATTACGTAATAAAGAATTTGACTTTATCCAGAGAGAAGTCAGGCCTTTGTCCTTGGCTTCTGGAAGATCGTCACTGTCCCACCTGCACAGCTGATAGGAACGCCTTTGTTAAAGGCCTAAGACCGGATGGTCTTTCAGTGGGCCATGCCAGAAAAACTAACCCTGTGATTTCAGGTGGGGGCTTGCGGTCTCAGAGTGTCAACCAACCCAGAAGTTCAATTCCACCATGTGGACAGCCCATGAACCAATCATGCCTACATAACCGATTCCCAATAAAAACCCTGCATCCCAGTGTGAGTTCCCCCAGTTATCACGTACCTATACCAGTCAGTAAGATGTCCTGAGGACAATGCGATCTTGCATCCAGGGTCTGCCCTCTGTGTCTCTTACTTGAGTTGAGTTTTTTCACTGTATCCTTTCCTTGTCATAAACTGTGAGTGTAATAACTTTCAGTGAGTTCTGCGAGGCCTTCTAACTAAGCATCAATCAGGAGACAGGAATGGAGAACCTCCCAGATCTTGTACCTGGTGTTGGAGGTCTGCAGCAGACTCTCTCACCTGGAAGACTGTGCCCTCAACTCTGACAATCTGGCTAGCTCCGAGGAAACATGATCCAATGTTTATAAACATGACTATACCAACAGGTATTTGCACATAATATATGTGACTGGAAGTAGATACTCCAGAATATTAGCATTGGTCGTATCTGGGTGCCGAGATATTATTGTTTGGATTGTCCTTTCCTATGTTTTGCTAGTTTTCTACAAACATATTTATTTTGTTTGTAATTCAAAGATAACTAGTTTTTAAATGATCATGTAGTCTGTTCATGCAGTTAAAACCAAAAAGATACCAAAATTGATCTTAACTGGTAAAGCCATCACACCTGCAGCATCTATTTTTATCTGAAGAGACAACTGAGTTATCATTCCTGTGCACATCAGTTTCTATTAAGAGTTCCATAATAGTTAATCAAGAACAAATAAACAATAGGATTTCAACATTACAGTTGTCAACCAACTGGTACAAATAATAGGTCTGAAATCTATGAGGTCTCCCAGAAACAAGGACAAATGCCTTCCACATATGTACCATTTCCATAGACTTTAAATAAACACAAAAAAGAGAAAGGGTACAGGATGGGAAATGGAGTGCAAGAGTGGGCCTTTCTTCAATATGGAGTTTTCTAATTGCCTGTTTTACACACAGAATTTGGGGGTAGACAGATGATGGGGGTATCTGCCAAGATGGGATACTGGAGTAGAAGTAGACAAGATAAAGGGACCTGAGTGAAAAAATAAAAATATAAATTAAAAAAAAAGACCAGAGAGGAATGGCCTCAGCTGTATTTTCCATTAGCTACAATTTTAATCCTAATGGAGACATGTTTGGAATTCCGGACAATATAAGTGAGTTTGTTCAAAAATCAATAATGTCAAGCTGACACTATAGAACTTACAAAAATGTTTCCTTAATGGAACCAAAAAAAAAAAAACCAGCAGCCTGAGTAAGCAGGAGGGGGCGAGGACAGCACATCCCTTCTAAGCCCAAGTCCACTACAGGTGGCCTCAAGTTCTTAAATTTAAAGAAAAGGCAAAATCACCAACATGTACACCTCATGTGATAATCAATCACCTAATGTAAAATGCTGGAAATAAATACACTTAGTATGGATTATGTCAGCTCTTCAATTAGGAATAAATTCACGGTCATTTCGAAAGCTGCTTTTAATGGTGTTCTTTGTGGTGACTTCTTTTCCCCCGACACTCCTCATCATCCCACCTTAAGCTATCGGTCCCCCAACAGTGAACCTAAGAAATCAATCTGCTAATGTATAATTTGTAAGGCTCCTCTGACTAACAAATGGATAATTGATTCCTTCACAAATGCTGCGTCCCCATGGACACGGAGTGGAATAAATAAGAAACAGAAGATGGATTCCATTTTCGTTCTCTGAGATCCACTGGTTAGCGAGCCCAACATCCACACGCGTGTTGCCCAGGCAGGTTCATGCTCTTTAGTCACAGTTAGCAAGCACGCTGCACTTACATGTGTGAAAAGCAAATGCCTGTTCTTTCATACTCGGGAAAAGCTCTTTTTACTGCTTATTTTACCCTCCCCTGATGATACACCCTGAGGTGAGCGAGACCTCCAGCTGGATTTAAGAAGTCTTTGAAAAATATACCTCTTGTGGGTTTTCTGCAAATCTGCAAAACAAACATCTATTTTCTCGCTGACTTATTCTATGGCTAAAACAACCTAACCTTTCATGATAAACTCTCAAATTTGCCTCCATGGCTCTAAGATTTCATCTCGGGTTTTCAATACTCAGTATCAGGCTTAAAGGAGAGCTGACGGTCCACATCTAGCAGTCATTTCCCCGTGATCCTGACCATAATACGTTTTACTGTTCAAACAAGTATGCAAGAAAACGGTCTTCTTGTGAGGTGTTAAAGATGATCCTACCTCTCTCAGATTTAAACTATTAGTTTGAGGCTCTTGGTGCGGAAATCCAGCTTTTAATGGAAGCTGCTATTTGTGCAGATGGAAGGAAAAATGTTACGTCAGTAGCAATTCATTCCAACTTGAGAAATAATTAGAAAATGTAAAAAGCTACAAAGTCATTATTTTCCACTCTGAATAAATGGGGGTAAGGGCTGGGGTAGTGGTGAAAGGGGGCACAATGGCGTGAAAGTTATGTTTCAAATTTTGTACGATGATGTGGCTGAAATATTTCTTATTCTAAAATGACTAGATGACTGATCATCAGTTAAAACTTTATACTGCATTAAAAAAATTTTTTTGTTTTTTATTTATTTTCGAGAGACAGAGAGACAGCACGAGCAGGGGAAGGTCAGAGAGAGAGAGAGGGAGACACAGAATCTGAAACAGGCTCCAGTCTCTGAGCTAGCTGTCAGCACAGAGCCCAACACGGGGCTTGAACCCACAAACCGTGAGATCATGACTTGAGCTGAAGCCGGCCGCTTAACCGACTGAGCCACCCAGGCATCCCAAAATTTTATACTTTCAAAAGTGCATCCTTTTTCAGGGAAATAGAAAAAAAACCTTCCTAAAATTTCTATGGAACCACAAAAGACTCCAAATAACCAAAGCAATCTTGAGAAAGAAAAAGTTGGATTTCAGACTTTATTACAAAGCTATATTGGTCAAAACAGTATTATGGTACTGACATAAATATAGACACACAGAGCAATGCAAAGAATCAAGAGGCCAGAAATACACTCATGTGTATTTGGCCACCTAGTATTGAGTATTTCAAGAATACTCAAAGAGGAAAGTATAGTCTCCTTAATAAATGGTAGGGAAATTCATATTCATGTGTAAATAATGAAATAGGAACCCCTATCTTGTATCACTCACAACAATGAACTCAAAATGTAATTAAGAACTTAAAAGTAAGCTAGAAAGCCCTAAAACTCCTTTAAAAAAAAAAAAAAAACCCGGGGGGGGGGAACATAGCTCCTTGACAGTCTTGGCAAAGATTTTTTGTATATGACGACAAAACCACAAGTAACAGAACCAAAAATCAACAAGCAGAACTACATCAGGTTGAAAAGCTTCTGTATAGCAATGAAATGGTCACCAAAATGAAACAGCAGCCTAAAGACTGGAAGGCAATATTTACAAGCCACATATCTGATAAGAGGTTAATATTCAAAATATATAAGAAATCATACAACTCAACAGCAAGAAAACAATCTGACTTAAAAATGGGCAGAAGACTTGAATTGACATTTCTCCAGAGAAGACCTATAAATGGCCACCAGGTAGTGAAAGGCGCTCACCATCACTCATCACCATGGAAACGCAAATCAAAACCAGAATGAGCTATCATCTCCTACCTGTTACGACAGCTATTCTAAGAGATACCAGATGCCCAGCAAGGATATGGAAAAAAGGGAACCTTAGTGCACTGTTGGTGGGAATGTAAATTGGTACAGTTACTATGGAAAACAGTGTGGGGATTCCTCAAACAATTAACACTAGTACTGCCACATGGTCCAACAATCTCACTGCTGGGTATATGTCCAAAGGAAATGAATCAGGACCTCTAAGAGATCTATACCCCCATGTTCACTGAACAATTATTAATAATAGCCAGAATATGGAAACAACTTTAGTTCCAATGACACATAAAAGGATAAGGAAAATGTGGGGTGTGTGTGTGTGTGTGTGTGTGTGTGTGTGTGTGTGTATAGAACATAATGCATCTGTTAAAAAAAAATCCTGCTGGGGCGCTTGGGTGGCTCAATTGGTTAAGCGTCTGACTGCTGATTTCAGCTCAGGGCATAATCTCCTGGTTCATGGGATCAAGCCCCACATGGGGCTCTGTGCTGACCGTGGAGCCTGCTTAGAATTCTCTCTCTCTCTGCCCCTCTCTCACTTGTGCTTTCTTTCTCTCTCTGAAAATAAAACATTTTTAAAAAACCCTGCTGTTTACAACATCATAGGTAAACCTTGAGGGTATAACACTAAGTGAAATAAGTCATACAGAAAAAGACAAATACTTTATACTCTCACTTGTATGTGGAATCTAAAAACAGCCACAGAAACTTAGTAAACTGGTGGCTGCAGGATTTAGGGCGTGAGGAAACTGGGAGATGTTGGTCAATGGGATGAAGTCACGAGAGAAAGTTTACGGGATCTGAGGTACTGTCGGAGGTATAACTAACAATATTGTGTCATACAGTTGAGAGCTGCTGTGAGACTTAACACCCTCACCATAACAATACCACCAAGTGATAATTCTGCGAGGCCGAAGTGATCCTTACTGTGGCAAATATTCTAAAGTATACGTGTGTATCAGATCATAAGACTCTACATCATAAACTTACATAACATTATACATCAATTACACTGTAATAAAGCATGAATATTTGAAGTCACATATTCTCAAAGTACTAACCTCTTACATAAGCAAAGCTGATCTCTAAGTGAAAAGTAGTTTAAATAACAACTTTAGTTATAACATGGTAATTAAAATGCTGGGCATACTGACAACTATTTTAATGTGACACAATTACTGGTCTGCTCTTTGAGGTAATGTCCACTGTATTCTTAATGCAGGGACTCTGAATTACTCACCCAGCATCATCATTTATTAAAGGTGTTCCTCAGTGACTTCAATCTGGCTGCAGTCTTTTGAGTAGCTTTAGGTTTATCACCGCTTTCCTCTGATGCTGCATATATATATATATATATATACATATATATATATATGATCACCTTAAAACAGAGTACACAGTCTACATTTCCCGATAGCCATAATAAATATTCTACAACTTCCACAAGAATACAGTTGGGTGGGGAAAAAGTAAATTAATTACATGTCTCTAATTTGTCACTTAGACTGAACTTGCATTTTGATGATCAAGGGCTGAAATTCCCTATTAGAAAAACAATGTCCCTAGAAAATGATTTCAACTCTGAAACCTTAACAATAATCTAAAAGAAGTACAAATTTACCCAGGAATGAGAAGAGTGGACAGAAGTTCTCAGGAAGAGTCAATTTGTTGGAAAGGACTTTGTCCATTCATTGTGTCATGAAGGTTTTAACAGGAGCTCAAATTTTCTGCATTTGTAAGAATACTTATAAATGAGCCTTTGAAAGCCACTGAAACATTCCTAAATACTTTAACCTCTTTTTTTAAGTCTATTTGACGGGGTGGTGGGAAGGGGCAGAAAGAGAGACAGAGAGAATCCCAAGCAGGCTCTGCACTGTCAGCATAGAGCCTGATGTGACACTCGAACCCACAAACCGTGAGATCATGACCTGAGCTGAAATCAAGAGTGAGATTCTTAACTAACTGAGCCACCCAGGCACCCCTAAATACTTTAACATTTTAAGAGTATCCTCTAATCAGGAGTTTTAATCACCTCCCCCAGGAGACCACGCTGGATGGGACTTCAATGCTGTAAAGTCACAGCGGCATTTGCAACCTCATCCGACCCTTCAAAGCCCAGGCTACTGCCCCCCCCTGGTGCCAGGCACCCACAGTCCTGGGGCATGGCTCGCCAGGGAAAGGCACAAACATTCACCCCGCTGCTGTGCTCTGCCAGGATGGTGTAACCTCCCAGAGGCAGGAGCACAGAACGGCCTTCCAGCCTGCAGACTTATTACACGGACATCCGCCTGCTAAATCCTAAGAACCTTTAAAAGCACGGTAAGGATTTAGAAGGGATTGTCTCCTAAGAAGCCAGCACGCTGCTGATTCCTGGAGCTGTTTTCCTTTTGCTAAACGTCATCATCTGCCAGTGCCTGCATATCCCCACACACAATGGTGGGAGGCTGGCTTGCACACGACAGGGCCTCACACAGCCCTTCACAAGCTGGGCACCGATTAAGACAGCGCTTTGGTAAAAGGTGAATACCAGGCTTCTGGTCAACTTCTACTATGTATTTATGTAGTCATCTTTCGTTCACCTACCAGCAGCTGTGCCGGATGCCCGGGGAAGACGGTCCTTGCTTTTATGAGGCTTGCAAACCCTTAAGTTCTGTTCAGGTTTAAGACCGTGACCTCCCAGGGGTGCCACAAATGTGCAGTTGTCCTCTGTCCTTGGAGCCCGAGCACATTTTCCCCGGTGCATGCGACGCCCATCTGCTGGGCAATTCAGAGTGGATATTTTGGAGAAGTCTCCATGTGATGCCTTGGGTAGCCATCTACAATACTGAATTCGGCAGCTGAGTGAGGGAAACTTGAGTAGGAAATCTGTCTGAGCAACAGCCTATGAGCCAGCAAAGTTTCTCTTTCCAGTGCCCGTACTAGAAGAACTGCTGAGCGCCTGCTGGCTCCCAGACGCTGCACGCGTTTGTGACGCAACCGTAAAACAATTCGTGTTGCCAGAAAACCACTGTTAGAGGAATAAACATTTCTTACATGCATAAATGACCTGGAAAGAAATACAACGGACAGTTTTGAAACTGGTGAAATACAATGTGTGAAGTAGGATAAGGAAAAAAATATCCGTTCTTACATTGAGTTAATATTCTCCTTACATCTACATGTATCCAACAAAGGAACGAAGGAAGGAGTGACAGAAAAAGGAAAGTGGGGTCAGGGACAGAAATGCAAAGTCGTTTGGGCCTTGCAAGGGAATAATGCAGAAGAAAAATAATAATAAATGCATTTAACAAAAGAGCAACTAAGATTACCAAAAAGCCTACATGATAAAAGGAGGATTAAACAAAAATTGGACCAACAGTGCCTGCCTTCAAGGGGTTTGAGGACAGAGGCTGTGACCGAAGCACTTTGTAACACGCTACGTGAGCATTTAGCACCTTATGTTACAGATCACTATTTACAGTGACTAGCTCCACAACAACCAGACCTGAGAAGAGGGCTGTGTTCTATCATTTCTCTAGATCCCTTGCACATCCTGACAAAAGGTTTACTGAAGGATTAAGAAGCAATCAGTGAATGAACACAAAAAGGGCACACTCTTCTGCGTGAAGCCCTCGAGAAAGCAGTCACGAAGATGGTGGGACACTGGGCATTTCCAAAGGCAAAGATAGGAACACACATTCAAGTAAGAGCCGAAAGACAAAGCTCAGACATGGCGCAGGGCATGGCGAGGAGGGAGACTGTAGCTGAGACAGAGAGAGACTGAGGGCTGAAGAGAGGGGCTCTGTTTTATCCCACATCATCATGGAAGCACCAAGAAGTGTTTTCAGGGAGGGGAGAAGCAAAATCCCAGCACTCCTCTGGGAAGATTACTCGAGCAGCTGTGTGAAGGATGGATTGGGGGACATGAGGCAAGGAGATTGGCTGGGTTTCACTGCGATAACCCAGGGGAGATTCAGTAAGGGCTCTGACCAAGAGCGGTGGATATAAAGAGTGAGCAAGAGAACGAAGAAGCTCAGAAAAGGATCTAGGGGGTATACGAGGTAACGGAGGCACATGAGAGAGGATCAACATCACAGAGATGGAAGTAAACCCCAAGGAGGAGAAGAGGATGGGGCCTCCTGAAGACAGGGTATCCAGCAGGGGCCTGGAAAAGTCTAGTCTTTGCAGTTCAGAGAAGATGGGCTTTTTCCTGGCTGCAGTATGTAGATTCCAAAAGAGACCGTAACTCATCTGGCCCACTCAACCAGCCTGGTAAAGGAACAAGCACTTCTGCAAGGCATGTGGTCTACTTCAAAGGCAGGACCTGCTGGGGGCAGTCTGGTGCTGTCAGGCCATGAAGCCAGGACCCAACAGGGTAGGAGCAGAGCGGTTCCTTCTGTCCCGATGGTAATTCACAACACAGATGTATCATGAGCCAGCTTAAGTTAGTTCACATAATAATTTAGCGTAGAAATAAATACTGATGTTTTACTCCCCAAGTAAATTTGCCTGAAGGGGGACACAACGAATAAGGTATCCTCGGCAAGGGGTCATGGCCCCAAGGTTCCTAGCCTACAGGGTTCTAATGCTACAACTCCAGAAAACAAAATTCAAGTTTTTTCCCTAGAGCACATTGCCCTAAGCATATCATAAGGTTTTTCTATAAGAGTTAATATGACAGAAACGGGGTTATCATCCCTATAACTATATAACTAGAGAAAGAATAAGCATATTACTATTCTTTAAAAGTAGGTCTTAGGGGCATCTGGGTGGCTCAAGTAGGTTAAGCACCAACTTTGCTCAGGTCATGATCTTGCGATTTGTGAGTTCGAGCCCCGCGTGCTGTGCTGATAGCTCAGAGTCTGGAGTCTACCTCAGATCCTGGGTCTCCCCCTCTCTCTGCTCCTCCCCTGCTCACACTCTGTCTCCCTCTCAAGAACAAACACTATAAAAAATTTTTTTACATAAGTCTTAGAGGGCTCCCCCCTAGGCTGGCCAAGTCCTAAGCATCTGCTATCCCAGACCTTGAAGGACAAACTTCATTAACAAACGCAGGTGCAGAAAGCCCGAGAGAGTACAAATCCATGCTGACCACAGAGCTATGTGAACATCTCATCAGGGCCCACAGATAACCCTACATCATTTCTCAACTAGCACATTCATAATACCACTGATGATAAAGAAAATCTGGTAGGAGCAAAGATGTTCTTACTTACTTCTTCTTTCATTTATAATTATAATAACAGCAACAATGCTAATGCATTCTATTTGCCTAAAAACACCATTTGAGAAAGGCTTGGTGCTTCCACGGGTTTGGGGGCAGGGGGAAATCACTTACCTAAAAAAATTAGTACATACAGTTTAAATAACAGAGACCAAGTTATTAATTGGATAGAAAACACCTAACTTACTTTTCAGACAGAAGACGAAAAAGGATCACATGACCTTTCACCAGTGCCGCTGTACTCTCGCTACGGAAACTGTCAGAATGCTCTCCAGTGTAAAAACATTGCTTTGTCAATTTTCCATTGGGGCACTTTCCCAAGTAGATGGTATTCTCTCAACAGTTCTCAACAAGAGCACCTTGTAAACTAAGTTGCCATGTCCCTACACTAAAAAGAAATTCCTGAAGTCAGCTCGCCAGACCTGTGCTGGCAACAGTGTCACAGAGCATCATTACCTAAGTCAGCGTGCTCCTGGAACATCACGGAAGCACACCTATTTGTGACATGTTATAGAAGATACCCAATGGCCCAAAGGATCGAACGGACCAGGCAGCAAAATCAGTCTAAAAATGGAAGTGCTGAGGATGTTTCTTTCCTCTCTTTTTCCATTTTTTCCTTTCCTCTGTCCCTCCCTCTTGTAGGTCTGCATGTCCTATACACCATGAACACTGTTAAAGCCCATCATATAAATAACAGCTCTCTTTCTAAAGTGTCATAAATGCGGGCAATCAGACACTTGGCCTGATCCCATTCCTCATGGTAGTTAATACTGAGCTTTACACCAAATAGTTTACATACAGATCTCAAATAATCCTCAAATGAATCCTACTAACCAGGGGTGAGACTATGCTCTATATTTCAGAGAAAGAAAGTGCAAGAGAGGTTAAATAGCCTGCTAAACTACTGAACGGGGTGCCAAGAACTGAAGTCAGGAGATGGTCCCCATAGCCAGCTGGAAGCCCGCAGCACACCACCTCACTGCCACCTCTGGACCGCAACCTGCCAACTCCAGAGCCTGGCCAGCCTCCCTTCTGCTGGACATTACTGCCCTGTCAGCCTTCAGGTCCAACCACCCCATCAACGCTTTTTCTACAGTTGTTCTGGGGTAGCTGCGTTTCCAATAATGTAACCGAGTCAAAACTTTCAGGGGAAAGAAAATGAGAAACTGGTAGGCTGAGAGGGTAGGAAATTTTTGTATATAGATTTTGTTCCTGGCAAGGGAACAACAGCAGACTCCATCTTGATACCAAGGAATAAATCCTTCTCATAGTACAGTGAAGATTTTTTTCTTGAGAAGAACAGAAAGTTAAATGTGAGAAGGAAAACCTTACACCCAGAGGGACAGCTTTATGACTCTCCAAAGACTCAAATTTTTCTCCCCAAAGACATAAAAACACAAACTCTAAATGAGAAGATTAATATATTTGTTGCAATCAGATAAAAAAGCTTCTGAACTGAAATACCACAAAGGTGGAATTAAAAGATAAAGATGGGGGGCCTGGGTGGCTCAGTCAGTTATGCATCTGACTCTTGGTTTCAGCTCAGGTCATAATCTCATGGTTTTGTAAGTTCGAGCCCCACATCGGCTCTGAGCTGACGGTGCAGAGCCTGCTTGGGATTCTCGCTCTCCGTCTCTCTCCCCCCTTCCCCTACTCACGCTGTCTCGGTCTCTCTCAAAATAAATAAATACTTAAAATTTTTTTTTTATTTTAAAAGATAAGGATAAACCGTAGACTCGAAGGCATCTGTCCCTGTTTCAGGCAAGATGTGTCCAGACTCTCTTGACTGCCACTAAAGGAGGTCATTCCCGGGACCATCTCCAGTGTCTGTGTCTGGTATTCAGCAGACTTTCAAATGTTTTGTTGAACTGAGGAGTGTAAAATGGTATCTTATGGTTGAGATAATGTCCCATTTTCCTGATTATCCCAGGAGTACTAGAGAAATTGGGGGTCTTTTCATGTGGTTCCTGGAGATATCTGGGCTTCTGCATCTGCGAACTTCCTGTTCATCTGTTTGTCCAGTTTCTTTCGGGGGTTGTGTGTTTTCCTTATTGATCTGTAAGAGCTCGTTGTAGAAGCAATATTTGAACAAAAATATGTAATTAAAATAGGCTGTAAACACCTTATGATTACAGGTTTTATAGAACTTAAATCAAAACAAGTGAATGAACAAAAACCATAAAGTTCAGATTTACAGTATTAATGGAGAGTGAAAATGAACATTGTCCTAAAAGCAAGTCATCAGTATTTCATTTGATAGAAAGATTTATTGGCAAGTGTTAGATCTGACTTGCTGGTGACTTCGGATTTTGAGCCAACATATGATCCTTCCTGATCAATGTTGTTATTTTTCCTTGTAAACGGTGAACTTTTTAATTACAAATCAATTTAGAACTTTACACCGATACCAATGAAGTATATGAACTAACAATTCTCAAAAGAGTAAACAGCCTCATTAGTAACCAGAAAAATACAAAGTAAATCAATACGTTCCCATTTTCTGGAAATCTACGTGGCAGAGAATTTCTGAAGATTACAGCAGCATATTCTCATACAGGGCTGCAGGGAGTAGTTTGGTATCATCTAAGTACACTAAAATGCAGCAATCTACAGAAAAACCTTAAACGTGTTTACAGTCTGAACTAGTGATTTCACCCCAAAGGATGTGTTCAAAGGAAAGAATCGGTCACTAGCCTCCTCAGCCCACCCCAGGATCACTCCTAGATTGAGCACAGTTCACTAAGTGTATAAGACATTGGGGAGTTGGTTCCTGGACGGCTCCTGGCAGTAACAAACCAGCTTTTTACTTTAAGAAACTGATTCTAGGGGCACCTGGGTGGCTTAGTCGGTTAAGTATCTGACTTCGGCTCAGGTCATGATCTCACAGTCTGTGGGTTCGAGCCCCGCATCCAGCTGTGTGCTGACATCTCAGAGCCTGGAGCCTGCTTCAGATTCTGTATCTCCCTCTCCCTCTCTCTCTGCTCCTCTCTCTCTCTCTCTCTCTCTCTCTCTCTCAAAATAAAATAAAGACATAAAAATTTTTAAGAAAAAAAAAGAAACCGATTCTATTAAGAGCAGATTAACCCTTTCCCCCATCCAGTTCCTACTTCTAACTCAGGCCTGACGGGAGTATCCTATTAAAACACCTGTAGCATCAGCTCCAGGCCCGTCAAAGCCCTTCCTGGCAGGTTTTTGCCAAAGTTTCTGAAGGAGTCCTAGCTCACTTATGAGGATTAGTGACATTAGTCTTGGACTGTGGGCTGACCATGAGGCCCACTAGATGAAAAGAACTGATCCCAAAGATGGTGCCGTAAGACAGTGTCTGAGCCTGGTGTCCCCACTTCAACTTGACTTCCAACAGGAGCCGGTAAATCCCTCTGTTGTTTAAGCCTGGCTGAGCTGGGTTTCCATCACTGGGCAACCAAAGTGCCCTGATAGATTAATTTCTTTTCCACTAAAGTAAAATGGAATTTGATTTTTAGACTACCTTGCTACCTCAAAGGGCATTTAATACTCTGAGATAAAACTCTTCTAAAAAAAATTAACAAAATTAGGGCAGACTTTCCACTAACTAGGAAGATGTACCCCAACAAGACAGCACATTCCATTACTTCAAACAAGTCCGTTTTATCCTACATCAAATCCTTACCTATCCAGTGAGTCCACTCTGTTACTATATCATTTCTATAAAAGGTGATAACTCCCCTAAAAAGGAATATGCAACACAGAACATGTGTTACTTATGCAAATAAAACCGAAACAGGAAAAACATAGTATTGGTAGAATTCTTCTACCTCTCATGAATAAACTACACTTTGGGTATTCTCCCACAGCCACATTTCATTGATCAGAAATAAGAGTAAGTTACATAAAAATTTATAAAAGTTGGGGCCCCTGGGTGGCTCAACTGGTTAAGTTTCAGACTTTTCTCAGGCCGTGATCTTGCAGTTCGTGAGTTCGAGCCCCACTGTCGGGCCCTGTGCTGACAGCTCAGAGCCTGGAGCCTGCTTCGAATTCTAGGTCTCCCTCCCTCTGTTTCTCCTCTGCTTCTGCTCTCTCTCTCTCAAAAATAAACATTAAAAAATAATAACAAAAAAAATAAAAATTTGTAAAAGAAAGGTTGTTTTTTCTTTACTCAATTTAAAGAAAAGCCAAAGCAGCTAATTATGAGATAATCAAGACCCTGTTCTATATGGTGCCATTTATACTATCAAGCACCTTAACACACACCCAACAATTTGGGGTTGCATAAATGGAAATTAAAAAATTTTGTTACCTAAACATTACTTCTTAGAAACATATTATTCCATTTTTTCTGTAGCTTGTCTTTTTACTGTTGTTTGTTAATAGCTTTACAAAGATACAATTGACATCAATTGACATACAATAAACTGCACATATTTAAAATGTAAATTTGAGCAGTCTGGACATGTATATGAACTCATAAAACTTCACCAAAATCCATGTAATGAATATATCAGGTTTGAAAGTTTTCTCACGCCACTTTAGAAGCCCTCTGCCTATCTCAAAGCAATCACTGATCTGTTTTTTTCCTCCACTATAGACTTTGTATGCATTTTCCAGCATTTTATATATAATAGGAAGGCTTTTGAGTATTGATTCCTTACACTTGACAGGATAGATCTGAAATTTATCCATGTTATACAGCAGGTATCAGTAGTTCCTTTTCACTGATAAGTAGAATGCCACTGTATGGGTACACCACGTTGTTTATCCATTCCCCTGGAGGTGGACATACAGATGCATTCCACCATAGGGCTAGGAAAAATAAAACTGATATGAACATTCATGTACAAGTCATTGTACAAGCACATGCTTCCATTTCCTCAGGAGAAAAGGACTAGATCGCGTGGTAGGCATATGTTTAGTGTTTTCGAAAACTGCTAAACCCTTTTCCAAAACAGTTATAAATGTTTTCCATTTCCACCAGTGATGTATGCACATTCCAGTTTTTCTACATGGCTTACCAGGTGAGTCTTTGTCTAGTTCCCCATTCTGTAAGAGGTTGTTAATGGTATTATCCCACTGTATTTACTTTTAATGAGAATATTTTTTCCTTGCTACCAATTAAACTAACAACATATAAAGTGTTAAGAGCTAATAGCTGTCCCAGAAGTAATAACTTTCTTCTTACTGGAGGTGTAAAATAATGACTGAAGAAGCAAAGGACAAGAACACTTTTGAAGAATCTCACATCTTGGGTGGGGAGATGAACAAAATATCCTGTAGGTTCCTAATTATCACAATATACCATGATCGTGTCAAGTGAAAACTACCTGGGAATTTTAGGCCAATAAATAATTTCTCAAGAAGGCTAAAAAAACAAAGCTCTTCAAACAGAAAATGAGAGCTTGTTTAAGGAAAAAGTCATATCCCATCAACAAAATAGAAATTTTTTGTTACTGAATTATACACAGACACGCACACCTTACCCATATAGAAGCCCCTGCCTCCTGGTCCAGGACATCTGATTTAGCAACACTGTAATGGTTTCATTTAGTTTCCTAAACACATTCAGTTCCAAAGCCAGTCACCGTGAAGACACTCTCGTGAAAACACTGTCTTTCCCCTTTGGTCCTTCTCCTAAACCTGCTAAAAAAAGGCTCTCCTGTTGCATCTCACCATTCTTCCCTTTCCATTCTCCGATTCTCAAGGCTACTAGTGGAAAAAAAATAAGCCTAAATGATAAAAAGGCTGTGGAAATCTCCTTTCAGAGTCCGTTTTGTATGTAGTTGCATCGCTCTGTCCAGCCCCACTCCAACAATCAAAATATGCTCACTACCCTTCAAAATTCATCTCAAATTTTCTCTTTCTCCCACCTACAAAGTTAATCACAGCTCTGAGTCTCCACATTATTTATAATCCTTTCAGTGTGCTCACTTTGCAACACATGCCTGACCCCCAAAGAAGGAAGCCCCAGAGCAGAGGGTCCCCTGTACTGCAGAATAGAACTCAAAGGTTTTCTGCCAGGCCCCAACCTACCACCCAGTTCAGACTCATTTTCGAGAAGTTAAAATCACTGCAACCCTGACTTTGAAATGTGTGAAGTGCCAGGGCGACTCCATTTGGTGAAGAAATACTTTAAACTTCAGCTACTTAAGAGGTATTTGCCCAAATGTAGTTACCACTAAAAAGTCATATAATTTTCTGTAAGCATAATGCTTTAATTACTTCCACATGATGTTGAATATGTTTTCTTAGCCACCTCTCAGCACAGATGCTACCAAAGTTACCAAGATACTATAAATAATCCACAACCTGGAGAGGATTTAATACAAAAAGACAGAAAATTGGAAATATGGTTTTCCTTGGAGTCCATTAGAATGATTTCCACTTAAGTAATTCTCAACTCATTTGACACATTTCTTATCATTCAAAATGCTGAGTCCAAATATAGAAGGCAGATTCTTTAAACACCTAAGAATCTGAGACCTGTCAATCAGTCTTAGGTTATCACGGATACGTTTCAGCCAACAATGTACCACTCTGATAATATCAAGAGATACAAGCCATGCTTCCCAAGTAATGATGCCACATCTGGAAGACCATACTAGAGATGGGATTTCTGTGAGGTGGATAAGCACCATGAGACCAAGAGGAGAGCAGAATTTCTTTGTTCAGTAATAGCTTATATTTTTCAATTGGCTCGAAGATTCTTTTAATCAATAGTCAGGCCAATATCATCCTGGCCACATTATGATTGAGCCTAAAGTATCGGTATTAACTCTCAGAGGAATGGTCATACCCATACGATTTCCCATAATGTACACACACACCTCCGGATGTAACAAAGGAAGGTGTAAAAATCTCCTGATTATCTGAAAAGCAGTCCACATACAAACTATTTTACAGATTTGGAACTATCAGAGTTCAGCCAACTTGTATCAATCGCTATTTACCAGTTTTTAGGCTGAGCATCAAGGATGCACGGGTAAACTGCACACAGAAACTGCCCTCAGGAAACTCATATTCTATTCTAATACTAGAATATTACCATTCTATTCTCATAATCTCAACACAAGTACTGGATGTTCAAGAAGTGGCAAAAACACAGAGGAGGAAGAGGAGATCAAACCACAATAAGGATAAAAGGCATTTGTGAATATAAAACCGCAGTCTAAGAAGCTGACAGGAACTCTAAGTTTCCAGGATTAGATGCACAAAGAGAGGAGAGTGGAGGGAAGCATTTAATTTCCTGAAATGGGAAATACAGATGGATGACCTTGCAAACACTTAGGTCTCAACACAGAGGAAAGAGGAAAAGGAGTGGATGTGTATCAGAGCTGAGCTCCCCTGAGCCTGAGAAAGCAGAAGGCCAGGGCAGGGTGTGCAGTGTCAAAGATGGCTGTGCCCCAAAGTCCAGAGAGAGAAATGAAACCATGCTCATTCACAGGCCAGGAGCACCTCAAAGTCCGGTAGGGGAAAGGACCTGATCGGAAGGTCTGTATATGTGACGGAGGCCTAGGATAACCCAGAGAAGCAAGAACAGAGGCAGGGAAGACAAAACCAAAGTGGCTAAAGCCCAGTTTCCTTCAGGCTTCCTTACCGGGCACCGTTTGTATCTAGAACGAGCTAAGTGTCCTCAGCTTCTAAACTTTGATGGCTTTCTGAATTACCCGTAGCAACTAGGAAAAATCTGAGTATATGTCAACCATGTGGTAAGTACTATAAAAAGAGTTACTTTTTAAGAGTAGAAGGTTCACATCTCAATATAAAAAGTCCTAATCATAAATCCAAATGGGGAGCAGGGGTTGGAAAGTACACAGGCAAGCAGAGTTCTGCCTCCCAGAGACCCTCATGAGAGGTTAAGGACGGACAGATAAATAACCAGTTTTGTGGGTATGTTTCAAGATGATACTATCAGCCAATATATCCTTACCGGGTACTAAACAGTCCCAAAGGAAAAAGTGAGGAAGAGAAGGAAAAGAGAGGCATAGCAGAGGACACAGCCCCTGATCTCCTAAGCCTTAAATATATATATATATGAATGTGAAGCTGGACTGACCCTCTGAGGGGCTAACAGTACAAATAAAGCAGGAATAACACAGGAGTTTAGAGTGAGGGGACAACCCTCAGGACAACAATCTAGGGCAAGCACATTACAGAAAGAATGGAACTAGTGAAAGAAGGGCATTCCAGAAAGAGGTGATAAAAGGCTGGAAGCAAGCATGCATGTCTAAGATAATACTCAGAAAACAGTCAGTGGATCAGAATGACGAGGAGAAAAACTCACACAAAAATCACAACGGTAGGTTTGGCCATATGACCAAACCAGGGTCTTGAGTGTTCAGCTAGAGTAAGAAGTCTACCCAGGAAGTCAGGAGGAGCCTCTAGTGTTCTCAGAGGCAGTGAGGAGACGGATGGAGGTGGGGTTGGGGGGCGGGGGGGGAACCCCTAGTAGAAGGGATGTTAAGATACCGACCCATGACGGTACTTAAGGTTTGATAGAGATCTGGGATTTTATTTTATTTAACCTCATATGAACACAAGGAAATACAAAAGATTAGCTGTAGGAAATACAACATGTCATTTAATCCTAAATAAAAAACAGGAATAGAAACATCAATAGACTGCTATCAGGAGTTCAGGGAGAATCCTGAACCCACCTCGTAAGATTTAGTTCAAAAACTTGGTATTTATCATAATATAAAATGCCCAATAAGCCGCTGCTCTGTTTTGTTTTCTCATCCTTTTCCTTTTGTAACCATCAACATTACAGGTATTTATCGGTGGTTTCCCGCCACGGCACCATGACAGCAAAGCTAGGTGTTTTCTATCTCAAGCAAAGGAAGAAAAACACATAAAGCTAAACAGGAGAATTTTAGGTCCGGTCAGTGGAATTCTCTGCTCTCCCTCTAGCACACTTAAAAGAACAGAGACTTAACACATACAGAATATTGCTCCAAAATAGTTTGCTCATTGTTTCCAACTTAGTAAGCCTTAACATTAATCTGCTTTAATGAAAGCAGAAGCTATTAGGGAGAAAGTAACTATGATGATTTAATGGCATTATATGGGCATAAATACCATGTGGAAATTTCAAAGGTCTTTGAGATCCTCTAAGAATTTTGAAGTCAGATATCATACACCATGTGAGCATTCAGACAATCATTATTCAAGGGAATATGGGCCTGATCTATATTAAAGGCAATTTTCTTAGCAACCAGAGCACTTTTATAGGAGAAGTGAGGCCTATTTTCATTTTACTCTGGGAGTTAAGAAGTGAACTTTATTAAGTCTGAATTAACATGAAGTTATATGTAGAAATAACCTCTAAAAACCACATATGTGGTTAAAACAGTAACTAATGTATCTAAATATTATTTTAAGTGTTCTGAAATCTCAATAACAACATGCAAAATAAAGTAGCCCTTCAGTGGTCTTCAGTCTCCACCAACAAACAGTCATAGATGGCAGGGTAGCATAGAATCCTCTCTACCTATGCTTTTATGTAATTCTAGAATATACAGCAGGAGGCAGGATCCCCTCATGTGAAGATCCCTGGAACAACTTAAATTTACTGGTATCTAGAACTAAGGAAAACAAGGGTTGCTTCAACAGACAAAGAAAGGATAATGTGAGTTTTGCTCAAGGTCAAAGATGCAGACAAGTGTATAGGTATTCCTGTGTGTGTGTGTGTGTGTTATGGAGGTATAACTCATATGGACTAAAAAGCACGAACCTCAGGAATATAGTTCAGTGATCTTTACCTGTCTATATATATATAGGAAACCATCATGATAGAGCTTATCAGTTTTCCAGATGATTCTCCTATGCACTCTCCCAGGTCAAATAACACTTGACTTCTAGCATCACAGGTCAGTTTCACCTTTTCTTGACCATCACATAAAAGAAATCCTACAACACATACATATTTGTGTCTGGTTTCTTTAGCCAAACGTTAAATATGTGCAATTCATGTATGTTGTTACATTTATAGACAGTCTGTTCTTTTTAAGTACTCTGAATCTACCACAATTTACTTATCTATTCTACTACTGATGAATATTTAGGTTGTTTCTAGTTTGGAGCTATTATGAATTGAGCTACATAAGTCTTCTATAAATGTGTGCGCGTGTGTGTGTGTGAACAGAAGTGTTGCATTCAGTTGTCATGAATATATACCTTCAAGTGGAACTGCAGAGAAATACCTTTCTTCAACATACAGAAAGATTTATTTAGTTATTTTCTTTTAGATCATATGTATTTAAAGTAAAGTTAGACTTCCAGAGCCATTATTCCATTCCAGCTCATATAGCACACAGTCACTTGGGAAACTTTGTGAGAGGGTGCTCCATGCCCCCACCACCCTGCCTAACAAAACTACTGCAATGAAGACTATAAATGCAGTGAATGGAGTAAAGAGATCTTTCTTGAGAAGATAAATGTTATGCAAACATGGGGGATTATTATTTTCTCTAATTCTAATTTGTCTAAATTATTCTCACTTAGAATAGAAAACTAAAGTCAAGAGTGTTTACTCATTAATTTTTTGTTCACTCTTGCTGCATTTCTAATGAAGAAGAAACTTTTGGATTAAAACAGCAATCATTAGAAGAAAATGGGCAAATTCAAGTCATCATAGTATTTTTAGAACTGAAAGAATCCTTTTATAAAAAGGAGTGACACAGGAGTGCCTGGGTGGCTCAGTCAGTTGAGTGTCCAACTCTTGCTTCTGGCTCATGGCATGATCTCAGGGATAATGGGTTCTGTACTGACAGCACAGAGCCTGCTTGGGATTCTCTCCCTCTCACTCTACCCGTCTCCTGCTCATGTACACACACATATTCCCCCTCTCAAAATAACTTTAAAAAAGTGATACAGAGACCCACAAAGCAATCACATCATCAGAAACAGGAAAACAAAACGTTTTAACAAAACACTGATGAAAAGCTATACATTAAGGTTCTATTCAAAAGTGGACATAAGAAACTTGTCACCTGAAAGTTGTATGCCCTCTACGGTAATGATCATGAAGAAGCCAGGGTCTCATGAAAAACCTTAATTTGAGAAAATAAAATATCACCAAACCATCTTCCCCTCCTTGGAAAAAAAAAATAAAGGCAGGCAGGGGGACAGGGTTCTGGAGAATTTCATTTTTGAATACATCATATGGGAAGATTAAAAAACAAAATGAAAGGAGGGGTGGGCAAATTTAGAGATGACCCCATAAATTACCTGAAAGAGGATGCAGGGTATGCTGGATACAACTGACATGAGAGAAGACCTAAGTGTAGGCTTATACTGAGTAGACACAGGACTGACTGAATAAGTGAACAAACAGGTGAATAAACTCCTACAATATTTTCCTTGGTTTCTCTTCTGGCAACTGAACCAGCAGGTATGTCCATAAACCTCAGCAACCAAGAACTTCAATTTCTTTCTCTTTAATCTTTATTTCAAGAGACAGAGACAGAGAGAGAAGCCCAAGCTCCTCCACTGACAGCACAGAGCATGATGAGAGGCTCAAATCCCTGAACAGGGAGATCATGACCTGAGCCCAAATGGAGTCACACGCTTAACTGACTGAGCCACCCAGGCACCCCAAGGACCACAATTTCTACGCAATATTTAAAAGACTGATTTGGAAGCAGAGGGTCAGATATTCATCAAACTGGAGCAGGAGGGTCAAGAGACCAGACAGGTGGAATTTTTTTGTTGTTTTTTGTTTTGTTTGTGTTCGCTTTAGTTTTATAGGTGAGGAGATACAGGTAACATGACAAAAAAGAGCTCTCCCCCAGCACCAGCTACACACTTTAATGGGTAGCAATTGAAAGAATAGATGTTTAAGTCACCAAGATGGGTGTCCAGGAGGTACATGGAGAATCAAAAATATATTCCTCTGGTCTGAAAGATGCTGAAGCAAAACCAGAACCCACAATTTGATACGTATTAGTATCATTAGTGCACATAACTATTAGTATCATTAAGTCCCTTTTGTGGACTATTCCAAAGAATCCATCGACATTCAGTAGTTCAATGTCTTTTACATAAAACAAAGGAACCTACTCCTTTCAGACACAATGTGCCAAAATCAAAAACTGTGGTCTCCTTTATAAACTATGCCAATCTTTCAACAGGTGCTGATGCAGTCTTCCATAAAGGGATACCTGCTCCTTAAAACGAGCACCCTGTTCACCCAAAATGTTCACGTTCACAGAGAAGTGTGGACGCTCTTGAAACTTTCAAGGTAGATCTCAAACACCAAAAATCCAGCTTCAAATTCAACATTTCCTTCATCCTCAGTGATTCCAAATCACAATTAATAAATTAAAAAGTCTAGCTCTTCACTATCAATATAATCCCCTCGGAGACCAGCCATCCAAACAGTCACATAAAATATTTGCTGTATGTATCTAGGAGAGATATCCTGAACCACCAAGGTGATCAGTCAGTCTTCAGTTACATCTGGCATCTAGAGAAGGTGGTGGGACACAGGCTTACAACTGACCAAATGAGGGGACTTCACAGTTTAAGGAAGTATGTAAATTATGTAAATTAGGACCAGCATTCACTGATAAAAGCAATGTTTTTCTTTTAATCAAGATTCGTCTAGCTATTCCTTACTGTTCTAACTTAAAATTAATACACAGAAATATTTCAAAACATTTAAAGCCAAATCGATGACTAGAATCCACTCAAAAATTACAATTCAATGGATTTACAAAAATTTTTAAATGGAGTTTATATATAAAAGATAGTCAAAATATAAAAAATATGTATATATACAGACCTCTTTCCTTTTATGTTCACCTTTATAATTTTCAGCATGTACTGGAAAATTCAGAGTGACATTTAAGCATCCTGACTTAATTGATAGAGACCCTTTCTTTACACCATTACAATATGCTGCTAAAACTAATACTGGGGCGCCTGGGTGGCTCAGTCGGTTAAGCCTCCAACTTCGGCTCAGGTCACATCTCACGTTCGTGGGTTCGAGCCCCGCGTCAGGCTCTGTGCTGACAGCTAGCTCAGAGCCTGGAGCCTGCTTCCGGTTCTGTGTCTCCTTCTCTCTCTGCCCCTCCCCCTCTCACGCTCTGTCTCTATCAAAAAGAAATAAAACATTTAAAAAAATCTTTAAAAAAATAAAAAATAAAAAAAATAAAACTAATACTATAAAGCATAACATTTCAGCATGAAGTTTCGTTCATACATGAGTTTATGCTGTATACTTACTACATCAAACTTCTGGGTGATGTTCCCTTGGACATCGAGCAAATAAACCTTGCCGTAATGTGTGCCCAGTGCCAAAAACTGCAAGGAGAACAGAGGGGTGAGTTTATTAGCCCATGAATGGACATTTGGTAATGGAACCATTGTCAAAGTCGACACTCTGAGTACGTAAGTGAGCTGCAGCGCCTCGGAACATGCGTACGCCTTGGAGAAGGCTGGTTTCCAGCTTCGGGGAAAGAAGAGAGCAGGCTGCCTTTCCTGGAGAAGTGCATGCTGCCTGTCAGAACGCCTCATGAGGACCCTCCTCTATGAACAACTAACGGTGTGCATGCAGTCGGTGCACAATGCCTGGTGGACAGAAGCGGCAAATCCACATGCAGCTGGGAAAGCTCGACCAGCCTACAGGCGAGCTCCAATTCAAAAGGGAATGATGAGACCCCCCTTCACTGATGGCAAATGTGTAAATCTGCACTATCGTGTATATTTAACAAATATACATACACATGTGCACAACCAACCAAGTATTTTTTTTGAGGAAGCAAATTCTGAGTCATGTTGGGAGACGGAAAAGCTCAGAATCATTTACATCCTCAGAAGCAAGAGATGCTCTATAAAAGTTTGTGGGGAACACTGACTGCAGATGTTTATATTCTAATGCAAAAGAGAATCCTTTTCAGTCACGAAATTAAGAGCTGAGCTACATATTCAGTTTATGATAGGAAATAGTTCTTGACTCCCACCGGTCCTTTCATTCTTTGAACTAACCCTAAACAAACCTGAAGAAACTGAGGACTACCCGAAATAGGACAGGAGATTTTTTTTCTTCCGTTTTACTTCCCTCACCATTACTCAAATTCTAGGTCTTTCATTGCATGGGAGCATGCTTCGTTGCAACCTATAATGAAATGCTGAAATTTACAGGCGCTGCGAAGCATTTTAGTCAAGCAGCACAATCTTTAGGAGAAATAACCTTACAGAATGTCAAGGTTTAAAAGGATTTTATCAAAATGGAATTGCTGAAAATGAAATTTCAACCTGGGCACTTAAAATATGAAGCTACATTAAAGAGAAGTCACAAAAAGGGAGAGAAGGGGCTTATTAGAAATGCATCCCCTGCAATGCCTTTCACTCCTGCAAGGTTGCCATTTTTTTTTTCCAGGAAGAAAAAAGTCCCCCGGGTAAAAAAATCAATACTGGTTAATAAAACATCAGGTGTGCAAACATAACTAGGTAGGACGATTCGGCCGCGCACGCCTGCCTGAATGCACCAGGTGCTGTGCCGAGTCCACATCCGGGGCAGACAGCAAGCCTGCTGGAAGCGAGATGCGGGGGCCCTGCAAACGAAGGGGCAAGAGGTAATTCTAGGGGGAAATTAGTCTGAATATTTAAACCAAGCTGGGACATTGCCTCCAAAGCACAAGAACATTCGAATCAGAAACAGAGGACTCAGATGGCTCAGATGATTGTAATTTTTTCTCCGCAGTGACACTGACAGTATTTGAATAGAAGAAAAAACCCACACACTATTAAGCTAAAAACAAATACTCCCACTTCAGTCTCCAGTGGTCTGTGGTAAAACAATGAGTCTTAAAAGCTCACCGGCCCCAAGTACTGGACGGTATTGATCCTCCTCATTAATACTTTATTTAGTTTGTTAGAAAACTAAGGGGGCTTGGATCCTTAAAATGCTTTAATCCTGGGTGATTCTGCAACAGTGCTATAGAGGCCATTCGTGAATTTCAGTTGTACTTGATTGTATCATAAGTTTTACAGGTCCTACGCAGAGCACCCAAATATTAATTCCTTCCCTTTTTCCTTCTTTCAAAATTGCTAGTTTCATTCATTAAATATTTAAGATAGAAAGAAAATATAATTATTTTGATTTTACAGGTTCAACCTGAAACCATAATTACTTTGAACACTTGTGAACAAAAATGCAGCAGTTTCTAGACAAGCTACCTTTTGTTTACTAAAAACATTTCATCATTTGGATTACATCAATTGTTGTGGTTGCCTCTTAGAAATAAATACTTTATGTGTCCTTAAAAAAAGAGTTCAATAAAACTGTATAGTCTTAGAAAATCTATTTAACTACCGACATTTTTGAGGAGTCATGCTTTCCCTGGCTAATGCTTCGGACTATTCAACTAGAAAACAATGCACAATTGGCCACAAGTCACAAAGATAAACACAAATCCTTTAAATGTGATTCTTTCCAGGAGCACCTTGGTGGCTCAGTCAGCTAAGGATCCGACTTCGGCTCAAGGTTCATGAGTTTGAGCCCTGCATCGGGCTCTGTGCTGACGGCTCAGAGCCTGGAGCCTCCTTCAGAGTCCTTGTCTCCCTCTCTCTCATTCCCCCCAGCTCATGCTCTGTCTCTTTTAAAAACATTAAAAACAAATTTTTTAATGTGATTTTTTCCAGCCATGAAAAGCCTTGAGCTGTTATAACTATTTTTTCTTAACCTGAGAGCACTTTAAATCCAGGATGAGCAAAGGATAAGCAAAATTTATTTAGCTCCTTCCATATTTAAGTATAGAAACCTGACTCCTTTTATAAACTAGCAGACTGGGCATCCAATTCTTCTGACCCATCCCATCCCCTGGGCATAACTGCTTAACTGCTTTTACACTGAGTGAGGGGACTTTGTGGAAGTAAACACGCAGAGGATAAGCAGTGCCTCAGATACGGCGAAGGAAATAGGAAGGAGCCCATTTCATACGTGGTCAGCTGTATACGATCATCTGTGTGTCGTACAGCGTTTCATAGTATTCGAAATATTAGGGCAGGGAGTACCTCTAACTCCACATGAGAAAGAAGTCCCAGGAGTTGAGAGGACCTCCCTGGAAACGGCCAATCAGTGGCAGAGTTAGGGCCAGAATTAAGAGCCAAAACTGCAGATCCTCTGCCCCCTCGCTCTCTGCCCCTCCCCCTCTTGCAAGCGTTCTCAAGAAGAAATAAAACATTAAAAAAGAAAAGAAAGGCTAGGAGGATGAGGAAACCCTAATCTGCCTCATCTGTGGAGGCCACAGGGAAGAAGAGGACAGAGCCTCAAACCACTGAGCCTCCAATACTCTACTCAGAACACATTGTGTTTTGGTCCAAGAATAGGCAAAGGGTGCTGCATGGTACTTAGCCTGGACTCACAAAGCTGGTGGGGGCTTTGCCAGGGCAGAGCCCAGATGTGGAACGTACTAATCCGTAAAATACGTAAGTAATCATTTGGGGCCTGTCTAATGATTCCTAACACCTCCAATACTAGGTCTTCTCCCGCCATGAAAGAACTGAGTGTTACATGATTTCCAGTCTTAACACTTCCCAACTCTACTACTTATGAAGAATTTAAAGTGATAGAGCTTCCAAGAACTACTTGCTAGGAATCTTCCACATCTATCTAAATTCTACTTAATACACCCTTGCAGTGGTGTGTGTGTGTGTGTGTGTGTGTGTGTGTGTGTGTGTGTAGGTATCATGTTTTTGGCTGCCGTTTTCATTTTTCTGTTGGAAAGGAAGAAAAAAGAAAGAGTGGGAGGGAGACAACAATACTGAGAAAAGCTACCACCAAAAGCATCAGGAGCAAGAGGAAACACAAACTTAACAACAGAAATGGCCTCGAGAAGAATCCTCTGCGAAGGCTACCTTACCTTGTCATGGACGGTCATGCAGCCAGCCGCATCCTTCTGAAGGATTTCAGTTACCCCGTTGGAAAGCCTTTCATACTTCAGTTTGGGCTCCTCCTCACTTTCTTCTTCCTAAACAAAAAGCAGAGAAAATTACAGCCATCACAGATTTATTTGAAATAGACTCAAAACGCATTTCTCAAGGAGGAACCAGAAATGGCTTCCTCAGTGATCATCAGTAACTACAACTATAGCTAAAGGTTAAGATCTTCATGTTTCAGAGCACCCCAGTGGCTCACTCAGTTGAGTGTCCAACTCTTGATCATGGCTCAGGTCATGATCTCACAGTTTCTGAGTTCAAGCCCTGCAATGGGCTCTGCTTGGGATTCGGTCTCTCCTTCTCTCTGCCCCTCACCTGGCTTGTGTTCTCTCTCAAGAAAATTAGAGCTTCATGTTTCCATTTTTCCAATTGGGTATATCAAATATTATAACTTCACCAGTAGAATACATTCAAAAGTTGAGGATAGGAGTATATATGCTTACAGTCGACAGTCATCACCTTCAGCATATTAAATATAAAACTATCCAGGGACACCCGGGCGGCTCAGTTGGTTAACTGTCTGACTCTTGGTTTCAACTCAGGTCATGGTGTTGTGGTTTTGGGAGTTTGATCCCTGTACAGGGCTCTGAGCTGACAGTGCAGAGCCTGCTTGGGATTCTCTCTCCCCCTCTCTCTCTCTGCCCTTCCCCTACTCGCTCTCACTCTGTCTACCCAAATACAAACTTTAAAAACACTATATGTCCATATATGCCAATAAAAGACGTGTGGGCAAGATACTGGGGAGTTTGACGTCATGGACACAAAACATTCACAACAATGACACAGGAACACAATAAACCTCCAAAGACATGGATTTTTGTATTTCAACACTATGAATATTTTTGCTGCATTTGGAAATATCTCATTTAGTTAGAAAAATATAATTACAAAAAAAAAGAAACTGGAAATTTTACATACAAAATGTATTCATACATTAAAGTATTTTAATAAATGATCATGGGATATCAGTTTTTGTAATTGTTTGTTACAAAATGTCCTGTTTACTTTCATCTGAATAAACCTAATGCATTAAAAATTTCTTAATCACTTTGTATGTATTATTACTCACTTTTTATGTTCAACCTCACTGTTGACACAACATAATAAATATCCTTAATCCTCACAGTTAGGAGCAAAGCTGGGAATCTATAATGACTATGATAGCTCTGAATTAGATCAAGGAAAATTACGAAAATTATAAGGACTCAGGAAAAGAGGTCATTTTACTGTATCAACATGGAATGAGAAACTATAAAATGTGCACATAACTGATGAGATAAAGCTGGACAAAACATAAGTTCGTGAAAATAACCCACTCATGGACATTCCCTTCAAAAGTACTAAAACTGTATAGTCGTCACTTTCCAGCTGACATTCGGGTATCTTGAGGCACACCCATGCTCCCACCTCTACGCCGCTAGAAAGGCTTAATGAAATACACAGCATGACTCCAAGGCATCAATTACAGGGCAGCTGAAGCAGCCTAGAAGGGCCAGGATTCCAAGATGGTGGAGAAACCATGGCAAGTGAGCTAGCAATCTCCAGCCATTCTTCCTAGGTATTTCCCCATTCTGGGTGTAGGACAAGAGGTTGAGAACGCAAGCTCTGCCCTGGAAGAGGGCCATTGCTGAGGGTAGGAAAGGCTGTACATCTTCTAGTACTTGTAGGACTCAAGTAACAGAACAGGAAGCTTGAGGGGCTAAGATCCCAGTGGAAGAGGGGGGCAGAGAAGGGAGCCTGTTACACAGCCACTTTTCCCCAGGAGACAACTGCCGATCTCCAGGGTTACATGGGTGGGAGACTAAAAAGCTAAACAGAAAACCTCAAAAATGCAGAAGAGCTGCCTTGATGAGCTTAGAAGAGAAGAAGTAGAGTCTAGGCATTACCAACAAATGAGGTCCTGATGAACACCACAGGCTAACCGGAAGTCCAGGTCCCTAAGGGACATGAAAAAGTAGCTTACTCAAACTTCAATGTGTCTCTGACTCAATTCAACCCCTGACTGGATTAAGGTAAGTAACCCCCAACCTAACTGTCCAGTAAAGAACAGGGGGACTCCTGGGAAAAAGAAAACTTTGTAGTATAAAACTACTGGGACCTCTACCATTTTCACTCACAATACTGAGAACAAAAAAATAACAAAATCAATTAAAAAAAAAAATCACCAGGGATACCACCTGACAGAACCTAGTGACTAAAACTCAAGGAGGAGAGAAGGCCAGAAAAGTAGACCCATCAGGTGACCTGGAGTCATCAGAAAGGGCTTAACTATGATTAGTATGGTCAATAAAAGAAGACGGAGAAGAGAGATGAAGAGATACAAATTTTCAAAAGGAATTATAATCTGTAAAAAAGAATCAAATGGAAATTTTAAAACTGAAAGTAAGAATGCAACAGGGCTTACAGGAAGATTAGCAAAGCTGAGGCTAGGACTCGTGAAGTGTAAAACAGGTCAAATAAATCTCCAAAGGGAAGCCAAAGTAGAAAAATGGATGAGAAACACAGGAAAAGAACCATAGATACGTGGAACACAGGGGAAAGGGCCAACACTTTTCATCACAGTCCCAGAAAAATAAGGAAAATGAGGCAGGGGGAAGAGCGGGAGCAACATTCAAAGAGGGAACAACTGAGAATTTTCTAACAACTGACAGAAATCAACCCACAAGTTCAAGAAGCTCTGTAATCCCAAGCAGAATAAACATGTAGAAAATCACACCGAGGCACATCCTAGTAAAAAGAAAAAGTAAGTAAAAGGAAAATGACTCGTAGAATTGGAAGTGCTAGGCCTGCTGAAGGTTATGACACACCAGGCAGAGAGGCAAACTCAAATGTCAAGAGCGGTCTTTCCCTCTGGGGCACAGACCCGCATGGTCATACGAGAAGGGCGACATTCATAGAACATCATAGAATAGACTTAACATCAGATAGCCTGCTTCATCTTGACTTAAAAAACAAGAACAAACAAACCAAAAAAACCCTGGTGAGTTAAGTGTAACTATTCCATTTTACAGACTTTCAGCACAAAATTATGATCAGAAATTTTAATATCAAGGCATGTATACTGAGCCAAAATTCAGATAGTAATGAAGGCCCTAAAGTCAATGACTTGTAGAATACACCACCCAACCCCCTATCAAACTGCTACAAAACCTAACAGAAGCCTCCACAACTTCTATGCCTACAAATAACTATGAACTACGTGATCAACAGGAAATGTTTAAAAATTTAGCAGGGGCATTCTTCATCTATTGCTCCAGAACACATTATGCCAAAATTTACTGATTTAGGACAATAAACATTATTTTTAACTATTTAAATATTAATTTAGGGGCGCCTGGGTGGCTCAATGGGTTAAGCAGCCAACTCTGGATTTTGGCTCAAGTCATGGTCCTGGGGTTGTGGGATCAAGCCCTGCATTGGGCTCTGTGCTGAGCCTAGAGCCTGCTTGGGATTCGTGCACTCTCTCTCTCAAAATTAATTTTAAAAACTTTTAAATATTTAATATTTTTGTGAGTAAGCAATACAGGATGGTCGTAGCTGGGTGGTTCAGACTCGAGGTCTGGGGTCTTCGCAGGCAAGAGGTCAGCGGAGGCTGCCATCATCTGAAGGCAGCACCGGGGTTAGAGCATCTGCTTCCACAACAGCTCCCTCGGTTGTCAGGTCGATGCTGCTTGTTGGCAAGAGGCTTCAGTTCCTCACTTCATGGACCTCTCCTTAATGCTCCCTGAGGGTCCTCAGGACATGGAAAGGAACTTCTCCCACAGAGTGATCCAAGAGAAAGCAGTTACGTATGACCAAGCCAAAGATGCACACTTCTGCAGTATTCCATTTATCACACGGGTCGGCCACGATCCAGTGCAGGAAGGGAGGTCACAGGGCAGGAATAATAGGTGAGGATCAGCAGGGGGTTATCGTGCAGCCTAGCTACAGAAGTAATAAAATTTTAAAAGCAATAAATCTGGTTCTAAAAAAAAAAAGAAATCAGTATTGCATGTCTCTGAGGAGTAGTCAAATTTTCTTCCCCAAGTATATACAAGCTATTAGTTGTTTATTTAGTGAGAGTGTGAAATACCAAAGATGATGCACCCACTAACTTTCCAAGAATTACTTTAACAGCAACAAAAGGAAGTATAATACACATGGTTATCTAAGACCCACATTTCTTCAAAAAGGTAACTGAAAAGGAGTGTCTGGGTGACTAATTTTACTGAGCATCTTGACTCTTGACTTTAGCTTGACTCATGATCCCAGGGTTGTGGGATTGAGCCTTGCATCAGGCTCTGCGCTAAATATGGAGACTACTTAAGATTCTCTCGCTCTTTCCTCCCTCCCTCCCTCCACCTTTCTCCCCTGCTTCCACTCTAAAAAAAAAAGATATCCGATGAAAGTCAACCCAAGGAGTTGCTGTATGTTAAAAGTGACCTGTTGTTATAATAGTTAATTAACAAAGTCTAAAAAACCTATAAAAAGGAAAATTACAAAAAACAACAAAGAAACACTTCAACTCATGTACCTACAAGGAAGAAACAAATCACTACAAAGTTAACATTAAGTGCGGCAAAGATGATGTGTGCCTTCTGGAGTAAATGTGTTAAATACAAATTGAATCCTGAATGCTAGTCTTTATAATAAGATGCCACATGTTGCTGAAGTCCGGACATCAAATGTGCATCCAACGTGAAAAGTTAATTCTAGCCTCTTGACTATTTTGCATAAAAGCACTCATCCACGGGCCATTAGATAAAGTTACTGTAAATAAGGTTTGCCTGTCTTATTTATAAGTGAAAACTAAATAATTTCTCTCACATAAATATACAAAAATAAATACTTTCCCAACACAGCTCACTGAAGCATTCGTGCTAGGCTTCAAAAACCATAAATAAAATGAAAACTCCAATATTAGGCACTTGCCATAGCACTGCACACTTTTCTGACAGGTATCTTATGTTAAAAATTCACCTTTCGCCTGCTTTTAACTTAAGGTTTTTTCTCTGCTTGCTGTAAACAAAGAAAATGGAAAGTGATTCAAAAATACAATCCATGGAGGTTATTCTGCTGCAGACTATAGATCACATTTTAAATAATCTTTTAAAAATCAAGCAGATTTAATATAGTTTCACCTTTAAAATTTTTTAAGCAGGAAAAAAAGGCTTTCATGCAGTTTTAATTTCCATGGAAAACAACCCAGTGCTAATAAAAGGCAGATCAATAATTTTTGTTAAATTTTAATAATCTTGCAAACCTACAAATAAAACCATCAACAGTCGGAGTGGAGATGACAGTTAAGTGCGTTTCTATGACAACCTAGTGGAACAGTACAAGTCTTGACTTGCAGTGAAGCGAAGACATGAACAGAGTGACATTTACCCATACAAGAAAAATGTGCGGCTTTCCTTTCACAAGAATCAATTCCTCAACTAACATGGATTTTCACTAAATGTATAGCACTTTTAATTAAAGGCAAGTCCTTTAAACCACCCTACAGGATTCTAAAACACTATCTGAAAACAAATTTCATATCAGAATCATTTCTATGGAGTTAGAACTTAAAAGCAAAAGAATGGCTTTTGCCGATAACAAATTAAGGCAATTCAAGATTTTCGCCTGAGACACTATTCAGTGACTTGTTCCTAACGCGGTAAATTTTTAAGGTAGAAGTCTGGTCACCTAACATAGATGTGTACAACCACAAGAAACACTGCACTTTCCACCTGATGAATTAAAATTCATGTACAAGAAAAACTTTTTTGGTGTTTAGAACCAATTTTTCATCCTGTTTTAACTTTATCCGGATCTTTCACACATCGGTACATTTTATATACCGCTGTTAAGCCCAGAGGATGACTTGAATTTTACTTTCAAAAAATGTGTGTCACATATGTTTGGTGAGTAAACAGAAAGATCGTTACATTTTTTTATTGTTACTCTTAATACAGAACTTAAATTTTTTATTCCTGGATACTATTTCTTTATTAAAATGCAGTGGGGGGGTTGTTCTGTTTCTCCCCCTGCCACACCCCACCTCAAAATGAAAAACTAGCAATACTAGGAGGGGAGGGGAGATATAAGACCCAAGTTAAGTGAGTGGACAACGCTACCAGGTGAGTACTCCCTGACAAATCACAGCTTCACTCTACAGAGATGGCCTCTGTCCTTCCCAGCTTTGCCTAGAAGGACCTCAGCTGAACATTCAAAAACTCTGATGACATGAGCCGTCTATTTGGCCTCCTGTCACCGTTGCATCCGACAAGGGGCAAATCTTTTTAGTAAATATCCAATCAATGCTTTACAGCTAGATACAATAGGGACACTACCATCCTCAAAAGAAAAAGAAAAAGAAAAGAAAAAAGTCATTGTTTAAAAAGAAAACAAAATGCAGTTTGAACTTCCACAGTAAAAATGAGTGTTAATAAAAAGCAAATTAATAACTATGGGGGTATGAAGGTATGTAAAAAAAAAAAAACAACCCCAGAACATTCACTCTAGAATTCTAATTCGCTTAAGGGGAACTGAAATATTCAAAACTGGTAGTCACCTTTATATGTTGATGTAAAAAAAAAAAAAAAAAAAGCTATTGAAATCTAGTATAAACATTTGAATTTTAAAAAATCTGTATTTTAAAGTGTTCTTTCTTTACAAGTAATTCACTTTGAAAGAAGTCCCATGGTATACTAAAATCTTTGCAACTGCTATTTAATAGAGAAGGGAGAGGGAAAAGAAAAAAGAGTTGTGCCAAATACAAATAAATTTAAGCACGATTGAAACTATAGTGTAAGTCAATCAAAACATAATTTAAGTCTCAAAAACATGAATTTTTTTAAGATACTTTATTTTGAGAGAGTGAGCAAGCAAGGGGTGGGCAGAGAGAGGAGAGAGAATCCCAAGCAGGTGCACTGTCAGCACAGAGCCCAGTCAGTGTGGGGCTGGAATCCACAAACCGTGAGATCATGACCTGAGCTGAAATCAAGAGTCAGATGCTTAACCAACTGAGCCACCCCGGTGCCCCATAACTAACAAATTTTTAAGAAGCAGACCTATTCACTACAACAGAGTGTTATCAACAAAGTCAAGAATTATACATTATTGTGTAAACACATCTATTTAAAACTATAATGTTATCAGTAAACACACATGCATAGACATGTACTTTACCAAACACCTCATGCCAATCTTGAGCTTTTCCTGAAAGAACAGGTCTATGATGGGAAAAAACTGCATAAAGACCCTGAACATAAGACTCATAATTAACCAAGGACTGATGATTCCAATTAGCTTTGTTTTGCCCACCATCCGCTCCCCACCAAATGAATGCTACTTCCTTAAAAGGGCAAGTGCAACTATAAATTATTAGAGGCTGTATAGCTCTATTACAAAAAATAATTTTCCTCACACAAAAAGATGACTGGTAGAAAAGATGGCTTTATATATCCTTAAATGTCAAAACGGATCAAGAAAACTACATAAACAGGCTGAAAAAGTAACTTCTGGTTTCCATTAATAACACAAGGTATTATAGCTGCCTCAATGACCAAACTTTTTAAGAAAGTGACATGGAGATAATGGAATTCATCTACAATAAAACAACTGTGGTCAATGCTCCCAGGATGCCTTTGCATCAGACTGCTGACAGATAAGCAATTACATTCTTATATGAATGCAAATAATGTTGTTAAATGTTGACTTTCAAGCAATATTGCTATTACTGAAAATATATGAACCAAAGAAAGTAGCTGAAATTAGCACTGATAAATGTAATCTAAATGACATGGGTCTACTTTTTCATATAAATAGATAATTCACGATGAGTCTTTTCAGAATCCATGTATTTTTAAAAGCATAAAATACATATGGTAAAATAAGAGGTTCTTAAACCAAGGGTAGTTTTATTCCCCCAAGACATTTATTTGACAACGTCTGGAGACGTTTTTGTTGTCATGACTGAGCGGGGGAGAAAGACTGCTAGCATCTAGTGGGGAGAGACTAAACATCCTACAACGTGCGGGACAATCTCCCAGAAAAAAACATTATCTGGCCCAAAATGCCAACAGTAATCCAGGTTCTTGACCTTGACAAATACATTTCATAAGATTAAATGCTATAGACACTAAAAATCTGTTTTCAAAGACTATTTAATAACAAGGGAAGTGTTCTCAAAATGTCCTATTGATTGAAAAAGTAGATTGTAGAATGTGCTTGGCATAACCCCAATTTTTTTAATGTTTATTTATTTATTTATTTTGAAGCAGGGGGGCGGGCAGAGAGAGAATCCCAAGAAGGGTCTGCGCTGATAGTGCAGAGCCTGACGTGGGGCTCAGTCTCGTGAATGGTGAGATAACAACCTGAACCAAAATCAAGTTAGACACTTAACCGAATGAGCCACCCAGGCGTCCCTGCATCATCCAAATTAAATTGAAGAAGCTTATATGGGGGGGGGGGGAGATCAGAAGAATAAGCACCAAAATAGTAACTTTCCCAAGCTCCACTTTTTTCCATCTGCAGAATGGGAGAATGATAGCAGGACCCATGTCACAGGGTTGATGTGACAACTACAGACAATGGCAAATAATCACTATTGTGAGCTACTGTCCGTATTTTCTATATTTTCTAAGATGAACATAGAGTACATTTGCTATAGAAATAAACGCTATTTTTAAAGCCATTGTTCAACATCCTCTTCAAAACCTGATGTCTACTGAACTCAGATTCTTATCTCTCAAAGCTGCTTTCCGTACCGTAACACTGAGTACGGAGGTGAGAAAAAGTTGAGCCTCTAATAATTGAAGTGCTCTACTTAAGATTCACAAGATATGCAGTCTTCATAAACCCTGGTCTCTCCTTTGCCCTGTAGCATCAGAATTTCATGTTCAATTCAAGGAGGGAAAAAAATAAGGTGAAGGTTCCCAAGCCCTAAGCCATATACCATAAACAGGATCAACTCCCATCATTTATTTTATATTGGGAAAGTGATAAGAATATATAGAGGAGGGGGGAGAAATGAAAAAAGCAAATAAGCTTTTCATTTCCTTCCAGCCATATGGAATAACCTCTCCAATCTTCAAGGTATGCCATTCAGGTGGACAATTTCCGCCACTAAAGCCAACATAACCCTCTTTCCCTTTCTTCCCAATACCCCTTGGTGATCACAAGATCCTGAGAAGCAGGGTTTATGCCTTTTCATTGTTCTGAACGTCACCTAACAAAACTGTGGGTATCTAATAAAGACCAGCGAAAACAAAAGTACGCGGAACCAGCAGACCGAGTTCAGTAAGCAGCTTTTCTACGACCTTCTCATTTAGATTTCCGACAGGAAAATCCAAATCATAAGCTATCAGCCAAAAGAACCAGGGGCATCATCTAAACTATGTGTTATGGTACTGACCTAGGGGGAGGGGATGGAATGCAGGGAGGCGGGGAAGTGGAGGTACTGGACAGAGAGAAGCTAGTGGCTACTCTGCAGCAGAAGTTAGAATTACAGAGAAATGTACAGACATGAAGCTCTATCATCTTCTAACTGCATCAGCAGACAGAAACCTTACCAACTAAAACAATGTTCATGAAAAATTTACATTTAGAAGGTACACGTTTATGCTACAATACCTGAGATTATTTTATGTTTTAGAGGAGCTTCTCAACAATTTCTAGGAAGAAACAAGAGATTAAAAACCTACAACCACAATAACAATGAAGACAAAGTGTTACCAGAATCAAGGAGAAACTGAGAAACAAACGCTGAAAATGAATGGTGAGTTTATGACACACCTTGATGTGTTTCGGGAAAACAATCTGAACAAAAGTAGAAAGATGCTTTAGCTTTCCCATCACCCTCCTCACCCCACCCCTGTTCCCATGACCTAGAGCCTGACCAGCTCCACCAGAAAGAGGCCGGCCCCACCCCTTAGGGCCTGTGTTCTCCAGGAGGAGGCATGTCTCGG
This sequence comes from Suricata suricatta, assembly GCF_006229205.1. NCBI lineage: Eukaryota > Metazoa > Chordata > Mammalia > Carnivora > Herpestidae > Suricata > Suricata suricatta. The sequence goes on along the minus strand of NC_043701.1, from coordinate 58,640,428 downwards.
CAACCTCCCCCACCGCTGTTTCTCCATGCCTGCACTTTAGCCCTGGCCATCATCTGTCTACCTCTCTCTCCTACCAGGAGAGACCAAAAGCCCCTAACACGTGGCAGGGCATCATCGACAGTTTCGGAGCCCCAGCCATAAGCACTGCAGGACCAAGAGAACCTGGAAGGGGGCACTTCAGGGAACCAGAGAACACTTAGAAAGGTAAAGCTAAGAATGCATTCGTAAACTAGAAAACTGAATCTTAATAAACCCACGGGCTGGTGCTTTTTAAAGACAGAGTAAGATAACCAGAGAATAAACATAAAATAAAAGTTGTCTCAGTACCACCCGCAGGAGGGGATCTGGCCTAGACTGTTTTAGCATATTCTATTGAAAACCCTCTCTCAAACAGAAATTGCTGAAGGTATGGGGCACCTGAGTGGTTCGGTCGGTTGACTGTCTGACTCTTGACTTCAGCTCAGGTCATGATCTCCCAGTATGTGAGTCTGAGCCCTGCAACTGGCTCTGTGCTGACCGTGCAGAGGCTGCTCAGGATTTTCTCTCTGCCCCTCCCCTATTCATGCTTCTCCCCACCCCCCCACCTCTACCTCTCAAAAATAAAGTTAAAAAAAGAAAATGCCTAAGTTATTTAAACTGTCCTATAACAGGGAAATAAAACTTCCAATTCATTCTGAAAAGGCGGCATAACCCTGATACCAAAACTCCCAAGAGTGCATCACAGGGAAAAAGCAGAGTTCAGTCATCTCCTGGGAGAATTTAAATGTAAAGCTTCCAAATAGAAGATCACAAATTAAACCCAGCATATATTAATAGAATACTTTTAAGATCAAATATCACAGAAATGCAAAGACTGAATATTAAGCAATCTGATTTCATCATTTAATAGGCCAAAGAAGAAAAAATGTAGGGCCCCACTGACAGACACTGAAATAGCATTTATAAAGTTCAACACTCATTTCTGATTCTTTGAGGGGAAAAAAAGGCTTTCAGTAAATAAAAAGGTTTCTTTCTTGAAGAGCTGAGAACGATTATTTGAAATCAAAGCCAACGTGACACTTAACAATGAAAAGAAGCACCAGGAAACTCACTGATGTCTTTTATCACTATTTTTTCAAAACTGATTTAGAATTTTTGTCAAGGTCAAAGACAAGAAAATGAAAAACAAATATACTATTGTTGGATAATCTTAAAGATGATACAACTGTATGGAGGAAAAAAAACTCTTAAGGCTTGTGATAATTAATTAATTTTGTTATCAACCTGATTGGGCCATGAAATGTCCAGATGTTTGATCAATCGTTATTCTGGGTGTTTCTGTAAAGGTGTTTTTTGGAGGAGATTAACATTTAAACTGGTAGACTGATTAAAGCCGGCTGTGTTTCCCAATGTGGGAGGGCTTCGTCCAATCAGTTAAAGGCCTGAATAGAACAAAAAGGCTGATGACATAAGTACGGCTACTCTGGCTTTCTTTGACCTCCACTGGCATGACAGATGGTTCTCCATCTCCCCACTTTCAGTCTGCAGGTGTCCTTAAATCTAAAATGAGTCTCTTGTAGGCAGCACACATGGATCTTCTCTATCCATTCTAATAACCTAGGCCTTTTGATTGGAGCATTTAGTCTTCACAGATTACTGAAATATATGAATTTACTGCCACTGTGTTATCTGTAGATTTGGTGTTTCTGGCAATGTTCTCTGGTCCTTTGTAGTCTTTGCTGCTTTGGTTGCCCCCCACCCCCTTCCGTTCAGAGTCCCCCCTTAAAATTTCTTGCAGGCCACAGCAACTTCTTACTAGACCTGTTTCCAGAGGCAAGGGAAATAAAAGCAAAAATGCACTATTGGGATCTCATCAAGATAAAAAGCTTCTGCACAGCAAAGAAAACAACTAAAAGACAACTGATAGAGTGTGAGAAGATATTTGCAAATGACATACCAGATAAAGGGTTAGTATCCAAAATCTACACAGAACTTCTCAAACTCAACACCCAAAACACAAATAACCCAGTGAAGAAAAGGGCAGAAGAGAGGAAGAGACACTTTCCAAGGAAGACATCCGGATGGCTAACAGACACATGAAACAATGCTCAACATCATTCATCATCAGGGAAATACAAAGCAAAACCACAATGAGATACCACCTCACACCTGTCAGAATGGCTAACGTTAACAACTCAGGCAAAAACAGATGTTGGCGAGGATGCAGAAAAAGGGAAACACTTTTTGTTTTTTGTTTTCTTTTATAGTTTATTGTCAAGTTGGTTTCCACGTTACACTTTTGAACTGCTGGTGGGAATGCAAACTGGTACAGCAATTCTGAAACACAGTATGGAGTTTCCTCAAAAAGTTAAAAATTGATTTACCCTACAACCCAGCAACTGCACTACTAGGTGCAAGGGGCACATGCACCCCAATGTTTATAGCAGCTCTATCAACAAAAGCCAAATTATGGAAAGAGCCCAAATGTCCATGGACTGATTAACAGAAAGATGTGGTATATATACAA